>NC_067483.1:15606875-15973125 GCF_947179515.1 Apodemus sylvaticus
AGGCTGTCTCTTGTCTGAAGAAGGTAGAGATCCAAGAGATAGAGTTCTTATGAACTTAGGTATGGAGCTGCTTGTCAACATAAATTTCACAATAACTTAACAGACACCAATGTCATCTGCTTTCTCACAATTGTGCTTGCTAGAGATGACCAACAAATTTCTCTCTATGCATAGTTCTCAGAGTCCTGGTGTCTACCCCAGAGGCATGTGAAAGCCTATGAGAGGGACAATTGTATCCCCAAGTCCATCTTTTCTTCAAATCATTAGGTCCAACTAAGAAACTTCACTAATTCTTTGTCATCCAAATCCTGTTAATGAAATCTTTGTTGGCATTTCCAAGTTTTCTAGGTCTGGTGTCTCTATATGACCTCAAACTTTTGATGTCTGTTTCAAAGAAAAAAATTCCCTCAGTTTATCTCCTTCCAATAACTTGTCAATTCAAGAGTTTCAAGTATATACTACATGTCTTAGTCAGGTTTCTATTCCTGCACAAACATCATGACCAAGAAGCAAGTTGGGGAGGAAAGGGTTTATTCAGCTTACACTTCCAAATTGCTTTTTATCACTAAAAGTGGTCAGGACTGAAACTCAAGCAGGTCAGGAAGCAGGAGCTGATGGCAAAGGCCATAGAGGGATGTTTCTTACTGGCTTGCTTCCCCTGGCTTGTTCAACCTGCTCTTTTATAGAACCCAAGAATACCAGTCCAGAGGTGGTAACACCCACAAATGGCCCTCCCCCTTGATCACTAATTGAGGAAATGACCCACAGCTGGATCTCATACAGATCCAACTTTCCCAACTGAAGCTCCTTTCACTGTGATAGCTCCAGCCTGTGGAAAGTTGACACACAAAACCAGCCAGTACCCTACTTATTCCTTTAGTCTGCAGAAGGTGCAAAATATCTTCTAGGGTACAGGAGAAGATAGTGTTTTGAAAATATATTGTGTAAGTTAGTCCATTATCTTTCCTGCTTGCTTTATCAGTTGCTTTGTCTTACAGTTGCAAACAGAGAGAAAACACCAAGGTCATAGGTGGAACATTACCTGGCCTTCTGAATCATGTAAGTCATGCTTAAGATTTGGTCCAGTTCCCAAAAACATTACTAGGAATTTCAGGGAGAAACAGTTTTAACATAATCACAGTTACCTTGAAGTATCCACCTCCTAAATGTGATTTTCTTCAGACTTATCAAAGTTTGTTGGCAGTATCATTATAATACTAAAATTTTGAAGCTCCTCAATCTTTAATAGAACAAGTTTAGTTACAATTATTTTTTTTTATTTTTGTATTGGATATTTTCTTTATTTACATTTCAAATGTTAAAGCCTTTCCTGGTTCCTATCCCCCAAAACACTCTATCCCATCCCCCCTCCTCTGCTTCTATGAGGGTGTTCTCCCACCTACCCATCCACTCCCACCTCCCACCCTCAAATTCTTCTGGACTGGGGCATCAAACTGTCACAGGACCAAGGGCCTCTCCTCCCATTGAGGCACAACAAGGCCATCCTCTGCTACATATGCAGCTGGAGTCATTGATCCCTCTATGTGTACTTCTTGATTGGTGGTTTAGTCCCTGGAAGCTCTAGGAGGTCTAGTTGGTTGATGTTATTATAGCTGCTCCTATGGGGTGGCAAACTCCTTCAGCTCCTTTACTCTTTTCTCTAACTCCTCCATTGGGGACCTCATTGGGGACACCATGCTCAGTCCAATGGTTGGCTGTAAGCATCTGCCTCTATATTTGTCCAGTTCTGTCAGAGCCTCTCAGGAGACAGCTATATCAGGCTCCTGTCACATAATAGTGTATGGGTTTGGTGACTGTATATAGGATGGATTCCCAGGTGGGGCAGTCTTTCCTTCAGGCTCTGCTCCACACTTAGTCTCTGTATTTGCTCCCATGAGTATTTTGTTCCCCTTTCTAAGAAGGACCAAAGCACCCACTCTTTGGTCTTCCTTCTTCTTGAGCTTCATATGGTCTGTGAATTATATGTTGGGTAGTCTAAGCAATTGGGTTAATATCCACTTTAAAGTGAGTGCATACCATGTATGATCTTTTGTGATTGGGTTACCTAACTGAGGATGATATTTTCTAGTTCCACCCATTTGCCTAAGAATTTCATGAGTTCATCGATTTTAATAACCACGTAGTACTCCATTGTGTAACTATACCGCATTTCCTGTATCCATTCCACAATTGAAGGACATCTGGGTTCTTTCCAGCTTCTGGCTATTATATATAAGATTGCTATGAACATAGTAGAACATGTGTCCTTGTTATATGTTAGAGAACCTTTTGCTGAGGATTGATTCAGCTGATCTGGCTCGCTAGGTGTGTGTACCCTTCTTCCCTCACTGCTACATGTATGCCCCTCCCAAAGCTGTGTGCTCAGTTGATGAGGATGACCTTCTCTAATAGAGGAGGACCAGTTTTCAGAATAAGAGTAGCTGTTAGAACCTCCAAACAAGCTCTCAAGGCTAAATATGATCTTAATAAGCATGAGCTACGACTAAACACTTAGGCCTATCTTAGCCTTTCATCTGGGCTTTCTATCCCTTTGTTTTGGGTACTTACACAAAGAACATAACCTATGAATTATAATAACTGTTTGATGGTGTAAATCTTGGATTTTTATTTCTTTAATTTTATTTTGGGCAGAAAACTAAACATGAGTTCTACTTCCTAAATGAGTAGTATAACTGACAATAGATATAAAAACATAGAATAATCTCTAGAATTACTTCTGGAGTGGTTAGTAATTCACATTTCTCCCCTTACTAACTATTGGAAACCACTCTTCCATGATTTGAATTTGATGACTTTAGAAATATTTTATCATGAGAATCACAATATTTGTCTCTCTGATAGCATCTTTCTATGATTGACTCAATACATAAAGTATAATATTTGCAAGGTTTATCTATATTTTCATATGTATTTTAATATATTGAAGTACTCCCTTAATTTTTTTATCTGAATTATATTCTACCACATGTGATGAACCTGTGTGGGAAGAGCATCCCTGAAATACCTTGATGAATTAACTGTGAGAGCAGTTGGTAAGAACCCACCAGAATTCCCATACCTGCTGCTTGGACCCCAGTGGACTCAGGACCCATCCTTTCACAATCCCCCCTGAATACCCCTCCTCTTCCACCCAGTCCTTTTGTCTGAGGCAGACTGCTAGCTAGTCTGCTTTTCTGGAGACTCCATATCCTGAATCAACCCAGAAGATACATTGTAATCAGAGCAGTTACAGAACAGCCTGACTGCTCCTCTGAAGACACAACTGGCTGAAGGCTTCCCTGGAGATCTACTGCAGCCAGGGCAACAAATCAGCAATTTCTCTGCACCTCTGGAGAGCCCCCAGTTCCCAGGCCCCTCAGGTGGTCTGCCACAGCCAGGGCCAAAGGCCTACCAGGCGACCTGAAGCAACCCAGGGACAAAAGAAGCAGACTACAGACAGAGTCACCTAGAACAGCAAACACTAGGGGCCACCAGATGGCAAGAGGCAGGTGCAAGACCATATGCAACAGAAGCCAGTATGCGTGAGCATCAACAGAACCCAGTTTTCCCACCACAGAAAGCCTTGAATACACCAACACATCTGAAAATCAAGAAGCTGACCTAAAATTCGATCTCATGAAGATAATGAGTCCTTTAAAGAGTATATAAATAACTCACTGAACGAAATACAGGATAACACAGTCAAACAGATGAAGGAATTGAATAAAACAATCCAAGACCTAAAGGTGGAAGTAGAAACAATAAATAAAAGACAAATAGAGGCAAACCTGGACAAAAAGACAAAATGAGAAAACCTAGAAAAGAGGTCAGGAATTATAGATGTAAGTATTGCCAACAGAATACAAGAGATAGAGGGGGAAATATAGGGTGTAGAAGACACTGTAGAAGAGATTGACACAACTGTCAAAGAAAATTCAAAACAAAACAAAACAAAACCTCCTAACCCAAAGCATTCAGGGAAATCAGGACACAATGATAAGACCAAATCTAAGAATAATTGAAATAAAGAATGAAGATTCCCAGCTCAAAGGACCTGAAAATGCCTTCAACAGAATCATGAAAGAAAATTTCCCCAACCTAAAGAGAGAGATGACCATAAAGGTACAAGAAGCCTATAGTACATCAAATAAATGGGAGCAGAAAAGAAAATCCTCTTGTCACATAATAATTAAAAACACTAAACCCACAGAACAAAGGAAGAATATTAAAAGCTGCAACAGAACAGGGCCAAGTAACATACAAATGTAGACCTATCAGAATTACACCAGACTTCTCAACAGAGACTATGAAAGTCAGAAGTCATACAGACTCTAAGAGAAAACAAACACCAGCCCAGGATTCTATACCCAGCAAAACTCAGGACAAAATCAGATTCAAACTGTATCTATCTACCAATTCAGCCCTATTCAAGCCCTATTCTTGAATCCCAGAGGATTCAAGAAGCAAAACTCCAACACAAGGAAGGTACCTACACCAAAGAAAAGGCAAGATATTAAACATCTCAGAACAAAGCCAAAACAAGAGAACCACAAGCACATAAAGCCATCTACAAAAACAAACATGTCAGGAAACAACAGTCATCTGTCTTTAATATATCTCAATGTTAATGGACTCAACTCATCCATAAAATGACATAAGCTAACAGACTGGATATGCAAACAAGATGCAGCCATTTGCTGCATACAGGAAACCCACCTCAGTGACAAAAAGAGACACTACCTCACAGTAAAAGGTTAGAAAAAATTTTACAATCAAGTGGTCCCAAGAAACAAGCTGGAGTAGCCATTGTAATATGGAATAAAATTGATGTTCAACATAAAGTTATCAAAATAGATAAGGAAGGAAACTTCATACTCATCAAAGGAAAATTCTACAAAATGAACTGTCAATTTTGAACATCTATGCTCCAAATACAATGGCACCCACATTCATAAAAGAAACTTTACTAAAGCTCAACACACATTGCACCTCACACAATAATTGTGGGGACTTCAACACCCCACTTTCATCAATAGACAGATCAGGGAAACACAAAATAAATAGACAGTTAAACTAACAGAAGTTATGGACCAAATGGTTTTATCAGATATCTACAGAACATTTCATCTTAAAACAAAAGAATATACCTTCTTCTCAGCATCTTATGGTACTTTCTCCAAAACTGACCATATAATTGGTCACAAAACAACCCTCAACTGATACAAGAAGATTGAAACAATGCCATGCATCCTATCAGATCAACATGGCCTAAGGCTGGTTTTTGATAACAGCAAAAGCAAGAGAAAGCCCACATAGACATGGAAACTGAACAACTCTCCACTCAATGAAAATTTTGACGTGGAAGAAATAAAGAAAGAAATTAAAAACTACTGCAATTTAATGAAAATTTTGACACATCATACCCAAACTTATTGGTGCTGAGAGGAAAATTCACAGCACTAAGATCCCTGGTAAAGAAACTGGAAAGATATTACACTAGCTGCTTAACAGCACAACAGAGGGCTCTAGAACTAAATGAAGAAAACTCACCCAAGAGTAGTAGAAGGCAGGAAATAGCAAAACTCAGGGCTGAAATCAACCAAATAAAAACAATAACAACAATAGAATCAAGAAAACCAAAAGCTGGTTCTCTGGGACAACCAACAAGGTAAATAAACCCCTAGCCAAAATAACTAAAGGGCCCAGAGGCACTATCCAAATTAACAATATCAGAAATGAAAAGTGAGACATAACAACAGAAATGAAGGAGAGTATGGAGAGGGTCCTGGTGCTGGAAAGGATTGATCTAGCATGGGAAGGGAATATAAGGACAGAGAAAAAGGAGGGAGGTGATTAGAGAAGGGATGGAGAGAAGAAGGTTTATGGGACATATGGGGAGGGGGGGATTCGGGAAAGGGGAAATCATTTGGAATGTAAATAAAGAATATACAAAATAAAAATATTAAAAAAAGAAATAGCACTGTAAATAATAAAATAATATTATAATTATAAATATATAAAAAAAATCAACAGATCCAACTACAAAAGCCTATACTCAAAAAAAAAAAAAAAACCAGAAAATCTAGATGAAATTGATGGTTTTCTAGACACATATTACATACCAAAATTAAATTAAGAGCAAGTAAACTATCCAAACAGGCCCATATCACACAAGGAAATAGAAAAGATATTAAAATGTCTCAACCAAAAAAAGCCCAGAGCCAGATGGATTTAGTGCAGAATTCTAACAGACTTTCAATGAAGATCTGATTCTAATATTCCTCCAACTATTCCAGAAAATAGATATAAAAGGAATACTACTTAAGTCATTCCATGAAGCCACAATTACTCTGATACCTAACAACACAAGAACCCAAACAAAAAAGAGAACTTCAGACCAATCTCACTTAGGAATATTGATGCAAAAATACTCAATAAAATTCTTGCAAACCAAACCCAAGAAAACATCAAAACCTTCATTCACCATGATCAAGTAGGCTTCATTCCAGGGATGCAAGATTGGTTTGCTATAAGAAAATCCATTAACATATTCTACTATGTAAAAAAAACGTATAGAAAAAATCACATGATCTCCTTAGATGCAGAAAAAGCATTTGACAAAATACAACATCCCCTCATGTTAAAAGTATTAGAGAGATTTGGAACTCAAGGCCCATACATAAACATAATAAAAGCAATACAGCAAACCACCAGCCAGTATCAAACTAAATGGAGAGATACTTGAAACAATCCCACTAAAATTGGGGATAAGACAAGGATCCCCACTCTCCCCATATCTATTCAATATAGTACTTGACGTGATAGACAGAACTATAAGACAACAAAAAGAGATTAAGGAGATATAAATTGGCAAAGAAAAAATAAAGGTACCACTATTTGCATATGTTATGATAGTATACATAAGCAACCCCAAAAATTCTACCAGAGAACTCCAGCTGATAAACAACTTCAGCAAAGTGGCAGAATATAAAATTAACTCAAATAAATCAGTACAAATGATAAACAGTGTGAGAAAAATTAGGGAAACAACTCAGTTCACAATAGCCACAAATAATTTAAAATATGTTGGGGGTAACTCTAATCAAGCAAGTGAAAGATCTGTAAAACAACAACATCAAGTCTCTCAAAAAAAAGGAATAAAAGAAGATCTCAGAAAATGGAGAGATCTCCCAAGTCCATGGATTGGCAGAATTAACAGTAAAAATGGCTATTCAATGTAATCCCCATTAAAATATCCCAACACACTTCTTCAAAGTCATGGAAAGAGCAATTCTCGAATTCATCTGGAAAGGCAAAAAACAAAAACAAAAACAAAAAACAGAATAGCGAAAACAATGCTTTTAACAATAAAAGAATGGCTGGGGGGAATCACAATCTCTGACCTCAAGCTTTATTACAGAGCAGTAGTGGTATGCACTCACTGATAAGTAGATATTAGCTCAAAAGTTCAAAATAAACTTTTTTTAAGATACAACTCACAGACCACAGGAAGTTCAAGAAGAAAGAAGACCAAAGGGTCAGGGTTTCAGTTTTTCTGAGAAAGGGAAGAAAATATTCACAGGAGCAATTATGGAGACAAATTGTGGAGCAGAGACTGAAGGAAAGGCCACCCAGAGACTGTCCTACCTTGGGATTCATGCTATAAATAGTCACCAAACCCCGACACTATTATGGATGGCAAGAAGTGCTTGCCAAAAGGAACCTGTTATGGCTGGCCCCTGAGGGGCCCTGCCAGAGTCTTACAGACACAGAGGCAGATGCTAGCACCCAAACCTTGGACTGAGCACAGGATCCCCAATGGAGGAGTGGGAGGGAGGACTGGAGGAGCTGAAGAGGTTGGAAGCCCCATAGGAAGAACGATGATGGCAGCCAATCAGAACCCCAGGGCTCCCAGGGACTAAGCTATCAACAAAGGGGTGCGCATGGTTCCAGCAGCAATTGTGGTGGAGGAATGCCTTGTCGGGAATCAGTGGGAAGAGAGGTCCTTGCTCCTATGAAGGCTTGATAATTGTCCAAGCATGGAAAATCGAGGGGAGGTAGTTGGGAGTGGGTTGGGCAGAGGGGCATTTTCTAGGAGGCATGTGGTGGGAGGGTGGGTTAGGAGTTTTCTGGGATGGGGAAACCAGAAAAGGGTATAACATTTGAAATGTAAATGAAGAATATATTCAACAACAACAACAACAACAAAAAAAAAAAACTGTACAGTTTTGCTACGGAGACAGATACCTTGATGAATGGAATAGAAATGAAGACCCAGAAATAAAACCACACATTTACAAACACTTGATCTTTGACAAAGAACCCAAACATATATAATGGAAAAAAGAAAACATCTTCAACAAATTGTGCTGGTCTAACTGGCTGAATGTATGTAGAAAGATGAAAATAGACCCATATTTGTCATCTTGCACAAAGCTCAAGTCCAAGTGAATCAAGGACCTCTTCATAAAACCTAATACACTGAATCTAAAAGAAAAGAAAGTGGGAAAGAGCCTTGAGCTCATTGGCATAGGGGAAGATATCCTACATAGGACTCAAAGGGCTCAAGCTCTAAAATCAAGAATTAATAAATGGGACCTAAGGAACAGAAAAGCTTCTTTAAGGCAAAAGCCATAGCCAATAAGAGACATCTGCAAGCTACAGATTGTGAAAAAAAATTCACTAACCCCATATCCGATAGATGGCTAATATCCAAAATATATAAAGAACTCAAGAAGCTAACTACCAAAAAACCTAATCAAAACATGGGGTATATAACTAAACTGGGAATTTACCACAGAGGAATCATGAATGGCTGAGAAACACCTAAAGCAATGTTCAAAGTCCTTAGTGATCAGAGAAATGCAGATTAAAATGACGCTGAGATTCTACCTTAAAACAATCAGAATGGCTAAAATCAAAACCTCAGGTAACAGAACATGTTAGAGATGATGTGGAGAAAGATGAACACTTCTCCCTTGCCAGTGGGATTGCAAACTGGTACAACCACTCTGGAAATTAATGTGGAAGTTTCTCAGAAAATTGGAACTAGATCTACCTGAAGATCCAGTAATATCACTCTTGGGAATATACCCAAATGATTCCCCACCAGGCCATAGGGTCACATGTTTCACTATGTTTATAGCAGCCTTGTTTGTGCTAACCAGAAGCTGGAAATAACCCAGATGTTCCAGGACAGAAGAATGGATACAGAAAATGTGGTTATTTTAGTCAATGGAATTCTACTCAGCTATTAAGAATGAGGACCTCTTGCGTTTTGCAGGTAAGTGAGTGGAACTAGAAAATGTCATCCTGAGTAATGTAAATCACACCCAAAAGGACATGCATGGTATATACTCACTGATAAGTGACTATTAGCTTAAAAAGGTGCTAAATACCCTGGATACAGATCACAAAACTCAAAAAGGTCAACAAGCTGAAGGGCCCAAGTAGGATGCCTAGTCCCACTTGTGAGGGAGAAGAATGCAACCATAAGAGGGGAGGGAGGGACCTGGAAGTGAGAGGGGATGGTGGGAGACAGAGAGGGGAACATCATTGGGTATTGGATGGGTAAAAAGGACTGAAATCCATGAGGGCCTGCCCTAACCCTAATGCTTACCCCAGAAAGAATGGAAACATACAACCTTGGGAGGTTGGAAGTTGGGGAGACCTTCCAGAATGTACCAGAGACCTGGCTGTGAAGAGATTCGCAGGACTCAAAGAGAGGGACCTTAGATGAAATGCCCTGCATTGGGAAGATGGAACTTGTAGAGCCTACCTCCAACAGAAACACAGGGAATCAAGTGAGGGATAAGGTTGCCCTCCCACAGTCAAAACTCTGACCCATAATTGTTCCTATCTGAAAGAACTGCAGGGATGGAAATGAAGAGAAGCCTGAAGAAAAGGAGGATCAGTGACAGGCCCTACATGGGATCCAGCTCAAGGGGAGGCTCCAAGGCTTAACACTGTTGTGGGGGCTATGGAGTGCTCACAAAAATGGACCTATCATGACTGTCCTTTGAAAGACCCAACACACACCTCAACAAGTCAGATGAACATATTTGTAGCCAACCAGTGGACAGAAGATGCTGAACCCTGAGGTTGAATTAGGAGAAAGATGGAAGAATCTGAGGAGGAGGGCTACCCTACAGGAGGACCAGTAATCTCAACTAACCTGGACCCCTGAGATTTCTCAGATACTGGAAAACCAACCACCAGGCCACATACACCAGCTGATATGAGGCTCCCAACCCAAACACAGCAGAGGACTGTTGGGTCTAGGTTTAGTCAGAGAAGATGTACCTAATCCTTAAGAGCCTGGAGGCCCCAGGAAGTTTAGAGGTTTGGTGGAGTAGAGGGAAAGAGGTATGGGATGTGGAACAGTCAGAGAGTGGATTGGAAGAGAAATAAAATCTGTAGTTTTAAATAAATAAATAAATAAATAAATAAATATTGTTTGCAAAAAAAAAAGGAAGAAAGAAAGAAAAACGAAAAACAGGTAATAATATCCCATAAAGAGTTGGCTTATTCCCAACTCTATCCTGGGAAGGCAAAAAATACCTAGTCTTTATCCTACAGGATTTACGTTGTTTGAGACACAGATGCTGTAGTTAACATTTCATTACTTTCACATCTCTTTTTAGGCCAATCTCTCTTACAGAACACTGTGGGTTCCAAGGGCTCTTAGTCATTTTACAGGCAGGAATTTTACTAGAGAAATGGAAGCATGGGAATGAGCAATAAAACATCACTGAAAGGCCTTTAATGATACTTCACATGCTTCCTGAAGACGGAAAAGATTTTATCCAACACAGAAGTCAAAACTAAAATGGATGCTGTTCAGCCACAATGTTGGTTCAGTGCGCCCAGAAATAAATATGAATTAGCGTGCTATTGTTTTGTGGTTAATTTTGAACCAGAGATGAATGTGGAAAAGAGTTTTTATTATTACATTTCTCTTTATAAAACAACAATAACAATTTTCCACATTCAAAATTGAAAAAAAAAAAAAAACCACAAGATTTTAAGCATGAAAATTAGAAAAGGACAGAGGCCTAGTAAGCAATTCAGAGAATGAAGAGCACAGTGAGAACAAATGAGCGTCACCCCTTTCACCTCTGCTACAGCGAAAGAGCAGAGAGATGCTCGGTGAATCAGTAGGCAGCAAGCTCCAATCTAATAATAGGTAGTAGTTCATTAGCTGAGTATATGCAATTCTCTGTAGCAAGAGGTCATGAGGTTTTTCTGGCAGTTGGATTTTGAAAGGAGCTGCATTATTTTATGTCCATCAATAACTTCCTAGGTTTGGCAAGCAAAAACAAAGGGAAATAATGTGAGCAGCGGCATCAGGGACAAGCCAGTTGCTTCAGGCAGCACCAGCCAGTTCTTCCAGCTTGTAGAGGACCTACCTAATCATTGAGTGGATATGGCATTTATGTATTTCTCCTTCTAAAGTATAAAGGGTAGCATCATTATAGAGGAGGGCTAGTGAATCAATATTCAAATATTTAGACCATGTTACAAGAAACCACAGATGTGGGCCTCATTTGTAAGTGATGCGAAACACGCATTTATTCTTCTATCCAAGACGGTCAGTGAACTTCTTTTTTCCTCTCATCATCTCACTTCCACATCAGTGAGCAAAGCAATGGAATAACAGCTGGAGGTTTTGTGCAAGTCATTCAGCCTAAATGTCAGAGATACACTTAGATTTTCCTTGTACAAATCAATATGACAAAGAAGGTAGGTTGACAACTGTGTCTCTAGAAGCATTCTAGGTAAATACACATTAAACAGAGAGCCAAAATAGGTTTGGAATGTTTACTATAAGCTGGGCACTGTACACTGGTATGAAAACATCCACAGAAAAATAAACAATACAAGTCCTATCCTCAGAAAACAGTATGAAGATGGAGGCAGGTATTGTTTAAATGCCCAAGGGCTGTTTTTTTTTTTTTTCTTTTAAGATGTGAAAAAATTATTGGATTTTTTTTTACACTCAACTTAATTCTTCCTCCTGTGCTAGAATAGAGATAATTATTCTCATAGCCTTATTTCAGTTGAACTCATATTCATCATTACATGAAAATGATAGCATTATTCTGGACTCAGTTCCAAACTTGTGATGAAACTGCAGTGTGCATGTTTATAAGAAACTGATTTTATTTCCTCCTGATGCTTGGAAAAAGGATTACTGAGCCATATCAATGGGTTAAGAGAGTGATGTATCTGTATATGATGATTATTATACCATAAGAAGAGAAAATCCTGCCACTAGACACAATAGAGATTAACTCTGAGGACATTGTGCCCGCTAAAACCAGCCAGACACAGAAAAGCAAATATTATATAATAGCATTTAGATGACGAACTGTAGGTTGGAACTCACAATATCAGAGGGTAGGGTGTTAGTTTCCAATGGCTACAGGGCTAGAGGAATTCAGGAATATACATTAATTGAAGTGTCCTTCACATAATACACATACACACACAGTAAACTGTACAAAGTATGTGTATGAGTTTCTGTTAACCATTTCACAGCAAATATATATACCAAGTACAGCTCAAAGACAGGTGATTGTTCTCAGATTACAGTAAACCTGGGAAAGGAGTAACATGACCCTTTATCTCTAAATGAAGTTCTTTTACATAGCCAGGTATGTGTTCAAAATGTTTCCAGAAATGGGAATAGACACAGATGATAGTCGCATACTGTCATTTCCCACTGAATACACAGAAAACAGTGACAAAGTGTGCTTACATTATAAATACATTCTCCTTTTGCTTACCATGTAAGCAATTAAGAATTTATGTTGTTGAGTTTGAAAGAGGACTGGAGCTGAGACAGCCTGCAAATCAGTAGTACATAGTTATATTGCTGAAGGCTCTACACCAGGCCACAAGGTTTGGAGTTTATCCTGTAGGTAACAGGTACCATGGAAATCTTTCAGCCGAATGATACTCATTAAATTTGAGTTCTCAAAATATCATTCTGGTGGGTGTGTAGAGTCATTTGAAAGGAGAAGCAAGAAAGTATGTTCAGAAATCTAGTCCTACAGTCACTTGGTATGTCAAGATGGGGTGACTGCAAGTGGGGCTCCCCTTTTCAGAGGAGAAGGAGAAGGGGAAATAACTTTGTGATGGTGAGACTGGGAAGAGGAATCTGATATCAGGATATAATGTTAATAAATAAATAAATGAGAAAAAGAAGTTATCTGAGAATCCAGTAAAATGATAAAAATATAAAGTGCATTAATGTTAAAGAAACATTAAGCAGGAGGTGACATTTTCAAATGGTGCTGGAGAAGTGGCATCTTCTCCAGCACCAAAGTTTTGACTATGGCATGGGTAGAGAGGAATTTGAAGAGCATCTCAAAAGAGCTTACATGGCAGCATATTGTGAGGCTGAAAAGGGATCTCCCCTTCTGTGTGGCAAGATCATATACATAGTTTTATAAAAGAGCAGGTGCCTATGACATCATTCCTGGATGTTATGAAATACTAAGGCTGGAACAAGTTAGGCTCTTGGTTTATTTCCCCAAGTCCCATATGGAGGTTGATCTGGAGCCAGGACTAAAAATCACTGAGTTGGAGAATGGAGGAGAGCAAAGGTATACCATGTCTTTCCTTCTGTGCAGATATCATTTAGCTACCTACAGGGGAATAAAAAGCACGACAGATGAATATGGTCTCTTCTAAAATGTTACATCCCAAGTCTTGTGCCTGCACACAAGGATGTCTTATGTTAATGCCAGATATAAATGGATCATCAGTGGAAAAATAAAACTATAAGAGTCAATATTAAAGCAGAGAACACCCTGAAAAATAGGGTGTCATAATGCAAGGAGGGTGGGTTCTGTAATCAGAACAAGGTAACCTCAAATTCAAATTGCTTCTAGCCACTGGCTCTGAGCTTGTAGCAAGTGATTTATCTCCTTTGAGTTTCTTCAACATAAATATGGAGGCATTTTTTCTGTATATTCAATGCCTTCAAATGTTGAGTTAGCGTATATGAAATGTGTGTATAAGGAACAGTAACAGTGAAAGTGTAATCACCAAGATTTAAGTAATAGGCTAAAAATATACTGAATTTTGTGAGGCTGGATTATGGATTTCCACCATAGTATATGTATAGTACTGGCTGCCACAAGTTGTTTCTTGACATTTAAAAGAAAATTTAGCAATAGAGAATAACCCAAGAGTCTCAGAGAAAGGAGTGTGAACGAGGGAAGCAATTCCTCAGATTAACTAGTTTGACTGCTTTGGTCTTCCAGAAAACTGTCTGCCTGGGAGAATAATCCATATTTTAATTATAGCATTTTTATGGAGAAAATACTACGACAAACTGCAGTGTCTAGACCACCAACTAAGGAGTATTCCTGAAGGGATCCATGGCTTCAGATAGCAGTAGAAGAGGATGGCCTTCTCCGAGAGCAATGGAAGGGAAGGCCCTTGGTCCTGGGGAGATTTGATGTACCAGAATAGGAGAATGCCAGAGCAGGGAGGCAGAAGTGAGTGGGTAGGTGGGGGAGCACCCTCATACAGGCAAAGAGGAGGGGTAGGAAGGAGGGGGAATGGGTAGTTGATAGAAGAATAACTGGAAAGTGGGATATCATGGGAGGAGGAGTTGGTGGAGGGGGAATTCCAGAAGTGGAATATCATTTGAGATGTAAGTGAATGAAATGATTAATAAAAAATGCAAAGTGCAAAAAATCTAAACTAAACCACTTTTTCTAGAGCCTCATATGGGAGTATCTTTATTGGTTTCCCCATTATTCTGCTAGCACATGCCACACAGTCCTGGATGGACTGTAATCTGTATCCCACAGCTCTAGAGGGAATATAGAAAATATTTAGACTTCCAGGTTATGGAACAAAATGCTTAGCAATTATGAAATGATAAGAAGATATGAAACATTCCCAATGCTATCACCTCTGGTAACAAACAAACAAACAAACAGCAACAACAACAAAAAAACATGAGAAGAGTTGATATTCATTCATGGAGTTTGACTATTCTCATGAGCAGGGAAAGCAGGGAGATCTGTTCTCTCTATGAATAGTAGCACAGCATGTCAAAATATGGGTGGATGGATGGATAGATACATGGATGGATGCATGGATGGATGTATGGATGGATGCATACATGTATGACAGATGGATGGATACAAGATTACAAGGATGTATGGATGCATGGATGGATGAATGCATGAATGGATGTATGCATGTATGGATGGACAGATGGATAAATTGTTGACAAAAACGTGTAAGCACAGTCTTATAAATAATTCATAGAAACTAGAACTCACACCAGTTTTCTTATACACTTTTCAAGCCACCAATGCCCAACATAGTTGCAGAGCCTTTGTATTTATATGCACAGAGTTCAGTTGTTCTACAAGCACCTGCTTCATAGACTCCATCTTCCCATTTACCATAATCTCAGGGTTTGACTAGATATGAAATAGATGAAACATGAAACACTTTATATTTGATCATTATTACTATGAAGTTAATTGGTTACTTCTCCAGGGAACAAGTTTAAAGTCAATGAGTTGATTGCTTGCACAAAGACTTGGGAGAATCTCATCACAGAGTTTCCAAGGAAGTAACTGTCAAAAATAAGTACATGGAAGCTAGGAGGATGTCTCAGTGGGTAAAATGCATATTGAGAAACTGAGTTTGGATGCCTAGCACTTAAGCAAAAGTCATACTAATAGTACTCCTGTCTATGATACCAAAACCTGGAAGGGTAGAAACAGATAGATCCCTACAACTCTCAAATCATCCAGTTTATCTGAAATGGGAAGCTCCAAGTTCAGTAAGAGACCCTGTCTCAAAAAACAAAAGACAACAACAACAAAAAGCAAAAAACAAGATGGACTTCTTCTATGTGTAAGCTAGAGAATCCATTAATACTGCCTGCTTGTACACATGTGGCCACTTAGCAGAGCATGAACAACTGGCCAGCATTGTCCTTCCAAGCAAAAAATAGCTCCATTTTCCCCAACAGTCATCAACTGTCAATAGTACCATATCTGGTGATATAACCTCACGAACCCCAACACATCCATATTTGATCCTGTACATATCTTTTGCAGGTAACACAGCTTCTTTCCTAGTTTTCTTTGTGTTTCAGTGGTACAATTCTGATCAAAAACAATTTAGGGGAGAAGGGTTTTATTGGATTACATTTTTCCATCATATCCCATCACTGAAGAAATTCAGAACAAGAAATTAAGCAAGAAATGGAGGCAAGAACTCAAGCAGAGACAATGGAGAAAGACTGCTTATTACCTTATTCTCCATAACTTATTGAGCCTTCTTTTTTATACAGCCCAGGGCTTCAGTCCCAGGGTTGCCACTGTCCATAGTCTACTAGGTCTTCTCACACCAATCATTAATAAAAATGAAATTGCTACAAACATGCCCTCATGCCAATTTTATGGAAGTAGTTTCTCAGTTGGGGTTCCTTATAGCTTGTGTCAAGTTGACAAAAACTAACCAACATGTACAAACATGTACAAACACAGTGAAATAATGTGAAAGGTCACACATTTAAAAGACATAGACAAATGAAGTCACCTGATACCTTTTGGAGAGAAAAATATATAAATATTAAAAATACTCTGTTAGACCATTGTAGGAATTTGTCACAAATTTAAGAAAAAGAAGGCAAAATAAAATTTGATCATGTGTCCTGCATGGTTAGGCAATACTTCCCCCAAAGTACATGGGCTATTAAATAAAAATCTTAGGGCCAGGCATAAGGTATCTCTATGAGTTATTAATGGGAATTTCCCAAAGGCTCCCAGAACAACATGAGCTATGTGTTGTCCACGAAAACTAGACAGCAAGATCCAGTGCAGTTCATGAGGACACAACACACTTTATTTGCAGAGTACAGAAAAATAAAGGGGGGGAACATACAGAAAATAGCTTGTTAAATGGACATGTCAAACTGCCTTTTATACACATATGTCAAGGCTGCCCTCCTCTGTGACCCAGAAGCTTCTCTCTGCAATAGTCACTACTAATTCAAGGACTCAGACATAATTAAAGTGTTGATAATTAATGTGCCGTGCCCTACATGGGACATCTATATCAACTCTTCACCATCAGGGCTAAGAAAGCATCACAGAAGAGTGGGCAGAAAGAATGTAAGATACAGAATATGGAAAAGAATGCTGGGAAAATTGGTTTTCCTGGACACGAGTATGCAGGAAACTGGAGCTACTGTTATCTGCACAAGCTGAAGCCAATGAGCTCCATCACATGCCCCCAGACAGCACCCACTGGACTGAGGGTTATAAAAAACAAAATATTTCAATGGGTAAAATGCATATTGAGAACTTAGAAGGGGAAGAGGGATTTTGGAGGTAAATAGGGAGAGTGGAGGAGGGATTTGGAGGTAGATATGATCAAGATATGTTGTTAACATGCACAAAATAATCAAATAACAAATAATATTTTTTTTAAAAAATATTTGACCACTTCTTAATCATCTGGAAACTCAGTTTCCTATGCAGAAGTGAGGAAAGTTACTGCAATGGGGTCTGATGAGCCCTTCGTGGTTTCAGTCTTCTCTTACAAATCTCTGGTGAGTGACAGGAAATAAAACCAAGCATCGAAAGCAAAAGAATTCTGAAGGCAAACTCCAAAATATTGAGGCAGTTTTAGAAGCATCTTTCTTTCTCAGTTTTCTTTGGAAATATATGTTGCTGGTAGTTGAAAGATTTTTTTTAAGCAAAACTGCATACAGAATTAGATAGATTCTCAAGATGAAAAGGTACCATCAAAATAAAGTGTTTAAATAAAAAATAAAAGAACCTAATAGAAGACATTGGGAGGATTCCAGATACTGGGTCAACTATGTTCAAATAACCATGACATTATCAAGTTACCGACATGATGGTCCTTTCTCTGCATTTAATGTAGTAGCTCAAAGATATTAAAACCTAAATGTGAGTGTTTTAAGATATTCATATTTGTACAATCAATGACCCATTTATGTAGGACCTTCCTCACCACTAGGGAGTATTAAAAGTTGAGACAGCTCACATCCCGTGCCAGCCAACTAGAAAGGTCACACTCCTACCTTTCCAGGCCTATTTAATATTCACTACCCTGACTTTTCAATTTGTTTAGGACTATATATTTGACCCAAGTTTTTATTCCTTGGAAATCTACCCTAATTATTCTCACAAATTCATTTTCTTGCACTTTCAGGATTTTTGCAAGTAGATTTATATATTCCATTTTATTATAATGGCCATCCATTAATAGGTGAATCCACCTTTCTTTTTCTACATGATACAAAAGAAGCTATTTTATTTTAAGAAAATTTAAAATAATACTGGCATTAGGACACATTCCAAGGACAGGGGACAGGCGCCTCGCTCCCTGCTGCCTTCTTCCTGCTAGGCATAGTGTGCAGGCTGACAGAACAAAGATGGTCAATGCTGGAACTTTATTTCAAATGAGGCTAAAATTTATCATTGTATGTCATCCTAACAATTAATAATTCATTGATTCATGAAGACTTTCTAAACTCAAAGATAGTTTGGAGGTTAATATGTCTAATATTTTGACAAATTAAAAACTCAGAACAATGGATCACTGAAAGACAAGTCCATATTTTCAAGGAACGTAGGATATATTCCAAAGAACAAATAATTATACACATATACATACAAAGACACACACACAAACACACACAAATCATCATAATTATCATTGTCACATAGTTGTCATCATCATCATCTAAGTGCATGCACGTGAATAAACATGTATGCTCATTTTCTAAAAATGTAGAACAAATCTGTATTTTTAAGTCTTCTCTTTTTTTCTAGACTAATCCTTTAGTTTGCTCTTGTAGACCTAAACCCAAGTATATTAGTATATTCAGATCATTGACCTTTAAAATAATTACAAGGTAATCAGAAGCTAAGAGGGAGCTACCTAAGGGAACATTACATTCTCAGCTGACAATGAAGACATGCACCAACTCCAACGGAAGGAAGCTTCTAAGCCCAGTTTGAGCTTTCTGAGCAATGCAAAGTCAAAACGCATCCCTAGTCCAATTTCAACACAAGCTCACAGAAATCAGGGCTCCCTGATGAAGATCCCACCTGAGTGGCTTAGAACTATGAAGGTTATGGCTTCTTTGCTTTCTTGTTCCATTTTAGACTATAAGTCAACACTAATAAAGCCAGTTTGCCTGTGTGTTCTATCAAGAGAACAATAGTGGAGGGGCATAGAAGAAAGGGTCATTCACATGGGCTTTAGAATTTACTGGACTTGCCTGCTATCTCAATCTAGGAGTGACACTGTCTGTCCTCAGTGTCAAAGTACAGTCTTTATATCTTTTCTTAAATACATGGAATTACTTTAAATAACCATTAACAATTGACAGGTATTACTGTGTACAAAAGTGTCTCTGGTTTTACTAGATGGACATTTATATAACAGAAATAGAATAATTTTAAAAATCAAATTAACTCAATTATTTCATAAAAATGCATCTTTTACCTGTATAAAGATCTCTAAAGCAATTCTCCCAAACATTTAACATTCTTAATGCACCTAAAAGGTAATAAGGATAGTATGGTGATCTTACTGAGAAGGCCTTCCATAGGTTAGTATATTTTAATGTTTAGTCCTCAATTGATGAACGGTTTTAAAAATATTAGAAGGCAATGCCTTATTGGGGGAGATGTGGCCTTATTGGAGGACATATTACTAAGAGTGAGCTCTGAGCTTTCAAATGTCTCTCTCTCTCTCTCTCTCTCTCTCTCTCTCTCTCTCTCTCTCTCTCTCTCTCTCTCTCTGTCTCTCTCTCTCTCTCCATTTTGTCCTCCATCCCTCACTGCTACCCCTGTCTGTCTTCCAGCGTGCATATTAGGATATAAAGCCCTTAAGTACTCCTCTATCACCAGAGTACCATACTGCCAGTCTGTTCCTTCCATGATGAAAATGGTCTAACCATAAGAAACTGTAAGCAAATCCACAATTAAATGTTTTTCTTTATGTGAGTAGTCTTAGCCATTAGAGACCTTCACAGAAACAGAACAATAACTAAGACAGAGGCTGGTTTTTAGGGAGTGGATGTACTGCTGTGACAGGGTTGAGCATGCTGTTGTTTGGAGGAAATATGGATGCCTTTGGGTCTTTGGACTAGAAAAGTGTAGCCACTCGCAGCTACATTCAAACGGTTTGCCGAGTCACCTGGAAGGAAAGCAGGGGATGGGAACTGGGTGAAGGGAGGAACACAGAATGAAGACAAGATTTCCTGCTCAAGCCTCAAAGTTTAATGAAGGTCTCCAAATATATATAGGCAAGTCAAGGCCCCTCCCCCAAAAGCTGGAAACAGGTCTGTAGAATTGGTTCTGCTTGCTCTGAAGACGTTGGCATCAGGTAGCGGTTAGTGTCTCAGGAAGTGGCTATCTTTGGAGAACAATGGGTTTCACCTTGTTCTGAGCACTCTATCTTAGGTGGAGGGTATTATGACTAGCACAGGAATTCCTGCTCGAAGCCTGGGAGAGGAACTTCGCCTTGCTCAATGTCAAGGCATACCAGGTGGCATAGCACCCCAATATGGCTCTCTACGGAAAAGTTGAATTCCTTAAGGGAATTTTACTGGATCATTCTTAGTCAGAGTTGAGAGCAATGTAGACCCAGATCAAGACGTTTCAGAGTGTATTACCAAGTGACATAGAGATCACGCTTGTGAAATTTTGGCAAAATAATGTGGCTGATTTTTGTGCTTGTCCTGAAACTCTGCCTGAGGCTAAACTGAAGAGTTTTGGTTTAATGGTATTGCAGAGGAGATTTCATAACAGCTTAGTTTTGGTTGGCTCATGTGGTTTTTACCTATTAGTCTTAGGCAAATCTATAATAAAAACTAGCAAGCAGGTCTACATGTTAACAATTTGAGGAGAAAAGAGCACTAGGAAATGTAACGTTGGAGCCAAATCCTGCACACAAGAAGGTAAAAAGTTTAAAGAATGGCCTTATTCCAAATGAAGTAAAGGAAGTGCTGCCCTTAAAGCAAGGCCCTATCCAGCAGATCAACATTCTGTAAATAGAATTTCAAGAAATCTTAAGGTTCAAAAGGAACCATCCATAATGGAAAACATATGCAATTCAAGTCAAGGAGGGATCCAGGTTCCAGCCCCAGAAAGCATAGTACTGCAGCTTCAGTTCTTTTGTTTTGAATTCAGAATTAAGAAGGATACAGGAAAGTGTTCAACTGAAATCCTCAATGGTGCAGGAAAACTGATGAGTCAAGCTTTTGTTTTTAAGGGCAGCCCCCACCCCTCCCCCCAGACACACATGGTGACCCAGAAAGACAATTTTGTGAAACTATGAACATGAAGCCTGCAGTGCATTGGAGACCCCAAGATATTAGAGATATCAGAACAACAAGATATCTGCAAGAAAGTTGTTAACAGGGAGTGAAACCAGCCCAAAAAAATAGAACTGTGTTGCAGCCAAAAAGGTGAAAGGCATTGGAGATCTAAAGAATACTTTGACATCAGACATGCATATGCAGAATTTGGAGTTTTCCCTGATGTTTTTAGTCTTTCTTTGACCCAGTTCTTCATTGTGATCCCTTTCTCACCTTTTGGAATGATATTGAATATTCATGATATTGTCATTCATTGTATGACAAGTTTGTTATCTGTTTTTAATACTTTTTAACTTATTCACTTTACTTACTTCTCATGCCCCATCCCTGGTCTCCCCCTCCAAAGATCCTTACTCCTATCCCCCTTCTCCCCCTCTTAGTGGGTGGGGCCCCTCGGGTATGCCCCCACCCTGGCACATCTAGTCTCTGTGAGGCCAGGTGCATCAAATCCCATTGAGGAATGACAAGGCAGCCCAAGTAGAAGAACATACCCCACTTACAGGCAATTTTGTGAAGCTGTGAATATAACATCCCTGCCTCAGTTGTTCAGGACCCACATGAAGACCAAGTTGCACATCTGCTACATATGTTGGGGTTAGGGATGGGAATAGGTCCTCCATTACTGCAAGAGTTCAGACTTGTACAACCACTTTGGTAATCAATTTGATGGTTTGACTCAGCTATACTACTCCTTGGCATATGCCCAAAAGATGTTTCACCACCCCACAAACACACTTTCTCAACTACATTCCTAGCAGCTTAATTCACAATAGCCAGAAACTGGAAACAACCTAGATCTCTGTCATCTGAGGAATAGATAAAGAAACTGTGGCACATCTATTCAACAGAATACTATTCAGGTATTGAAATGAAAGACCTCATAAATTTTGCTCTTTGGTTTTTGTAGGAAGTTATAGGGGGTTGCTTTAGGTCACAGAAAAGTCTAGAATTTGTATTTTAAACAGTATTGAGACTGTGACAGACTGTATAAACTCTGGAAGTTGTACTAAGTGAATTTTGCATTATGATATGGTTATAAGCCTATCAGGGCCAGGGAGCAATATAATTAGGACATGTGACCTTGTTGGAGATGTGTTTCTTAGAATGGACTTTGAGATTTAAATAGCCCATATAAGTCATTTCTCTCTCTTTTTCTTTCTCCCCTTCTCTCTCATCTCCATCTCTATCTCAGTTTTGTCTCTGTCTTCATCAATCACCTCTATCTATCTCTTATCTTTTTGTTTTCCTGCCTGTGGATTAGGATATAAAGCTCCCCAGACTCTTTTACCACAATACCACTATGACTTTCTGTTCTTTCTTTCTTTCTTTCTTTCTTTCTTTCTTTCTTTCTTTCTTTCTTTCTTTCTTTCTTTCCTTTCCTTTCCTTTCCTTTTCTTTTCTTTTCTTTTTTTTTTTAACAGAACAGGATATTTATGGAGTCTCTCCTCCCAGTCATCTTGCCAGATGACAACAATTTCCACTTCACAAAAGGGTTAACTGAGACCACAAGACACTAGTAAATAAAAGATGTTAACATCCTCAGCTTTTCTACTTTGTTGCACCCTCAAATTCAACTGAGAATATTCAAGCTGAGCTCTGGAAATGATTCCATCCAGTAAGGGTAAACACAAGGTATTTCTGCCATTGCTGCCGTATCCCTGGTACAGGGCACACTCAGCAACAGATGACAGGGCTCATTTTAAGTAAGCTATCTAATCAGGCATGCCTTTTTAGTAGTTATTTTTAAATTTCATGTGTGCGTTCTACCTGCATGTGTGTCTGTGAACCACTTGGGTGCCCAGGGCTTGTGAAAGCCAGAAAACAGCATTAGAAGTTGGATGAGATAATAATTAAGAGAAGTGGCTGTTTTTTCAGCAGGCCAGGGTTCAATTCCCACTCACACAATGGCTCCCAACGTCCTGTAACTCCAGGTCCATGAGATCCAATGTTCCATGCTCTGAACCATAGCAGAGGCGGAGGAGAAGGAAGCAGGGCCTAGAGGGCTCTGTAGGAGGAGCTCCTCTCCTTAGGGGACAAGGGAGGTCTCTTTGGAAGCAGAACAGGAAATTTGTTGTTTCTTCTTGGCCAGGACTCCTGGGTGGAATTGTGACCAGGACCCAGCAGCTTTGCAGCGCTTAAGGAAGGCAGTCAGAACCTTCAGTAGGTCCTCTCAGAGACCCAACTCTTCAGAGCTGGCCATGGAGGTACCTGAGCAGTAGACAGAAGATGCACCCATGTGTGATGAAAACTCAAACTTCCAAATCACTGAATGAAGAGGACGCCTTACTCCAAGGGAAAGGTGGCTTAAGGGCCAGTGGAGCCATTGATTCCGTTGAGGAGAAACAGTCTGAATTATTGAATCTAGGAAAGGAGGTAACTGAGTGTTTGGACTATTACATGCAGGAGTGGGAAGGGGGTTTGGAGTTCCCTCGACTGTCTGCTTTAATGATGATAATAGACTAACCCTCTGAAACTGTAATATAATAACGCCTCAGAAAGCCCCCAAGACCTTACCACAAAGCTAACATAATGATAGCCTCACCATTCAGGCCTTAGAAGACAGAATAAAGGCAGCAATACAAACAAAGGGTAAGTCGAAGGTTCCAGGATGTGGATTTGAAAATCCCTAAATGTGCTAATCTTGAATGTTGGCTTCTAAAGTTCTACTTCTTTGCTTACTGAAGTGTGGCACCAGAGTACAAGTTTTTCCCTAAATTAAAAACCAAGAACAATGAGGCTTGGGGTTGCATAATTTCAGCAACTTCTGTGGCTACTGACTGAAGAATAAAGACTTTCTATTGTGCTTTCTAGAGTGCCTGTGTATGTCCTCTGCTAGAGTTACTTTGCAACATAAAAAAAGCCCCAAATTAAATGCTTTCTTTGAAAAGAAATGACTTGGTCATGGTGTCTATTGTCAGAAGTAAAACAGTAACTAAGACAAGTTGGCAGATGGGATGGCAATGTAACTCAGTTTCAACAAATGTTTTCCAAGGATGATCTGTGAACTTGATGGAATTTTACTTGAACCGTCACATCTGTAGAATTTCACAGTTAAAACAAGAGCCCATTGACCAGCAAGAAGTGTCCTTCTGTGTCTCTTTTGATGACTTTAGGTTGAAAGTCAATTTTATCTGATATTAGAATGGCTACTCCTGCTCCTTTCCTGTGACCATTGGCTTGTAAGATTGTCTTCCAGCCTTTTACTCTAAGGTAGTTTTTATCATTGTCACTGAGGTGTGTCTCCTGTATGCAGCAAATTGTAGGGTCCCGTTTCCTTATCCAGTCTGTTAGTCTATGTCTTTTTATTGGGGAATTGAGATCATTGATGTTAAGAGATATTAAGGAATAGTGATTATTACTTCCTGTCATTTTTGATGTTCTTTTTATATTTGAGTGGTTATCTTCTTTTGGGTTTGATGAAGGAAGGTAACTATCTTGCTTTTTTCAGGGTGTAGTTTCCCTCCTTGTATTGGAGTTTTCCTCCTATTATTCTTTGCAGAGCTGGGTTTGTGGAAAGATATTGTGTAAATTTGGTTTTGTCATGGAATATCTTGGTTTCTCCATCTATGGTGAATGAGAGTTTTGCTGGGTATAGTAGTCTTGGCTGACATTTGTGTTCTCTTAGAGTCTGCTTGAGATCTGCCCAGGATCTTCTAGGTTTCATGGTCTCTGGTGAGAAGTCTGGTGCGATTCTGATAGGTCTTCCTTTATATGTTACTTGGCCCTTTTCTCTTACTGCCTTTAATATTCTTTCTTTGTTTAGTGCATTTGGGGTTTTGATTATTATGTGATGGGAGGTATTTCTACTCAGGTCCAGTCTGTTTGGAGTTCTGTAGGCTTCTTGTATATTCATAGGCATCTCTCTCTTTACGTTAGGAAAGTTTTCTTCCATAATTTTGTTGAAGATATTTGCAGGCCCTTTCTGTTGTAAATTTTCACTCTCATCTATACCTATAATCCTTAGCTTTGGTCTTCTCATTGTATCCTGGATTTCCTGGATGTTCTGAGATACAAGCTTTTTGCATTTTGCATTTTCTTTGACAGTTGAGTCAATGGTTTCTATGGTATCTTCAGCATCTGAGATTCTTTCTTCCATCTCTTGTATTCTGTTGTTTATATTTGCATCTATGGCCCCTGATATCTTCTTAAGGTTTTCTATCTCCAAAGTTGTCTCCCTTTGTGATTTCTTAGTTGTTTCTACTTCTGTTTTTAGATCCAGGATGGTTTTGCTCAGTTCCATCATTTGTTTGTTTGTGTTTTCCTGTAATTCTTTAAGAGATTTTTTTGTGTTTCCTCTTTCATGACTTCTCCCTGTTGACTCAAGTTCTCCTGCATTTCTTTAAGTTTTTTTGCGTTTCTTCTTTATTGGCTTCTATCTCTTGGGCCTTTTTCTCCTGCATTTCTTTAAGAGATTTTTGTGTTTCCATTAGACAGTTTTCTAGCTTATTCATGTTCCCCTGTATTTCTTTAAGAGATTCATTCATGTCCTTTTTGTGTTCTTCTAGCAGCATCATGAACAGTGGTTTTAAATCTAAATCATGTTTCTCTGGTGTGTTGGCATAACCAGGACTTGCTGGTGTTGGAGAGTTTGGTTCAGATGCTGCCATATTGCCCAGATTTCTGTTAGTAGCATTCCTGTGTTTGCCCTTTGCCATCTTGTTCTCTGGAGCTAGTTGGTCTTGTCTCTGGCTGGTGTTTCAGCCTCCTGAGAGGCTCTAGGGCTATTTCTGCAACACTGGATGTCAGAGATTCCCCTGTTGTAGATTGCTGATGTGCTGTCCTCCTCTTGGGTGCTTTTGCAGCCCTAGTGTGTTTTGTCTCAACTTCATTAGTCATTAGGGAAATGCAAATCAAAACAACCCTGAGATTTCACCTTACACCAGTCAGAATGGCTAAGATTAAAAATTCCAGAGACAGCAGGTGTTGGCGAGGATGTGGAGAAAGAGAAACACTCCTCCACTGCTGGTGGAGTTGCAAATTGGTACAACCACTCTGGAAATCAGTCTGGCGGTTCCTCCGAAAACTGGGCACCTCACTTCCAGAAGATCCTGCTATACCACTCCTGGGCATATACCCAGAGGATTCCCCACCATGTAATAAGGATACATGCTCTACTATGTTCATAGCAGCCCTATTTATAATTGCCAGGAGCTGGAAAGAACCCAGGTATCCCTCAACAGAAGAGTGGATGCAAAAACTGTGGTATATCTACACAATGGAGTACTATTCAGCCATTAGAAACAATGAATTCATGAAATTCTTAGGCAAATGGATGGAGCTAGAGAACATCATACTAAGTGAGGTAACCCAGACTCAAAAGGTGAATCATGGTATGCACTCACTAATAAGTGGATATTAACCTAAAAAATTGGAATACCCAAAACATAATCCACACATCAAATGAGGTACAAGAAGAAAGCAGGAGTGGCCCCTTGTTCTGGAAAGACTCAGTGAAGCAGTATTTGGCAAAACCAGAACGGGGAAGTGGGAAGGGGTGGGTGGGAGGACAGGGGAGAGAAGGGGGCTTATGGGACTTTCGGAGAGTGGGGGGCTAGAAAAGGGGAAATCATTTGAAATGTAAATAAAAAATATATCGAATAAAAAAAAAAGAACCCCCCCCAAAAAACCCAAGAGCCCACAAAATCCTGACTATCTCCCACCTAGCCATTGTCAGAGAGTGTTTAGCAAAACTAGTTCAGAACATGGGAATAAAATGCTTTTATTAGAATACCAAGAGGATTGATTTCTGCGACGACATAGGCAGGGAAGTCACAGACACCTGGACCAGAAGCTTGACATATTCTGGAGCCAACATGTTCTGGGGCCGACCAGAGGCAGTTAGGAGCTGAGCACACTACACCGGCTGCTTCGCTCGCCCGTCCCCAGCGTCTTTGCCCTCCGCTGTGCTCCAGCCTTTTTCATCTGTTGGGATGCCCCCTTCTTTCCCGGGGTCCACGGCCAGCTGGAACGTGCTGCTTAAAGAGTACTGAATCTGCATGCTGCTCACCGTGAACGAGTAAAAAATCGGATAGCTGTATATCATCGGCAAACACAGCCATGAGCAGAATGACTGGGGAGAAGGGGTCGGTCGGGGTAGAGGTCGTGCAGAATAAGGCCTTTGAGGACCCTCACCATGGCAATGGGCAATTCACTAAGAAGTAAGTTCATCTCAACAGCAAACTGCCTAGTTGGGCCGGAGATGCTGTTCCCAAAATGTTTTATGTGACCGAGAAGGCATGGAATTATTATCCCTACACCATCACAGAATACACCTGTTCTTTCCTGTTGAAATTCACCATCCACATAGAAACCAAGTACAAAGACCGTGTTTTTGAAAGTGAATTTGACAGTGAAATTTTTATGTATTTCACCTGTGATGAAACTTCTAAACACTTCAAGTCTTAGAAGACAGGCCAAGAAAAGGCTGGCAAGACACCCATCAGCCCATCATGTGCTCCTACAAGCTGGTCACCATCAAACTCCAGGTGTGGCGCCTTCAGAACCACGTGTAACAATTTGTGTACAAGGTGGCTCGAGACATCTTGCTGATTGGACACAGACAGGCCTTTGCGGGGTTGATGAGTGGTAAGATATGACAATGGATGATGTTCAGAAATACAAGAAAAGCATTCATGAACAAACCAACATAAAAGTTTGCAATCAGCACTCCTCCACTGTGGATGACATAGAGAGCCATGCTCAGAACAATACATGACAATGGGTGAAGAGTGAGAGTTCAGAGGAGCCACTCAGGAAGCTACCAAGAAGAATATCGCGTTTTGCCACGGGCCATTTCTATCTCCAGCATCCTACCAGCCGTACCGCCATCCTCAGTGTGCAGCATACCATCCACCACCCCGTCCGAGCCTCTCTCCACAGATGTACCAAAATTTCTGTCCATTCCCGACCAAAGACCATCCCCGGACAGAATCTGCTCCACCATTCCATTTTCATCTGTTGAAAATTCTTTGTTTAGCTCTGTACCCCATTTTTAATAGGATTATTTGATTCTGTGGAGTCCAACATCTTGAGTTCTTTGTATATATTGGATATTAGCCCTCTGTCAGATGTAGGACTGGTAAATATCTTTACCCAACCTGTTGGTTGCCATTTTGTCCTATTGAGAGTATCCTTTGCCTTACAGAAGCTTTGCAATTTTATGAGGTCCCATTTGTTGATTCTTCACCTTAGAACATAAGCCGTTGGTGTTCTGTTCAGGAAATTTTCCCCTGTGCTCATGTGTTCAAGGCTCTTCCCTACTTTCTCCTCTTTAAGTTTCAGTGTATCTGGTTTTACATAGAGACCCTTGATCCACTTGGACTTGGACCTTTGTACAAGGAGATAACTTTGTACAATGGGTCAATCTACATTTTTCTACGTGCTGACCTACAGTTAAACCACCACCATTTGTTAAAAATGTCTTTTTTCCACTGAATGATTTTTGCTCCCTTGTCAAAGACCAAGTGACCATAGGTGTGTGGGTTCATTTCTGGTTCTTCAATTCTATTCCATTGATCTTGCTGTCTGTCTCCTGCACTAATACCATGCAGTTTTTATCACTATTGCTCTGTAATACAGCTGGAAGTCAAGTATGGTGATTCCTCCCATATTTATTTTATTGTTGAGAATATTTTTGCTATCCTGGGTTTTTTGTTATTCCAAATG
The DNA here is from genome assembly GCF_947179515.1 of Apodemus sylvaticus. NCBI lineage: Eukaryota > Metazoa > Chordata > Mammalia > Rodentia > Muridae > Apodemus > Apodemus sylvaticus. Next base: position 15,635,950 of record NC_067483.1, read on the forward strand.
AATTTGTAAATTGTTCTTTCTAACTCTTTGAAGAATTGATTTGGAATTTAGATGAGGATTGCATTGAATCTATACATTGCCTTTGTCAAGAAGGTCATTTTTAATATATCAGTCCTGCCAATCTATGTGCATGGGAGATCTTTCAATCTTTTGAGATCTTTTTTGATTTCTTTTTTCAGAGACTCAAAGTTCCTAAAGAAATGTTCAACACCCTTAGCTCTTAAGGAAATGCAAATCAAAACAACTCTAAAATTCTACCTCACACAAGTCAGAATGACTTAAGTCAAAAACTCAGGTGACAGCATATACTGGCAAGGTTGTAGAGAAACAGGAACTCTCCTCCACTGCTGGTGGGATTGCAAGCTGGTATAATCACTCTGGAAATCAATTTGGTTATTCCTCAAAAGAGTGGCCATAGTACTACCTGAGGACCCAGCTATACCACTCCTGGATATATACCCAGAATATGCCTCAACACGTAATAAGGACACATGCTCCACTATGTTCATAGCTGCCTTATTTATAATAGCCAGAAACTGGAAAGAACCTAGACGTCCTTCAACAGAGGAATAGATAGAGAAAATGTGATATATTTACACAACGGAGTATTATTCAGCTATTAAGAATGATGATTCATGAAATTCTAAGGCAAATGGATGGAACTAGAAAACATCATCCTGAATAAGGTAACTCAATCACAAAAAAACACACATGGTATGCACTTACTGATAAGTGGATATAAACCCAAAAGCTTGGAATTCCCAAGATACAATTCACAGACCACATGAAGCTGAAGAAGAAGGAAGGATAAAATTTGGGTGATCCAGTTCCTCCAAGAAGGGGAACAAAATACTCACAGGAGCAAATATGTAGATAAAGTGTAAAGGAAAGGCCATCCAGGGACTGTACCACCTGGGGATTCATCCCATATACAGTCACCAAACTCCAACACTATCTTGGATGCCAAAAAAATCATGGCTGAAAGAAACTTGATTTGGCTGTCTCCTGAGTGGCCCTGCCAGAGCCTTACTTAGCAGAGGGCCCCCAATGGAGGAGTTAGAGAAAGGACTAAAGGAGCTGAAAAGGTTTGCAACATCATAGGAAGAACAACAATATCAACCACCAGACCATCTCAGATCTACCAGGGACTTAGCCATTAACCAAGGGCTCTAGCTTGGTCATGTAGCAGAGGATTGCCTTATCAGACATGAAGGGAAGGAGAGATCCTTGGTCCTATGAAGGCTCTATAGTTGCCCCATTGTAGGGGAATCGTGGGCCTGGAGGTGGGAGTGAGTTGGGTAGAACACCCTCATAGTAGTAGGGGGAGGGAAGATGGGATGGGGCTATCTGGGATGGGGGAAACTGAGGAAGGGAATAACATTTGAAATGTAAACAAAGAATATATTCAAGAAAAAATAAATTAAAAAAATCTGTTCCAGCAATGCTCACACTTGTAGATCCAGAGAAAAACACCACCCTGAAATTACCTGGCATCTACACTTCTGAAAAGGCATGTTGGCCCAAATCAGAGTAATTCTATGTGGACATCCTGTTGGGTCCCTTATTTTCATTTGAGGCTTTTTTTTTAAAGAATCCTCGGTTGAGGAAAAGACTGCTTCTTTACCCAGATGTGTTCTTGGATCTCAGACTTTGCATGTGGTTAAATAATCTCAGAAAGAGCAAGAACCCCTACATGTGCCACACAGCATCATAGTGAACGTGAAAAGTAAGATTTAGAAAAAAGAAACAGTTACAAGCTTTTTGCATTTTGCATTTTCGACAAAGGAGCCAAAAACATCCAGTGGAAAAAAGATAGCCTTTTCAACAAATGGTGCTGGATCAATTGGAGGTCAGCATGCAGAAGAATGCAAATTGATCCATTCTTATCTCCATGTACTAAACTTCACTCCAAGTGGATCAAGGACCTCCATGTAAAACCAGACACACTGAAACTAATAGAAAAGAAACTGGGGAAGACCCTTGAGGACATGGGCACAGGGGAAAAGTTCCTGAACAGATCACCAATAGCTTATGCTCTAAGATCAAGAACTGACAAAATCTTATAAAATCTCATAAAATTACAAAGTTTCTGTAAGGCAAAGGACACTGTTAAAAGGACAAAACGGCAACCATCAAATTGGGAAAGGATATTCACCAAACCTACATCTGATAGAGGGCTAATATCCAATATATACAAAGAACTCAAGAAGTTAGACCCCAGGGAACCAAATAACCCTATTAAAAATGGGGTACAGATCTAAACAAAGAATTTTCACCTGAAGAAATTCAGATGGCCGAGAGGCACCTTAAGAAGTGCTCAACATCATTAGTCATTAGGGAAATGCAGAACAAAACAACCCTGAGATTTCACCTTACACCAGTCAGAATGGCTAAGGTCAAAAACTCAGGAGACAGCAGGTGTTGGCGAGGATGTGGAGAAAGAGGAACACTCCTCCACTGCTGGTGGGGCTGTAAGATGGTACAACCACTGTGGAAATCAGTCTGGAGTTTCCTCAGAAAACTGGACATGAGACTTCCAGAGGACCCTGATATACCTCTCCTGGGCATATACCCAAAGGATTCCCCAGTATGCAATAAAGACACATGCTCCATTATGTTCATAGCAGCCTTATTTATAATAGCCAGAAGCTGGAAAGAACCCAGATGCCCCTCAAAGGAGGAATGGATTCAGAAAATGTGGTATATTTACACAATGGAATACTACTCAGCTATTAAAAACAATGAATTCACAAAATTTTTAGGCAAATGATTTGATCTGGAAAATATCATCCTAGGTGAGGTAACCCAAATACAAAAGAATACACATGGAATGCAATCTCTGATAAGTGGATATTAATTAGCCCAGAAGCCCTGAATACCCAAGGCACAAATTGCATAACAAATGATGCCCATGAAGAAGTATGGAGAGGGTCCTGATCCTGGAAAGGATTGATCTAGCATGGGAAGGGAATATAAGGACAGAGAAAAAGGAGGGAAGTGATTGGAGAAGGGATGGAGAGAAGAAGGTTTATGGGACATATGGGGAGAGGGGATCTGGGAAAGGGGAAATCATTTGGAATGTAAACAAAGAATATAGAAAATAAAAATATTTAAAAAAAAAAAAGAAGAAGAAAAAAGCAATAAAGAAACAGACAAAACAAAACAGGAGGGGCTGAAGACAGAAATCTGGGAAAAGAGTTTCTGCAGCTACCTTAGAGCCCTTGGTTCCATCCCAGGCATGGTAAACTAGGCAGGGGGATCAGAAGCCCCGAGTCAGCTTCAGCTAGATACAGAATTTGAGGCTACCCTGGGTTATGTGAGACTCTGTCTCAAGAACAAACAATCAAACAAATCCCACAGAATTGTCTCTAGCTTTAGATGTGAGGCAAGGAGGAAGCCTTGTTCTGAGAGCCTTGATGAATCTGTTGTGGGTCTCAATGATAAAAGGGTGACTGGATGAGAAAACTTTTTTTTTTGGTAAGGTGTGGTGAAATAATGACATTAGTTTCCTCTCATCAAACTTGAAATTCATGACAAAAAGAAAACAAATACTCCCAGGTGTCACATGCCTATTTGTTACACTTTGGGACTACTGATCACCAATATTCAAATTCCAGTTGTTATCAATATTCATATTTTGATTTAGTCTAACTCAGGATTTGGGTCCGAATTAACTTCTTAAATTTTTGAAAATTTTAATAACCAACTTCTAGAGGCTCCAAGTACAGTTAATGATAACGCCTTTATACCTTTTCACAAAATTTAATAAAGAGCCCATGTTTTAGTGTAAAAGAATCTTTTGCTAATACAATAAAGCAAAATAAAAGCCCCCTGCTGTCTTTGACCACATTCACAATTATAGTATTTTCCCTATATCAGTTTATGGTATTATATACTCTTGGGGCTGATGCCCAAGGAAAGACATCTGTTTGGTGGACTGGAAATAAAAGTGAAGGTTTCCTACATCCTCTACAAAGGACAGAAAAAAATGTTTGGTAGTGAAATGATAATGGAGGAGGAAGAAAGAACAAAACAGAGTTCCTACAAGTAATACAAGGGGCTCTGGGTTTGTTTTGGAGGATTAACTGAGCCGAGACTAGATGTTCACCACAAGCATGAAGCTGGTGGGGACACTAAACACAGACACCAGGATAAATTATAAACTGTCTATTCTTAAAGGAAACAAACAAACAAAAGAATACAAATAAATCCTCAGTGTACACAATATTTCAAAGTTTTAGCAAGGATGCAATCAGTGTTGCCTGTAGTCTTCCTTTACACCAGGCTCTAACACAGTTTAACTCCATCAGTCCTTTGGTAAAATGAGCCAACCCACGACTCTGAGACAGATCTGAGGAGGTGAGCAGACCACACTCATGTCAGTTGTTACACAGGCCCTCGCTTACTGTAGGTTACTTACACTGTAACACTTGACTCAAGTAACACTACTTTTATTTTTCACTATTCTTGAAAACTGCAGGCAAGGAGAATGCTGTGAAGATGCAGCAGGATTTAGGTCCCGATTCCTTCTCAGATATAGGCAGTGCCAAAGTTTGCTACAAGCATAATTGAATTCAGAAGTAAGGGCAAGTATGCCCATTTAAAAATATTAAAACTAATAAAAAATTGAATATAATATTCTGTAGATATATGTTAAAGACATCTGATGTATGATGTCATTTATTTCTGATGTTTCTCCATTATTTTTTTTAGATGACATATCTCTTAGAAAAAGTGGGGTATTGAAATGACCCACTGTCAGCAATCATATTAATCTTTATTTTTAAATCTAGCAAAACAATTTTTATGAAATTGAGCACACCAGAGTTTGATACACATTTGGTTAGATTCTTTTGGGTTTATTGTTCTATCTACCTTGATAGGTAGAAGTGCTCTGGTTGTTGTTGTTGCTGTTGTTGCTGTTGTTGTTGTTGTTGTTGCTGTTGTTGTTGTTGCTGTTGCTGTTGTTTCACTTCTCCCGTTGGTTTTTAGACTGAAGTCTAAAAACCTGTTAGCTATTAGAACAGCCATATTTGCTTGGACCCTAGTCCCACTTGATTGGAGTTCTTTTGATTGTCCATTTACTGTAAGGTGGTACTTATCCTTAATGCTAAGATAAGTTTCTTGCTGACATCATGTATAGAGAGTTAATTTTCTTGATTAATTTAGTATTTTGTATCTTTTAAATAGAGAATTGAAGTCAGTGATATCTAGAGTTATTATTGAAATGCATAAGCTAATTGAGATTGTGTGTTATTGATTTTTTATTATTGTTTTTTTCAGTGGTACTTTCTTCTTTAGTAACTATATGTTCATATTTTTCTACAATCTCTCAGCCACTTTCATTATTCTCTTCGGTCTGAAATATTGTTTCCTATATTTTCTTTAACTTTGCTTTGCTGGCTATAAAATATTTGTAGGCTATTTATGCCACACTGGGTATGTTAGTGCAGGTTGGCATTTGTGGTACTTTAGGACTTATAATGTTCTCCTCCACGCTCTTCTTGCTTTTATAATTTCCACTGAAAAATCATCAGTTATCCTGATGAATCTACCTGACATGTGGCTTCTAATTTTTCTTTTGCAAATTAAAATGTACTTTTTTGGTTATATATACTTAGTGTTTATCATATGCCATGAAGATTTTTTTCTGCTCTTATCTATTTAGTGATCTCTGTGCTTTTTGTGTATATATATGTGTGTGTGTGTGTGTGTGTGTGTGTGTGTGTGTGTGTGTGTGTATGTGTGTGTGTGTCCTTTCTTAATTTTTGGAAATTTTCATTTATGATCTTCTTGAAGATTGAGTCTATAACTTAAACCTGGAATTCTTTTCCCTTATCTATGATTATAATTTGATTATTTGGGCTTCTTTATACTGTTATATACTTCTTATGTGATTTTTTCTTATGTTTTTAAACATTCTTAATGGTCCTTGTTTATTTAGTCTAGATCCTCTATTTTACTTTTGCATTCTGTTGTTCTATTCGGATTGATCCATTCTATGTATGAGGCTTTCTTTCAGATTTAGTAGGGCCATTGAGTCATTCAGTTCCATATTCATTTCAGCTTCAGCTCAGTGTTTTGTTGAATTGTCTTCATGCAAAGATCCAAGGAATCCTGGCCATTAGAAGGAAATGGGGAGACCTTAGCAGTAAATGATGGCACTCTATGAGTTAGGAAGTGAAGTAGTGGACACATTAGTTTGAAGAGAGAGGAAGAGTAGAAATATCCAGTTGATGGAATTACAATAAGGAAGCATGTTTCTTGCTCTGCTGCTGTCATTTTTACTCTTTGTTTAGTCTGCTTTCACTGGATAGTGTATTTTCCTTTTAACACTATTCAATAAGTAAGCAATGATCTTGAAGATTTTGAACACACAACAAGACAATTGTTCTCTTGTGTCAAGAAATGGACTCAAATCATTTCATTAAAAATAGGCTATGAAGAAAATATGAGAGCTTTATAGATACTAACACTCAGAGTTCTCTTAGAATTTATGTTTGCGATCCATTTCTAAACATGTCTAATAAATTGGACAAAACATGTAAAAAGAAAGCATGTCTAGAAGGTATAGAGGCAGCATACATAAATGCAAGTAGAAATGTTAAAATGTACAGGCAGGTGAAAACTCATGTTTGTTCTTTACATATTTTAACATCTGCTGTTTGAAGATTCATTTAGGAGTTAAGATTTAAAGCACTCAGAAACCATCTCCAAAAGATCCAGATGGGTAGATTAAATTCCAAAATTTGGTGAAAAAAAAAAAGAAATGCTTTGATCATTAATGCTACCAGCTGAGTGAAAAAAATTAATCCCTTAAGCTGAAAGATGAGCAAAAGCTGCAGCTCTCACTTCCCCACCTGCACTAAAAGAGGAATATATTGAGCATGCCTGCTGTCACTGTAGCTGACACCAGTTCTCTGGGCAATTAGCTTCCTGGAAGACCACCAAATGAGCCTGTCTCCCCACCAAACTTCTACAACAATTTTAAATGCTTCAGAGTAGGTGCTTTTACCACATGCTCACAGTGGTGACTATGAGAAAAGAAAAATTACTCTTATTTCTTTAGGTTTTAGCAAGGAAACTTACCTCAAATTTATTATTTAATTTTCTGATAATGGGAATTTGCCAGTAGTTTCTTATAACATGATAAAAGTGGAGAGTAACAAAAAATATTTTGTATGTTATTTTCTCTCTCTCTCTCTCTCTCTCTCTCTCTCTCTCTCTCTCTCTCTCTCTCTCTCTCTCTCTCTAATTTTCTTTTTTGGCAGTGCCAAAGGAATACCAAAAAATCAAGCAGACCCTCCAGATGGGACAGTTACAAGTATATACATCAAGAATATATTCTCTGATTCTCAGATTACTCAACCAGTCCTGGATATAAAGATAGGCCAGAGTAAGAAGTGGAAAGAATTTGGGTAGACTTTTTATAGAGTCTCTTTTACTCCCTACATACCATTAAAGCCAAGAATGGTCCTGTGATAATAGTACCTACAATTGCTTGTATTCCCTAAAACACTCAGCCTGTTGAAAACAAGGTAGCTGTGGAGGCTCCTTTAGTCTCCTAAAGAGGAGGTAGCCGAGGCAGGAATGAGGAGTCATGGTCAACGATCAAATGTGATTGTGAAGATAATGAAAATGAGTGGCATTGCCTGGGCACTGCTTAATGGTACACAAGTTGGAGGAATGGAGGTCTACCAAAGTCAGAAATCTGGAAATAAAAGTTGGAGGTTTCAGACCTGAGGAAGAAGTCAAAAGTTGGCTTCAAGCAATCACTTGAATAAAAGGAGAAGGGCAACAAGGTGCACACTGCACAGAACTTGCATGTTTTGGCATCAGTGACATATTCCAGCCTGTTTCAGTTCCATTATAAGCTCTTAGGATGAGAAATGGACAAGTGAGCTAGTAAGATCCGCAGGATCCTGTGCTAAATGTTTGCTCCTCAGCTGGTGGTGCTATTTGGGGAGGTTCTGGAAACTTTAGGAGGTAGGATTTAATTGGAAGAAGTAAGTCACTGGCTCTTGCCTCTGCGACTATACTTAATCTTTAGTATCTTCCTCACTTCTTGTTTCTTGTCTAATGTGTGGTGAAAAACCTTTCTATGCATTTCCAACACCATGATGTTTTGCCTGGCTGTGTGGGTCCAATTAACCATGGAGTGAAGTCTCTGAAACCAAAATAAATAATTTATCATTATAGATGTTTGTGTTTGGTATTTGGTAATAAAGACAAGAAAGTGAACCAGCATATAAGTCCTTATCAGTCTGATATAATATATGGTTACAGAATAAAAAAGCAGGGAAATAAAAAAGAAACTCTTGAAATGTTTTTCATGTGTGCATGCATATAATGAAATATAATAATAGCTACCCCCAATTTCCCACCGAACTCTCTTCATATACTTTATCCCCTCCCAGTTTCATGTATATTTTTTATTCATGGATAACCCACTAAATCTTATTAGTGTCTGTCGTATATCCATGAGGAATCTGTCATTCACTATAGCATGGGAAACCTAACACTGTTCATACCTTCAAGAAAGAATGGTTCTCCTTCAGCAGCAATTAATTGCCAATAGTTTCTTGGTATGTATGAGGCCTGTAGATAATGTAAAACTCCTATGTCAGTATTTCAGCTTGCTTCATCTAGTGCAGATTCTGTGAAGGTAACAACAGCTGGTCCTGCAAGTTTATGAATTTGATAACTATGCCACAGAAGATGGCATTTCACAGCAATCTTCCTTAGCTCTAACAGAATTTCTGTCTTCTCTTCAACAATGCTCAAGGAGACTCATCTCAATTGCTATTTTCTAATCTGCAACAGTAGTAAATTGTCAAGAATGGTTGATTTGCCTTGTTTTCTTTTTTAATTATATCTTTTATTTGAGATTATAATATATTATGCAATTCTCCTCTTCACTTTTCTCCCTGGACACTCAACCATACATACCTCTCTTTCTTACTTTCTGTCAAGGTAGTGTAGTCTTTGTTCATTAGTTATTAATATATTTCAATGTCTAGGCACAACCTTCTGAGCGACTATGAAGTTCTTGCTTCTACTAAAGTCCATCTTGCATGTTCTGAATCACAGCCTCCTTCCATACCACATCCAACCTCCCCACCCAGCCTTCCTTTACACTGTTCTCTTGTGGCTAGCCTGATGTGGCTTCCATATCCTATCTTCCTCTCCATGACTTCTTCCTACTTCATAGTTCTACCCCTGGCTCCAGTACAGCCTTGGACTAGAAAATGCATAATGCATAACAACAGAGGCCTTTTTGACCACCTGACTTCATGTCATGTAAGCCAGTTCCAGCCTTTCAGCCCAACCCACATACAAATACTCTCTTCAACTCCATCCTTCTCTGTCCTCATCTGACAGAGAAATAAAAAACAAAAGAAGCTCACACACTCAGATCTCACCACAAACATACAAACAATATATAAAAAGTCAAACCATAGTCTCTCCTCCAATACACATTATTCTTGGGTGGAATAGTCTTATATAAAGTTAATACAAACTATAGTTATCTGAAAGGAGGGAATCTCAATTTTTAAAACGCCTCCATAGGATAGAGCTGTAGGGCATTTTCTTAATTAGTGGTCAATGGAGGAGGGCCCAGCCCATTTCAGTGGTACCATATCTGGACTGGAGTTCTTAGAGTCTCTAAGAAATAAGATTGAACAAACCATGGGAAGCAAGCCAGTAATCAAAACTATTCCATGGCTTCTGCATCAGCTTCTGCCTCCAGGATTCCATCAAGTTTGAATTCCTGCCTTGACTTTCTTCAATAAATAGCAGCAATTTGGAATTGTATGCAAAGTAAACTCTTTTCTCCCTGACTTCCTTTTTTGTACTGAAGTCTCTTCACAGCAATACAAACCCTAAGCTAGACAGTCCTGTAGAAATGTTTGCCAGCAAAAATTACCTATAAAATTTTCAGAAAACAGAATTGAAAAGAACAATCATCAAAAATTCAGAACATTTAAAGAAGACATAACAGTGAGTCAAGAAAACAGATATTAAAGAGAAAAATCATCTGAATGCTGGCCAAGAAAATACAAACATAGCAAAGATGTCTGTGTAGAGCTTCAGAAATGCACAGCACCATCTTGGTTCAGTGTGTCTTAGAAAATTAAGTATTAAAGAAGCACTCTTGGAACTCAAAGCACCTGTGTGAGAGTTCCTCGTTCTTCATAGCCAGCTGTGTAGCTTGGAAAGACCTACGTGCTATAGCTGGAAAATTGCTGTATTACATAAAACTGTTAGCACAGAGGTTTAGTACTAATCCAGGACTCTCTGAAATGTTTCCTATAATCTCTGGGTGCTAATCTTCCTGACACCATGTTGTTCCTTCCCCCATCACTGAGGATGTATGCACAAAACCAGTCTCACTGGCAGCCCATGGAATCCTGCTGTTGATTACTTTTGTGTGTTAAGCCTGCTAAATTCTAAACCTATAATTCAATAGTTGTGTCCCCAAACTGGTAAGTGATCAGGCCAATTGCCAGCTATAACTGAATCTGTACTCTGAAGGGTACTTTGAGATAAACAATGGTGGGGAGCACTGATCTCCCCAGTGTCCGAATTGAGATTCTAAGTGTTATTTTGTGTTAGTCTTCTGTTCATTATCTTTGCCATGGATTTGCTGAAGATGAGAATTCTAAGAAAGGGGATATTCTTTAACTTATGCCCTGTGGTTTCATATGAACAAGCTGTTCATTTGGAGGAATATAATCACAGTGATAAAAGAAACAGAGCTCCGGTCTCTAGACTCAGGGAAAAGATGAAGAAAAAAACCTTTGATAAAGTCGGCTTAAATATTTTGAGAAGTAACAGAATGTTATGGATTAATTGACATCTAGGCATTAAGGGGAAAGAACATATTTTTTTCTTCTTAATGTAAAACAAATGCTATTTAACTTTTTCTTGGAAGAAACTCGAATAATGACCTTAAGACAAAACTATTGGTATCCATTGCTAGAGAAAACCTTGAGATTACATGATTGATTAGTACTTCACCAGCCCTGATCTATTTTTGATCACATCTCACAGTGAAATTTTCATCTCTTGAGCCTTTTCATTTTGTTCACTTTTATTTTTTATTTTCTATATTCTTTGTTTACATTCCAAATGAGTTCCCCTTTCCCAGTTCCCCCATCCCCATAAGTCCCATAAGCTCTCTTCCCTCTTCTCTTTCCTCAATTACTCCCTCTCACTTCTCTGTCCTGATACTCCCCTACATTGCTGCATCAAGCCTTTCCAGGACCAGGGCCCTCTCCTTTCTTCTTCTTGGGAATCATTTGATATGTGAATTGTGTCTTGGGTATTCAGAGCTTCTGGGTTAATATCCACTTATCAGTGACTGCATTCCATGTGCGTTCTTTTGTGATTGGGTTACCTCACTTAGGATGATATTTTCCAGTTCCAACCATTTGCCTACAAATTTCATGAATTCATTGTTTTTAATAGCTGAGTAGTATTCCATTGTGAAACTATATTACATTTTCTGTATCCATTCCTACATTGAGGGACATCTGGGTTCTTTCCAGCTTCTGGCTATTATAAATAAGGCCGCTATGAACATAGTGGAGCATGTGTCCATTTCAATACTCTCCTTATGGATGAATTCATTTAGTTATTCACTTGATGATTTCATCTTTGCTCCTAGACAGGTTTTGAGGGATGTTTTGTTTTGTTTGTGTTTGTGTTTTCTGTTTTGGTTTGGTCGCTTGTTCATTTGCTTTAATTTTACATTACTTAAAGCAAAGCAGCATTGACGGGTAACATATGTTTAAATTTTCATCGGTAATACTTTTTGAATTATATGATTATATCCATGTTTCCACGCAATGAAATTCACCTAGCCCAAGTCATCTCTCATAGATAAGCCGTGAGATGATGCATGGCTACAGCTGTGAGAAGGACATTCAATACTGAAACACATACACACGCACGTATGCTCGTGAGTGCACCCCCCCCACACACACACAGACACTCAGACACAGACACAGACACACACACACACACACACACACAGAGAGAGACACACACAATGTATATAGGGAGGAAATCCTGTATGCTGTATTTTGTTAGAAATGTATGTATATATCTATATATATATACATATATACGTAGGGGTTGGTGTTGGTCCTCAGACCACTCTATATTATGTGGGGGTCTCCCACCAAGATAGGCTCTTCCCCTCCTCTCCAAAAGACACCAAGAGCTGCTTAAGATGTGGGAAGAACAATCCTCTGTTCCCGACGAGAAGGGTCGGGTCACTGCCTCCCCCCTTTTTTGGTTAATGCCCTCTCGTGCATCAAGGAGACCTATAGATGTCTGCCTTCTTGCCGGCCTCACAAAACCTAAACAAATAGGGAGAAGATGCCAGGAGCCAAACTGACTTTACTTTTTGTTTAGAGTTCATATTAAAGATAGGCTTGGGTTTTGACTTCTCCTCAGCTACAGACCTTGGAGAACTCAAGTGGTCACTGTGCCCTCTCAGAAGAAGAAAACATCTTGTAACTGACAGAGATTCACCTTGGCTGAATGCCTGGGCTACATGAAGAATCCCACTTGCTCACTTCTTCCCATGCCTGTATAAGTTCCCTGAGAAAATACAGTTTACTAGGTCTTGAGCAGTTAATTTGTCTTGACCTCGTTCTTCGTGTCTCCTGTCTCTGTTTCTCTGCCCTTCTCTTCTAGGGTCCCCTGTCAAAAACTGCTGTAGGCTGGGACAATGGACAAGTAGTACCAGTACTTGAGAGAACAATCCTAGTCTAACTCCTCTGAGAAGTTGTAACTGACAGAGAAATTTTAACTGATGTTCATGTATTTTATGTGTATCATTACATGTGACCATATATAGCGTGCAATTTTGCTATACTTATCTACCACTGTTATTTTTAATATTTTATGTAGCAATCCAGGTTGTTTTCTCTGAAAATATTGAAATAACACTTTTGAGGGAACAAAAAGAATATTCATAGTATAACTGTATTTCAAATCTGAGATCCCAATATGAGAACTGTGGTGGATGGGCCTGGTGCTATTTGTATGCTCATGATAATTCCACTCTCCTGGGAGGGACTGCTGACCAGGAGTGAGCCATACTCAGGGGACTTCTTGTGAACCAATCCCCTAATGAATAAAGGAGCCAATTACTGGGCAAGGAGGCAGGACTTCTGGGTTGGATGGAGGAAAAGAGGAAGCAAGAGAGAGTTAGGCTTTTCTGGACTCAATGTAAGGACAAGATGTAATTTCTAGTGTCTCCCAGTTTCAATGGTAGATCCATAAGAAATCGCAACTAGAGGGTTAAGATTTAATAAGGTTTACAAGATTTGGATTTTAGTTGTTGCACCCAGCGATTGAGTTACCATTGTTTCTGAACTAAGTCTGTGTGGCATTTTCTGTCTCACTAAGGTTCAGTTCGACTGGGTATAAGATAGGGGAATCGAGGGCAGGAAGGTGGGAGTAGATGAGTAGGTGGAGGAAGAGGGGTGGGGGGGAATAGGAGAGGGGGTTTCTGGAAGAGGGTGAAACCAAGTAAGGGAATAACACTAGAAATGTAAATAATATATATATATATGTATATATATATATATATATTGAGAGAGAGAGAGAGAGAGAGGAGAGATAGGGGAGACAGAGAAGGAAGGAAGGAGGGGAAAGGAGGAGGGGAAGGGAGGGAAGGGAGGGAGAGGGGGAGTGGAGAGGGAAGGGAAGGGAGAGAGATGGCTGCAAAGTGTGGGTTTGCCAAATATGCACCACAAAGCCTGTGGAGGATTTGAAGCATGTATGGACACATCTCAGGAGGTCTGGGCCAGACAGTCTACTTGAGATTAAAAACAGGTCAGCCATTACCCGCCAGTGTATGGCCAGCCAGGCTGCCGGGGCAGAGGCACAAGCTCAGGAACACGCTGGTCTATTTTAGTATTTCCCACAACAGGGAACTATTATCTTTTATTACATAAATGATAAAATTGAAATTTAGAATAACTAAGGAAGCTGCTTTACTTAATAGTTCTTTTAAAATATATTTGCCTTCAACTTCACTGGCTGATAATTTCAGGATACAATTTGTTCACTGATTAAAACTTGCTAATATTTAAAATTTTTAAAGAAAGTATGATCATAGGTTTCTTTTGCTACTTGCAAGTATAAAACAAAACAAAAAATAAATCCACAATCCTGCCAGACTAATATATCAAATTACATGGCTGTTCCTGTATTTCCTTTCAGGCTTGTCTTTTGTTCAAATTTTGGATGAGCCCCTTAAAATGCACAAGATCTCAAGCACAGCATTTCATTTCTTGAAACCTCAGTTTCTGCATGTGTAAAGATGAGGAGGGTAATGGTAAGAATAATCTCGTGGTATTGTGAGAGGCTTGGTGGTTGGTAGGTGCATTGCACTTTGGATGTTTCCAGGTATATGATATACCCGCAGTATTACCCTCTGTATCATTTGCAATCATTGCATCACTTCACAACACCTCACCTTTGAGTACTCTACCACTGTTCTGTTTCCTCTGAGGTGCATCTAAATGAACACACAATAGGATAAAGGATGGAAAAACCATGGCCATTACAAAGAGTTTAAGACTGTTTGTTTTTAAGCCTTATCATTAAAGAAAATCAGTTTCTATACATGAATAGTTTCCGTGGCTTTTAAAGTCTTCCCATTTATATCTCTACCATCCTATGCTCTTCTATGAGCCATCACCCAAAGTCATTATAAACTCCAGATTTGAAATTCATGTGGCATCTTGTGGTTCCTGTTAGTCTGTGTTGAAAGGTAGATGACCTGGTATGCTCCTTGGGCCCAGTAGTAGTTTCCTGTTGCAACTTTAACAAATCAGCACAACTGAGTGTTTTTTTTTTTTAAAAAAAAAAAAGCTCTATTTTGTCCTAGTCCTGGAGGGCAGAACTCTACTGATCACAGTGTCAGCATAGTACCCTTTTGGAGGGTATAGGGAAAAATGTCTTCCTTTGCCTTTTCTATATTTTGAAACTGTCCATGTTTCTTGGCTCAGAGCCATACAACTCTGAACATTGCCTCTATTTTCACTTGTCTTTGGTACTTGAGTCTCCTGACTCTCTGATCAAAACTTTTGCAAGTGGACTCACAGAGATAGTCATGGATAAAAACCATCTTAAGATCCTTAACTTTACCACATATGTAAAATCCTTTCTAACACCTAGAATTGCTCATTCCTAGGCCCCAGGGGTTAGGATACAACATACTAGGGTAGCATTATTATTCTTCCAGAAGACTTCTTTAACATTGGAATCACCAAGTGAGCAGAGAAAGGTTTGTAGTTTGCTATTTGACCTTATATGGATATAGGTAATCATCCCTTACTTTATAGTTTCTGTTTTCTGTTGTTTTAAGCAGGCCTTTTTCATAGACTCCAATTAAATTGAACGTCTGGTAGACTATTGTTTATGTGTTGGAGTCACTTCCATTTGCAGACATCCTTTAAAAGATGTTTATTTATTGGTCAAGAATGCTCTTCAGAACCATAATCAACAGCATATATGAATGAATATGTTTATCACATGGATTTCCTTGTGAGATAAGGCAAATTCAGTTGGCTTGACACCTGCAAGCCACAAACAGACAAAATCCAGTGGTGTTGTTCTGTCCAAGTGTCAAGATCTAGGAACTAGGAAAGGTGAGGATGAATATTGCAATCTAAGGATGCTAAAGCACCAAATCTGTGTTCAAGGAGGCAAGCAGGAGACTTAAATTCTTCTACACTTTTTATTCTTATCCAGCCTTAGAGCGAAGTATGCTTGCCTATGTTGAAGAGAGCTGTATTCTTTACTGTGTCTGCCAGGTCACAGATTGTGGTTGTTTGAGCAGAAATGGCCCCCATAGATTCTTGTGTTTGAGTGCTTGGCTACAGGGAATAACACTGTTAAGAGGTGTGGCCTCTTTGAAGGAGGCATGACCTTGTTAGAGGAAGTGTTTCATGGTGGAACCAGGGGCCTTGATGTTTTAAATGCTCAATCTATGCCCAGTGTGAAAAAAAATCCAGTCTTCACCTAGCTGTCGTCCCATTGAGATATAGAACTCTCAGCTCCTCCAGCTCATGTCTGCCTACAAGCTGCTATGCTTCCAGCCATGATGATAATGGACTAAACCTCTGAACTTTTATAGGAGTTACTTAGTCTTGGTGTCTCTTCACAGCAATTGAAATCCTAACTAAGCTGCACATTACTCTCATACAGATGCAAACTATCTGATGTACCCAGAAGCAAAAATTCACCTGGGAACCACTAGGAATAAGTCAAATTAAAACATCTTAGTTTTCAAGCTAGCTACTTAGTTTTCTCTCACAGCCTATATTACATATATGATCACTTACTCTTGAACCCATTCTCTGTTAATGAGAGTGAGCCAGAACTCTGGCTCATTGATAATACCTCTCAGCCAAAGATGGCTGAGTACCCACTTCACCTTGCCATTTCTCTATCACTCCAGTTTTCCAATCAGACCAGAACACATACTTCTTCATTTAGGAAAGAGTAAAGACAGTAAGGAAGAAAGTAACCCATCTTGGCATACTAGCGACACAAGTAGGACTGCAGCTATGTGAAAGACAACGAGCAAGAAACAATCGGTACCCAGCATAGCTTGGTTGTTTCTTCCTAGCATGCGCTGGCAAAAAAAGTGATAGTTCATAAAATTCTGTTGAGTGACTTTTTCTAATAAGAAACAAGATGCTATATGTCCACCACAGAGAAAGGGACAAAAATAGCCCCAAATAACTATTCCCCAAATTTGATTTAGTGATCCATGAGTTCAAAGAGTTAATTACAGGAATATGAATGAGAGATTACTTACAGGATCATGAATGACTAAATGAAAACTGGGTCAAAAAATAAAAACTAATACTTAACCTGAGTGACAACTTACAGAAGCCACATTTCTGGAGCTTTCTGCATGACTTGTAAAAGCTGTACCATCAAGGAGTCTCCTCCAGCATGCTGGGCTAGGTGAAGAGCCCTGTTCTTCAGCCTTCCCACTGCTGAATCTTTGCTACAACCTTGGGGAGTAGACCTGCACATTTATTAGAATTTCCTATGACTTGTGAGTTGCTTATTTTCTGACTTCCCCCATATACTTCCTACACCCTGAAGAGAATCATTCTATTTGAAGAAAATTACTACACAAGAAGTGTGTCTGAACAGCATTCTAGAAATAGCAAAACTATACAAATGGAAAAGAGATTAGTGATTTCAAAGATTCAGAAACAATGGAGGTTAAGTATGACAAGAGACTAGAAAGGGGAATGTTTTTAATAATGGAATAGTTAGTTCATTGATCTCAAAGATGGTTCACAGATATGTAAATTTGATAATATCAGACTGGAAATGCCTGAAGATGGTCTTCTGATTTTTTTTTTTGCCTGCTTCAGATATCATTATTCTTATCCATTCATAGAAACAGCCACTAGAGAAATGGGAAACTATTAAGGAGCCTCTCTATAGTTCCTCTTCAACCTTCTATCAACTGACTTTCTTTCCAAATAAAATTTAAGAAATAATGCATATTGAAATCACCACAAAAGTAAGCAGAGTACAGAAGATATCTCATTACATTCTCCCATTTCTGTATTCTATCACAATATCTCACTTCAGAGGGGAGGCATTGGTATTCACTGGCAGTCACCGATAGGCAACAACTTACACCAGCAATAATACCTGACAGGAACAGCATTGACAGGCACGGGCCAGAACTAACAGTATGGAGAAGGACTTACAGACACTCTCAACATGGAAGGGGCTGACAACACTGACAGCATAAATAAGCACTGGCAGGTACTAACAACATAGACAGGAGATGAAAAGCACACTGCCAACACTATCACTGGCATGCATTAATGGGCACTGGCAGGCACTGAAGAGCAATGACAACCACTCAGATGCACTCTTGGACACTGACAGGCACTGATGGCACTGATAGGCACTAGTTTACACTGATGGACACTGGAGGACTCTGACAGGCACTGATGGGCACTAACAGGCACTGATGGGCATTGATGGGCACTGATAAGCATTGATGGGCACTGATGGACACTGGCAGGCACTGATGGGCACTGATGGATACTGGCAGGCACTGATGGATATGGATGGGTACTGACATGCAAGACACACTGGCATGGGCATGCACTGATCTCTCCTCACAATGGCTCTTTTCATTGCCTCCACAGGAAAAGGAGGGTAGGGAATCTGTTTCCCTTCCTTGTTTTCCATTTGTTTCCTGTTTTCTATTGATCCTGTACTTTTCCTTAGAACTTTGAAATAAGTGAGATAGAAAAGGGAAAATAATCATCGACAGTGAAAACTCATAAATTCCTTCTTCAACACAAGGACCATTTAATATTCTGTTTGCATTATTTGTATTAACACAGTCATCATTTTGGGTTAGGTGAATATATTTAAAAGTATTATTGTAATGACTGCATCATATATCATCATAAGAAAGGAACATTTTTAGGTGTTAGTATGAAAGATATGGAAATTGCCCTGTCTATAGAACTATTATTTACTCTTCGAATTTCCTTTCTTATAACAGGTAACTTTAATCGAATTAGGTCAAGAGAATTTTTTTTCATTTAGTTTACAATCCTTAAAATGTTATGTTCTTTGATTTCCAAAAGATATTGTGCTCATAAAGAAGACTAGGGACAATGTGGTAGATTTCTCTCTGTGTCTCTATTGCCTCTATCTGCATGTGTTTGTGTGTGTTTGTGTATGTTTGTGTGTTGGTATGTATATATATTTATGTGTGTTTGTGTATGAATTCATGGGAGTTTGTGTGTGTTCGTGTGTATGCTTGCAGGTATGTGAACTTGTGTGTATATATCTTTGTGTGTGTTTGTGTGTGTTTGTGTGAGTTTGTGTGTTTGTAAGTTACATGCACAAGTATGTGTGAGTTTTTCTGTGTTTGTGTATATGTATGAGTATGTGCATGTCGGTCTGTGTGTATGTGTAAGACGGGGGAGGAGAGAGAGAGAGAGAGAGAGAGAGAGAGAGAGAGAGAGAGAGAGAGAGAGAGAGAGAGAGAGAGAGAGAGAGTTTTTCTGGTTGATTGTGTACCTATGTACTCAATCTTGTGCATGTCCAGATCAGTGGTATGTGTGAAGATATCTTCATCATTGGCTGCTCCACCCTATCTTGCCATTTCAGACACGGTCTTTCACTGAACCTGACCCCAGAGCTTATTCTTTCAGCTAGACTAGCAAGCCTGACTCTACCATCCCAGTACAGAACTGCCAACATATACCAACAGATTGACATGGGTGATGGGAGTGAATCTGAACTCAGGCACTCATGATAGAGATGCAATCAATTTTCCACTGAAAAATGTCACAGACCTTGTTGGGCATCAGTGAGCTCAGCTGACCACCCGCAGCGAGCTGTTTGCTCAGGTTTCCTGAGAGCAGAACATCCTGTGGCTCAGCTTGATTCTGCTTTCTCACCTGGTGTGGTAGGGATTTGCCAGGTGCCTGACCTATGACTCTAATTGGTTTCTTCCTGTTGTTTTTCCTGGCCTCTAGTATATATTGCTGGTCCCTCAGTAAAGCTTTGGCATTCTCCTTACAGAATGACCCATGTCTGTGTTTTCTGTTAATCCCCCAGGCCTATGCCCGATACTTGGTACCGTGGCAGCACTGGCGTTGTCAGACCTCCTACATGTTCTTTCTATACCATGTTTTTAGATTGTAGTTATAACATTTAACAATCTAGAAACTAATTTATAAGTTCAATAAGTAACTCTTATTTTGGAATAAATAATAGTTCTTTTGATTTTTTATTAGATAGTTTCTTTATTTACATTTAAAATGTTATCCCGTTTCCTGGTTTCTCCTCTGAAAACCCCCTATCATCCCCAATCCCAGTGCTCACCTATAGACCCCCCACTCCCTATCCTGGCATTCCCCTTCACTGGGGTATCAAGCCTTCACAGGACCAAGGGCCACTCCTCCAATTAATGAACAATAAATCTTCTGCTACTTATATGGGTGGAGAGATGGGTCCCTCCATGTGTACTCTTTGGTTGGTGGTTTAGTCCCTGGGAGCTCTGGGGTGTCTGGTTGGTTGATACTGTTATTCTTCCTATGGGGTTGCAAACCTCTTCACCTCCTTCAGTCCTTTCTCTAACTCCTCCATTGGGGAACCCTTGCTAACTCCAATTTCCTCGGTTTCTGTTAAGCTAACTCCAATTTCCTCAGTTTCTGTTATGTCTCCCTTTTCATTTCTGAATTTGTTAATTTGTATACTGTCTCTGAGCCCTCGGGTTAGTCTAGGTTTATCTATCTTGTTGATTTTCTCAAAGAACCAGTTCCTGTTTTTTGCTGATTCTTTATAGTTCTTTTTTGTTTCTACTTGGTTAATTTCAGCTCTGAGTTTGATTATTTCCTATTGTCAACTCCTCTTGGGTGTATTTGCTTCATTTTGTTCTAGAGATTTCAGATGTGCTGTCAAGCTGCTAGTGTATGCTTTCTCCAGTTTCTTTTCGGAAGCACTCAGAGCTATGACTTTTCCTAATAGCACTGTTTTCATTGTGTCCCATAAATTTGGGTATGTTGTGGCTTCATTTTCATTGACTTCTAAAAAGTCTTTTCTTTATTTCTTCATTGATCAAGGCATAATTAAGGAGAGCATTGCTCACCTTCCATGTGTATGTGGCCTTTCTATTGTTTTTTGTTGGTGGTGTTGTTAGTCTGTGGTGATCTGATGAAATGCACTGGATTATTTCAGTCTTTTTGTATCTGTTAAGGCCTGTTTTGTGATGGATTATATGGTCAATTTTGGAGAAGATAACATGAAATACTGAGAAGAAGGTATATTGTTTTGTATTAGGAATGTTCTATAGTTTTCTAAAAATCCATTTGGTTCATAGCTTCTGTTAGTTTCTTTGTGTCTCTGTTTCATTTCTGTTTCAACGATTTGTCCGTTGATGAGAATGGGGTATTAAAGTCTTCCCCATTGTGTGAGTATTGTATGAGCTGCAATGTGTGCTTTGAGCTTTAGGAAAGTTTCATTTATGAATGTGGGTGCCCTTGCATTTAGAGCATAGATATGCAGAATTGACAGTTTTGAATTCTGACTGAATTGACACAGTTTTTCTTTGATGAGTATGAAGTGTCCTTACTTATCTTTTTTGATAACTTTATGTTGAAAGTCGATCTTATTTGATATTGGAATGGCTACACCAGCTTGTTTCTTAGGATCATTTGCTTGTAAAATTGTTTACAACCTTTTACTTCGAGGTAGTATCTGTCTATGTCACTGAGGCACATTTCCTTTATGCAACAAAATGTTGGGTCTTGTATACATAACCAGTCTGTTAGTCTATGTCTTTTTATTGGGGAATTGAGTCATTCATATGATGAGATGTTAAGGAAAACTGATTGTTGCTTCTTGGTTTTTTGTTTGTTTCTTTGTTTTTTGTTGTTGTTAGAGGTAGAATTACGTTTATGTGACTATCTTCTTCTTGGTTTGTTAAAAGAAGATAGTTATCTTGTTTTTCTTTGGTGTAGTTTAGCCCCTTGTGTAGGAGTTTTACACTTATTATCCTTTGAAGGGATTTGTGGAAACATATTGTATAAATTTGTTTTTGTCATGGAATATCTTATGTTCTCCATCTAAGGTAATTGAGAGTTTTGCTAGGTATAGTAGCCTGGGCTGGTATTTGGGTTCTCTTATGGTCTATATGACATCTGCCCAGGATCTTCTTGCTTTCATAGTTTTGGCAAGAAGTCTGGTGTAATTCTGATAGGTCTGCCTTTGTATATTACTTGACCTTTTCCCCTTACTGCTTTTAAGACTCTATCTTTGTTTGTCCATTTGGTGTTTTGATTATTATGTAACAAGAGAAATTTCTTTTCTGGTCCAATCTATTTGCAGTTCTTTAGGCTTCTTGTATGTTCATGGGCATCTCTTTCTTCGGGTAGGGACGTTTTCTTCTATAATTTTGTTGAAGATACTTACTGGTCCTTTAAGTTGGGAATCTTTGCTCTATTCTGTATCTATTATCCTTAAGTTTGATCTTCTCATTGTGTCCAGGATTTCCTGGATGTTTTGGGTTAAGAGCTTTTTGCATTTTGAATTTTCTTTGACTGTTGTTTCAATGTTTTCTATGGTATCTTCTGCAGCTGAGATTCTCTCTTCTATCTCTTCTATTCTGTTGGTGATATTTGCATCTATGACTCCTGAGATTTTTCCTAGGTTTTCTATCTCCAGGGTTGTCTCCCTTTATGGTTTCTTTATTGTTTCTACTTCCATTTTTAGATCCTGCATGGTTTTGTTCAATTCCTTCACCTTTTTCCTCTTTAAGGGCTTCTACCTGTTTACATGTGTTGTCCCGTATTTCTTTAAGGGAGTTATTTTTGTCCTTCTTGAAGTCCTCTATCAGCATCATAAGATGTGATTTTAAATGTAAATATTGCTTATTTGGTGAGTTGGACTATCCAGGATTTGCTATGGTAGAGAACTTGGTTCTGATGATGACAGATAGCCTTGGTTTCTGTTGTGCTTGCCTCTCACCATCTGGTTATCACTTGTTAGTTGGTCTTGCTGTCTCTGGCTGGAGCTTGTCACTCATGTGGTCCTGTAAGCCTGTGTCATTACTCCTGTAAAGACCAGCTCTGTCCTCAGCAGTGTTTGGTTGTGGATGTCTGTGGAACACCCTTAGCTCCCAGGTGCAGATGGAGACCAGAAGGATCCTGTTTTAGCTACTCCACTGTTCCTGTGTCCTGTGCACTCCTAGCCAGTCACACTTTGGACAGTTATTGGAGAGAAGGAAGTGATTTCACATCTGATCTTGGGCTTGAGAGCAGTCTTGGGAAGATCTGCACTCTTCTGGCGGGACCTGTGTACAGACAGTTATTAAACTACCTCAGCTCCTGGGTGCAGATGGAGACTGGAAGGATCCTTCATAAGTAATATTTTTGATTTATTCATTTTTAGTTCATAGTTGCATAAAGCAATTAAGTCCTTAAATTATACCTATGTTATATTTTTGCCCATTTTATCGATGAGAAATATGAAGCAGGTAATAACTATTTATTTTACATTTAATTTCTTTATACCTTGTTTAAACATTTTCCCACATCATGTAACAATCTCTCTCTCTCTCTCTCTCTCTCTCTCTCTCTCGCTCTCTCTCTCTCTCTCTCTCTCTCTCTCTCACACACACACACACACATACATGCACAAATAATTTGACTGGCAGTTTCATTTTATTTTGTAAAATATATTTTTTAATAGAGAATATGTTTTCTACATAATGTGCCAACTTTGCCTGATATTTTCATGATAGGTATTTTCATAGCCTATTATTAATAATTCTGTATGTATTTAGTGAGCTTGTAATTCTAAAAATATGATTATCCATAGAATGGTTTCCTGGAACTTTATTAAATTGAGGGAATAAATATAGAGGAGAAAATCCTACATACTACTTTGTAAAAAAGAAAAAAAAATAGCCTTCTGAAACTTCCCAGTATTCCAAATTACACAGAATATCTAAGACGACATTTCATTATGGATAACACTAACTTTAATTTATATCACCTGACATGCCATGAGCCATATTTCTCTCAGTTGCTCTGCTATTGCTAGGTTCTAAATTAGGCCCGTTATGCAAGCTAATGAACCCTTTTTGAGTAGCAGTACAGAAGTGAATACAGACACTACTCTTACGAATGGTAGTCAGGGTGTATTTTCTGACAGGACAAGGCCTCGGTCAAGGAAAACAGCATGGCATAATGCCTGGAAGCTTGCCACCAAACCGGCAGGCTTCACTCCTCCTAGTCAGCGTTGAAAAATATTTATTCTCAGTTCATCTGTGATAGGCAGTATAGCTGGACGGCAGAATCCCCAAGGCAGGATGCATTCCGATATTTATCAATATAAATGGTTCTGGTTTCCTATATAACCAGAACCAGTGCAGCTTGGGAAGGGAAGTAGGGGAAGAGATTTATTCTGATGAATTAATTAACAAAACTAGAGCTGTTGAAAGCTTCATCATCTACTGTCTCCAAGAAGAATGACCAGGAAACCTGATAATATGCTTCAGTTGGACTCTAAAGATATAAAAACTAAGAAGCTAGTTGTATAAACTCTACTTCCAGGACCAGGGAAGAGGCCACATGAAGGCCCAAACTCACAGTGAGCAGGGAAAGATGAATTCCTTATCACTCCTCTTTACATTCTACTCCACCTTCCATGGATTGGATGATGCCTGCCAACATGGAAAAGAACAATATTTCTTTTTCTTTTTTTTCTTTTTTCTTTGTTCTTTTCTTTTTTTCTGAATCCACAGATTCAAATGCTAGTCTTGAGGCTATAGCTACATAGTAGGTAGAATATTGACCTACAATGCCAGAGGCCCTGAGATCAATACTCATACTAATTAGTGTGTTTCTACCCACAGGTCTATAATCTCAGCAGTCCCACTGAAGAAGCCAGAGGATGAGAAGCACAATTGGCACATAATTGACAGCCTTGGCCACTTTCTGGTCAATCTAAATGTTCAACAACATCTCAAATCAACAACAAAATGATGTAATATGAAATGCTACTCTCATGCTAGAACATATTCAAAAAATATTGATTAATCCGTGTGTCCCATGTCAGACAAGATGACTCATGAAATTAACCTTCATGATGCCTAAGAATGAAGTGGAAAACTGGAGGCAAAGATCTTGGCAGCTCAGTTATTCTTTACAGGGTTTATAAAATGAATGAAGTTGATTCCATCTAGTGTAGTTTCTTCTGCTCCTTCTGTTTCATATACTGTTTGTTGCACATACATCATCAGTTTCTACATATCTGGATCAAGGATTGCTATGTCAACTTACATCTAGTTCATCAAACTCACTTTTCATAATTGATCCTGTAATAATTAGTTTTGTATGGATTACATGCTGGTGTGTGAATCTGCATCAGTGACTGAGACATAGTCACTGCTCCAAATGAGTTTACATTCAGCATCTTAGTGTGAATCCTGTCTCTGTGCTACTTTCACCAGAACATTCAGAATGAAGCCTTCCCTGCCAGTTATATCCCAGGTACTACTGATAAGAATCCAATGACAGTTTAAGGAATAATGTGTCTACCTGGTGTCACTCAACTGTCTTCCTACAACTCTTTTCACTCTTGTTCACTCTTATATTACCAGAGACATGATCTCAAGTTATATTTTGATGACCCCAGTGTTTTTTCACTTGATATATAAGAAAAGTAAATTTCCAAGTTACAATGTTTCTAATTCAATGAAGAAACCAAGAACAAAAGTGCTTTTCCAAGAAAAAATTCCTGTTGTGTAAAGATAAAGCATTTCTAGATGAGTATGGGGAGATAGAACAGATTTGTAAGAAATACATTTGAAAGTGTTAATAGGCAGTGAATAACTTATGATGGCTACAGACTGAGCTAACCTTTATGGTCAGAAAGGAGTAATTACTCACACCTACATGGTGTTTGTAAATTATCATTACACATTCCTGAAAGCAAATGTGTAAATGTCATTGTGGGCCCCAAGAGTCATGCACAATCATTCTACTTTAAATGGAATATGACTGCTGATACTGTCAGTATGCATACAAAGATGCTATTTGTGTACACTGAAGAACTTGCATTATGAAGGAAAGATTAAAGTAAGGATGTATAACATGTATTTAAAATACAAATATATGAATATTGGTGGAAAAGGAGAAATTAAGTACTCCATTTAATATCTATTTTGGTTACAACAAAATAACCTGGATTTTTGTCTGTGTTGACCAAGAAAAACATCAGAATCAATTGAATATGTATATAGATATGTGTGCATATATATATATAAAGAGAGAGAGAGAGTGAGAGACAGACAGACAGACAGAGCAGAGCAGAGCAGATGCAGAGATAGACAGGCAGAGAGAGAGAGCAAGACAAAGACTTGTTTTATTTCAAGTCATTTGCTCACACACTTGTGGACTATCAACTGTGGCATTGTAAGATCATTCCAGCAGGGTGGAAAATATACCAAGAGTTTATGTTAGAGTTCTAAATATAGAAGTACAGCAATGTCTGTGTTGCTGTCTAGATGCAAAGTTTCTCTCTAATCTGGTGACTTTGACCATTTCCTTTGGCCCACAACAGACATAATCAGGGGGCTTACATTAGGGAAGATTGTTTGGTATAGTTCTGTTGGTTTTACATGTTTTCACAGCAATACATAGACAAAACGTTATCTAAATAACTGCCGTCAAGCTCAGACAGCGACACATTAAAATTAACCATCATACCCCTGTTATTACAGACAAGTAACCTGGCATTGAGAAATGTTAATAGGATATCCAGGGCCACACAGGAATTTTGGCTAGTGGAAGAGGAGCGATATGACATATCAACAAACTTTAGCAAATCCTTACATTCTCAGGTGGGCCACATTCTGGGTAATAAACATACCTGCAACCTTAGCAGTTCTTCTTGCTAAAGTGAATATTGGATGTTCTCTTCTCAATGTGTACCAAAAACCTAAAGCCACAGGTTCATAATACTGTGTGTGTCTGATAAACAAGCTCATCCACACACTATTACAATAGCATCTCTTACAGACAAAACCAGATTCAAATTTAATGATGTTATCCTCAAACTAAACTTCTAATTAAAAGATCTATTGTAAGAATACAATACTTTAATCTTCCCTTTATAATGCAAGTTCTTCAGTGTACACAAATAGCATCTTTGTAATCATATTGACAGTATCAGCATTCATACTCCATTTAAAGTACTGTAATACGAAACAATGATTTGTTCCATATAGAATTATTACAAGCTGAGGCTGCTCTTTTAGTTATCACTGGATAATCATCTTGTATGTATCTGAATTCTCTCTCTCTCTCTCTCTCTCTCTCTCTCTCTCTCTCTCTCTCTCTCTGTGTGTGTGTGTGTGTGTGTGTGTGTATGTCCCTGCATGTGCAAGAGTGTGTCCGTGAACTAGTCATTACTCCAAGAGAGATTTATAGTCCAGTCAGGAAGCCAAGGCATATGTTCTTAGCACTCAAAATCAGCATAAAGGTCTAGAAACTCTGCCACCACAGCCCTTTCACAGTCTAGCATCAAGAAACTCATCTGAGTGATTGACACAAACTAAACAGAGTAACAAATTCAATATCATATCCAATACTTCTGAGGACACTCATTCTTTGCAGGCACATATAGACCACCTCTGAGGTCAGCAGGTCAGGTAAATAGAATATACATGCCATATAAACTTCTATGCCATGGTGAATGTTCATGACAGAGTATGAATAACCTACAGATTGGGCTAATGGCCTGTGTGCCATAGCATGAATGCTCACTTATTACCTTGTATTGCTAAATGACAAACATTCACCTCCTAGCCACAATCTGTTATTTAAGTAATGTTATTTATAAAGCATGGGTTTGATATGTAGAGCTAAATACGAAAGCTCAGTTCTCCATCTATTTTATTCACATTTTAAGTTATGAAAATAATGTCAAATGGAATACCTTTCTGCTCTGTATTTTGAACCATTGAATGCATAAGAGAAGAAAGATTAAATGAAAGCAACTAACTTCAAATTAGAAACCATTTTTCTTTAAATACCTCCAAAGCAATAACTCATTCCTTTCTTTTTTCATATTAATTTTTATTTGATATTTTATTTATTTACATTTCAAATGGTATCTACTTTACTGGTTTCACCTCCTGAAACCCCCTAACCCATCCTCCCTCTCTCTGCTTCTATGAAGGTGCTCCGGCACACACCTACTCATTCCCCATCTCCACGCTCTGGCATCCCTGTCACTGGGGTATCAAACCTTCACAGGATCAAGGACCTCTCCTCCCATTGATATCTGACAAGGCCATCCTCTGCTACATATGCAGCTGGAGCCTTGGGTCCCTCCATGTGTACTCTTTGGTTGGCTGGGAGCTCTGGAGCATCTGCTTGGTTGATATTGTTGTTATTCCTATGGGATACAAACCCCTTCAGGTCCTTCAATCCTTTTTCTAACTCCTCCATTGGGGTTTCCATGATCAGTCCCATTGTTCTCTTCCAGCATCCACCTCTGTAAGTGTAAGGCTCTGGCAAAGCCTCTCAGCAGACAGCTGTATCAGGTTCCTGTCAGCAAGCACTTCTTTGTATCCACAATAGTCTCATTCCTTTCCTCATTACTGTAAGTATAGTCATTATTTCAGGAAGATTAAAACATTAATAATCACAATTCTCACTTGTTGAAATATAGTAGTACACATACATATACACAAGTAAACATAAAATAATTAGTAAAATAAAATACACATAAAATAAAACTGAATAAAACTTTTAAAAAGGAAGAGAGATAGATATTCAGTTACTTGTTGACTTGATTGGCAGCTGATGGTCATCAAGCCAGGATCTTGATTGTTTCTTCTAAATCTGTGTGAACAGCACAATGTGTGTTAATACTTTTAAGATAGTACTGTAGCCCAGGGAGCTGTGGAAGGAGAGAAGCCCCGCGGCCATATTTGCTGCCTGCCAGGGACAGAAAAGGATCACTAGGTACTGTATCACCCAGAGCTTTAGATTTCTGGTGGTGCAAACCACCAGGAGTCTGCCTACACTCAGGAACTGAGCACATAGGCGGGTTTGTCTACCAGCCCGCCTGGCTCGGGGCCTGTGTCCACCCCAGGAAGCTGTGGAAGGGGAGAAGCCCCGCGGCCATATTTGCTGCCTGCCGGGGACAGAAAAGGATCACTACTTACTGTATCACCCTGAATTTTAGATTTCTGGTGGTGCAAACTGTCAGAGGTCTGCCTGCACTCAGGAACTAAGCACATAGACGGTTCATCTGCAAGCCAGTCTATCACAGGACCTGTGTCCTATATGAGAATCAACAGAGGGAGTGACCCCCACCACAACATCTTCGCTCCATAACAGAACAGACAGAGAACACCTGGTTAACCTTGACAACCTAAGTATAACATCTCTTGAGGCAAGACAGAGAAGGGCTCCAAAGGCACAAGAGAGGAAGGGAGCATATCAGTAATCTGTGCCAGAAGAAACCCAGTCATCCAGTGTTGCAGAGATAACCTTAAAGATCCACAGTAGATTGAAGCAGCAGCCAGTGACAATAAGACCATCTAACACCTGGGAGAACCAGATGGCTAAAGGCAAATGTAGGAACATTACTAACAGAAACCAAGGTATTATGGCAGCATCTGAACCCAATTCTCCAACATTAGCATGTCCTGGATACCCCAACACACCAGAAAAACAAGATTTGGATTTAAAATCACTGGTCATGATGCTGGTACAGGAACACATGAAGGATATACTTAAAGAAATTCAGGAGAAAATGGATCAAAAATTAGAAGCCCTTACAAGGGAAAGACAAAAATCAATGAAAGAAATTCAGGAGAATACAAAAGCCAATAAGGAGGAAATGCAAAAATCACTTAAAGAAATACAGGAGAACCTTGATCAACAGGCAGAAGTCATGAAAGAGGAAACACAAAAATCTCTTAAAGATTTAGAGGAAAACACAAACAAGCAAATGACAGAACTGAGCAAAAACTTCCAGTCTATAAACAGAAGTAGAAACAACTTAGAAAGCACAAAGAGAGACAACTTTGGAGATAGAAAACCTTGGGAAGAAATCAGGGAACATAGACAGAAATATCAACAACAGAATACAAGAAATAGAAGAAAGAATCTCAGATGCCGAAGATACCATAGAAACCAGGGAATCAACAGTTAAAGAAAATGCAAAATGCAAAAAGCTTGTAACCCACAATATCCAGGAAATCCAGGACACAATGAGAAAGCCAAATCTAAGGATTACAGGCATTGATGAGAGTGAAGATTTACAACTTAAAGGGCCAGCAAATATCTTCAACAAAATTATGGAAGAAAACTTCCCTAACCTAAAGAGAAAGATGCCCATGAATATACAAGAAGCCTACAGAACTCCAAACAGACTGGACCAGAACAGAAATACCTCCTGTCACATAATAATCAAAACCCCAAATGTACTAAACAAAGAAAGAATACTTAGGGCAGTAAGAGAAAAAGGGCAAGTAACATATAAAGGAAGACCTATCAGAATTACACCAGATTTCTCACCAGAGACCATGAAAGCTAGAAGATCCTGGGCAGAGCTCATGCAGACTCTAAGAGAACACAAATGCCAGCCGAGACTACTATACCCAGCGAAACTCTCAATTACTATAGATGGAGAAACCAAAATATTCCATGACAAAACCAAATTTAAACAATATCTTTCTACAAACCCAGCCCTACAAAGGATAATAGGGGAAAACAACATTACAACGAGGGAAACTATACCCTGGAAAGAGCAGGATATTAAGCTTCTTTCATCAAACCCAAAGAAGATAACTACACACGTATAAAATTAAAATCAAAAATGTTAGGAAGCAATAACCACTACTCCTTGATATCTCTTAACATCAATGGACTCAATTCCCCAATAAAAAGACATAGACTAACAGACTGGTTACGTAAGCAGGACCCTACATTTTGCTGCATACAGGAAACATACCTCAGTGTCAAAGACAAAAACTACCTTAGAGTAAAAGGCTGGAAGACAATTCTACAAGCAAATGGTCCCAGGAAACAAGCCGGAGTTGCCATTCTAATTTCAGATAAAATTGACTTTCAACCTAATGTCATCAAAAGAGACATGGAAGGTCACTTCTTACTGGTCAAAGGAAAAATCCAACAAGAACTCTCAATCCTGAACATATATGCCCCAAACACAAGGGCGCCCTCATTCATAAAAGAAACTTTACTAAAGTTCAAAGTACACATTGCACCCAACATAGTAATAGTGGGTGACTTCAACACTCCACTCTCACCAATGGACCGATCAGGAAAACAGAAACAAAACAGGGAGACAATTAAACTAATTGAAGCTTTGAACCAATTGGAGTTAACAGATATATAGAACTTTTCATCCCAAAGCAAAAGAATATACCTTTTTCTCAGCACCTTATGGTACCTTCTCCAAAATAGATCATATAGTTGGTCACAAGACAGACCTCAACAAATATAAGAAGATTGAAATAATCCCATGCCTCCTATCAGATAACTATGGAGTAAAAGTGGTCTTTCGTAACAGTAAAAACAATAGAAAGCCCACATACACATGGAAACTGAACAATACTGTACTCAATGATACCTTGGTCAAGGAAGAAATAAAGAAAGAAACAAAGATTTCTTAGAATTTAATGAAAATGAAGGCACAACATACACAAATCTATGGGACACAAGGAAAGCAGTGCTAAGAGGAAAACTCATAGCTTTGAGTGCCTCCAAAAAAAAAAAAAGAAAGAAAGAAATTCGAGAGAGCATATATTAGAAGATTAACGGAACAACTGAAAGCCCTGGAACAAGAGGAAGCTAGTTGACCCAGGAGGAGGAGAAGACAGGAAATCATCAAACTCAGGGCTGAAATCAATCAAGTAGAAACCAAGAGAACCATACAAAGAATCAACAAGACCAAAACCTGGTTCTTTGAAAATATCAACAAGATAGATAAACCCTTAGCCAGACTAACCAAAGGGCACAGAGAAAGTATCCAAATTAACAGAATTAGAAATTAAAACGGAGATATTACAACAGAAACTGAGGAAATTCAAAAAATCATCAGATCCTACTACAAAAACCTGTACTCAACACAACGGAAGAATCTGGAGGAAATGGACATAGATAGGCTTCTGACCAAAAAAAGCACAGGACCAGATGGTTTCAGTGCAGAATTCTATCAGACCTTCAAGGAAGACTTAACACCAATACTCTTCAAACTTTTCCACCAAATAGAAACAGAAGGAACACTACCCAACTCCTTCTTCGAAGCCACTGTCACACTAATACCAAAACCACAAAAAGATCCAACTAAGAAAGAGAATTTCAGGCCAATTTCCCTTATGAATATCGATGCAAAAATACTAAATAAAATTCTTGCCCACCGAATCCAAGAACACATCAAAACGATCATCCACTATGATCAAGTAGGCTTCATCCCAGGGATGCAGGGATGGTTCAATATAAGGAAATCCATAAATGCTATCCACTACATAAACTCAAAGAAAAAAACCACATGATCATTTCATTAGATACTGAAAAAGCATTTGACAAAATTCAGCATCCTTTTATGCTAAAAGTCTTGGAAAGGACAGGAATTCAAGGCCCATATCTAAACATAGTAAAAGCAATATACAACAAACCGGTAGCCAACATCAAACTAAATGGAGAGAAACTTGAAGCAATCTCACTAAAATCAGGGACTAGACAAGGCTGCCCCCTCTCTCCATATCTTTTCAATATAGTTCTTGAAGTTCTAGCTAGAGCAATTAGACAACATAAGGAAGTCAAAGGGATACAAATTGGAAAGGAAGAAGTCAAACTATCACTATTTGCAGATGATATGATCGTATACTTAAGTGACCCTAAAAACTCTACTAGAGAACTCCTACAGCTGATAAACCACTTCAGCAAAGTGGCTGGCTACAAAATCAACACAAGCAAATCAGTAGCCTTTATATATTCAAAGGATAAGCAGACTAAGAAAGAAATTAGGGAAATGACCCCCTTCACAATAGCTACAAACAGCATAAATTACCTTGGGGTGACTCTAACCAAACAAGTGAAAGACCTATATGACAAGAACTTCAGATCTCTGAAGAAGGAAATCGAAGAAGATCTCAGAAAATGGAAAAATCTTCCATGCTTGTGGATTGGCAGGATTAATATAGTTAAAATGGCCATCTTGCCAAAGGCAATCTACAGATTCAATCCTATCCCCATAAAATTCCCAACCCAGTTCTTCGTAGAGCTAGAAAGAGCAATTCTCAAATTCATCTGGAATAACAAAAAACCCAGGATAGCTAAAACTATTCTCAACAGTAAAAGAACTTTAGGGGGATTCAGTATCCCAGACTTTAAACTCTACTACAGAGCAATAGTGATAAAAACTGCATGGTATTGGTACAATATCAGGCAAGCGGATCAATGGAATAGGATTGAAGTCCCAGAAATGAACCAACACACCTATGGTCACTTGGTCTTCGACAAAGGAGCTGAAAGCATCCAGTGGAAAAAAGATAGTCTTTTCAACAAATGGTGCTGATTCAATTGGAGATCAGCATGCAGAAGAATGTGCATCGATCCATTCTTAACTCCTTGTACCAAGCTCAACTCCAAATGGATCAAGGACCTCCACATAAAACCGGACACACTGAAACTAATCGAAAAGAAACTGGGGAAGACCCTGGAGGACATGGGCACAGGGGAAAAGTTCCTGAATTGAACAACAATAGTTTATGCTCTAAGATCAAGAATTGACAAATGGGACCTCATAAAACTACAAAGTTTCTGGAAGGCAAAGGACACCGTCAAAAGGACAAAACGTCAACCAACAGACTGGGAAAGGATCTTCACCAATCCTAAATCCGACAGAGGGCTAATATCTAATATATACAAAGAACTCAAGAAAGTAGAACCCATAGAACCAAATAACCCCATTAAAAAGTGGGGTATGGAGCTAAACAAAGAATTTTCACATGAAGAACTTCGGAGAGCTGAGAAACACCTTAAGAAATGTTCAACATCATTAATCATTAGGGAAATGCAAATCAAAACAACCCTGAGATTTCACCTCACACCAGTCAGAATGGCTAAGGTCAAAAACTCAGGAGACAGCATGTGTTGGCGAGGATGTGGAGAAAGAGGAACACTCCTCCACTGCTGGTGGGATTGCAAGATGGTACAACCACTTTGGAAATCAGTCTGGCGGTTCCTCAGAAAACTGGGCATGTCACTTCCTGAGGACCCTGTTATACCACTCCTGGGCATATATCCAGAGGATTCTTCAGCATGCAATAAGGACACATGCTCCACTATGTTCATAGCAGCCCTATTTGTAGTAGCCAGAAGCTGGAAAGAACCTAGGTGTCCTTCAACAGAGGAATGGATACAAAAAATGTGGTATATTTACACAATGGAGTACTATTCAGCCATTAGAAACAATGAATTCATGAAATTCTTAGACAAATGGATGGAGCTGGAGAAAATCATACTAAGTGAGGTAACCCAGTCTCAAAAGATCAATCTTGGTATGCACTCACTGATAAGTGGATATTAGCCTAGAAACTTTGAATACCCAGGACATAATCCACAAATTAAATGATGTCCAAAAAGAATGGAGGAGTAGCCCCTGGTTCTTGAAAGATTCAATGCAAGAGTATAGGGGAATTCCAGAACAGGGAAATGGGAAGGGGTGGATGGAGGAACAGGGGGACGGAAGAGGGCTTATGGGACTTGTGGGGAGTGGGGACCCAGAAAA
Organism: Apodemus sylvaticus; assembly: GCF_947179515.1. NCBI lineage: Eukaryota > Metazoa > Chordata > Mammalia > Rodentia > Muridae > Apodemus > Apodemus sylvaticus. Next base: position 15,670,327 of record NC_067483.1, read on the forward strand.
GGGGAAATCATTTGAAATGTAAATAAAATATATCAATTAAAAAAATAATTGCAAACTCAAAAAAAATTTTAAAAAAGATAGTACTGTAATGATTTGTAGTAATTTTTTACATCAAGGACTCCTAGGTTGTACATTTCTTGGAACCAAGGACATTTCCATTAATTTTCTACTGAAAATACCTTGTGTAACAGAAATACATTAAATAATTAATAACAATTGATAATTGATGAATGAATAAATTGGAGAATACCATAGCTACTCCTAAAAGTGCTTTATTAATATACAGCTAGGCCTTTACACAATGGAAAAATTGTCACAAGAGTGATGATTTTGGAATAAGAGCATTGCAGAGAGAAAGGACTCCAAGAACCACTCAGTGCCCCATTTTACAAATTGGGAAACTAAGATTCATACAAATTATTTTTTAAGTGATACAAGTTACAGGTATCAATGTGAGGCCAAGAATATCCATCTCCTAACAACTGGTTATATGTTCATGATTCTCTCTATTTAACAAAAGTCTACTTACTTTGAAATAATTTAAGTGCGGACATATTTATTAACATACAATAACTTCCTCTATTCACTCATGAATAAGTCTTGTTATAGATATTATTAATTTCATTTTCCAATCTGTATATTACTTTAAAAGATAACATAGATTATTAAGGAAAAACAATCAGCCAGATTCTAGAGTTTCCCTGTTCTAACCCGAGACTTACTAGATATGCTAGATGAACAGATTTTCCAATAAGTCTGTTACAAACATGGAAAATTCATTCCACTGTCACCACATCACTTAGTACGCATATGACAGACTAGCCATCACGTGAGTCCCACTCACCTACTCCAGTGAACTAAATATACGTGCACAAGCACAGACTTCTTTCCATGTTTGATCACTTCATTTTCAATGTAATAGTTAAAATAATCATAATGAAACTGATGATTCCAGTGAGAATATTGATGGGCATGTGCATTGCTGAGACCCAAAGGTGTCTTTCAGGTCTCCCATAGAAAACATGACCAGAAGTCCTACAATGTAGAATTAAATACATGAATTGCCAATTCTAAAAGGGAGCATTTCATGCCTTGATATTTATATTTTTTACATTTTATGAAGCTTGAAAGTTTATATCAAGTCAACTTAAAACTGACAAGAAACAGTTCGCCTTCGATTGATAAATTAAGATGTAAGATTGGAATTGTTAGGATGTCAGTCATTCATTTTGATTGACAAATTTCACTGCTGAATTTAGCTTTAAACTTTCTATAAATCTGACAGCCAGCTGGAGTATTACATACGGTCTATAATTCTTAGTTAAATGCTTCTTTGAGAGTCAAAAATATATGACTTATAGTGTTCACTGTAATGCTTCATGTGTTTCTCTGTTCCGTTTTCTATGTCTCTTTTAATGGGGGAAAACCAGCCTTTCCCTGCCCCCAACAGAATGTTTTTAGTATCAATACTAGCAATTTGTATCTTTTGAGCCCTTCAGCATCCTGGGTCTTTTCTCTAACTCCTCCATTGGGGACCCTGTGCTCAGTCCAATGGTTGGCTTAGTGCATCCACCTCTGTATTTGTCAGGTACTAGCAGAACCTCTTAGGAGACAGTTATATCAGGCTCCTGTCAGCAAGCACTTGTTGACATCCAGAATTGTGTCTGACTTTCATGACTGACTTTGGATCCCCAAATGAGTGGTCTCTGGATAGCCTTTCCTTCAGTCTCTACTCCACACTTGTCTCTGTATCTCCTTCCACATGTATTTTGTTCCACTTTCTAAGAAGTACCAAAGTATCCACACATTGGTCTTTCTTCATCTTGAGCTTCATGTGGTCTGTGAGTTGTATCTTAGTAATTCCAAGCTTCGAGACTAATATCCACTTATCAGTGAGTGCATACCATGTGTGTTCTTTTGTGATTGGGTTGCCTCACTCAGGATGATATTTTCTGTTTCCATCCATTTGCCTAAGAATTTCATAAATTCATTGTTTTTAAAACTGAATAGTAACCAACTGAATATTGTACCAATTTTTCTGTGTCCATTCCTCTGTTGAGGGACATCTGTAGTCTTTCCAGCTTCTGGCTATTAATATTAATAAGGCTGATAAGAGCATAGTGGAGAATATGTCCTTATTACATGTAGGAACATCTGGATATATGCCCAAGAGTGGCAGAGCTGGGTATTCAGGTGATACAATCTCTAATTTTTTAAGAAACTGTCAAACTGATTTCCAGAGTGTTTGTACCAGCTTGCAATCTTACCAGCAATGAAAGAGTATTTCTTTTTTTCCACATCCTTCCCATCCTCCCCTGAGTTTTTGATCTGATACTGGGTTTATTTGGTTGGGAAACTATTAATGACTGCTTCTATTTCTGTAGGGGTTTTTGAACTGTTAATAGATTGTTTATTTATGATTTAACTTTGGTGTCTGGTATCTGTCTGGAAAATTGTCCATTTCAACCGGATTTTCCAATTTTGTGGAGTTTAAGCTTTTGTAGTAGGATCTGATGATTTTTTGGATTTTCTCAGATTTTTTTGTGATATCACCCTTTTTATTTCTGATTTTGCTAATTTGGATACTGTCTCTGTTTCCTTTCCTTAGTCAGGCTAAGGGTTTATCTATCTTGTTGTTGATTCTTTAAATAGTTCTTTTTGTTTCTACTTAGCTGATTTCAGCACCTAGTTTGATTATTTTCTGCTGTGAACTCCTCTTGTGTGTATTTACTTCTTTTTGTTCTAGATCTTTCAGATGTTCTGTCAAGCTGCTAGTGTATGCTTTCTCCAGTTTCTTTTCTGGAGGCACTCGGAGCTATGAGTTTTCCTCTTAGCACTGCTTTCATTGTGTCCCATGAGTTTGGATATATTATGGCTTCATTTTCATTGGATTCTAATAAGTCTTTAGTTTATTTATTTCTTCCTTGACCAAGTTATCATTGAGTAGAGTGTTGTTCAGCTTCCACGTGCATGTGGGCTTTCTATTGTTTATGTTGCTATTGACTACCAGCTTTAATCCATGGAAATATAATTGGACGGACGCATGGGACTATTTCAATCTTCATATATCTGTTAAGGCCTGTTTTGTAACCAATTATATGGTCAATTTTGGAGAAGGTGCCATGGGGTACTAAGAAGAAAATATATTCTTTTGTTTTAAGATAAAATGTTCTATAGGTATCTGCTAAATCCAGTTGTTTCATAACTATTGTAAGTTTCACTGTGTCTTTGTTTAGTTTCGCTTTCCAGGATATGTCCATTGATGAGAGTGGGGTGTTGAAGTTACCCACTATTATTGTGTGAGGTACAATATGTGTTTTGAGCTTTAGTACAGTTTCATTTACAAATGTGGGCACCCTTGCATTTGGAGAATAGATATTCAGAATTGAGTTCTTCTTGGTAGATTTTTTTCTTGATTATGAAGTGTCATTCCTTATCTTTTTTGTTAACTTTAGGTTGAAAGTTGATTTTATTCAATATTAGAATGGCTACTTGAGCTTATTTCTTGGGATCATTTGTTTGGAGAATTGTTTTCCAGCCTTTTTCTCTGATTTAGTGTCTGCCTTTGTCACTGAGGTGCATTTTCTGTATGCAGCAATATATTGGGTGCTGTTAATATATCCAGTGTGTAAGTCTAGATCTTTTTATTGGGGAACTGAGTCCATTGATGTTAAGAGGTATTGGGGAAAAGTGATTGTTGCTTTCTGTCAATTTAGTTGTTAGAGGTGGAATTTTGTTTCTGTGGCAATCTTCTTTTCAGTTTCTTAAAAGAAGATTATGTCCTTACTCTTTCCTGGGTATAGTTTCCTTCCTTGTGTGGGAGTTTTCCATTTATTATCCTTTGAAGGGCCGGATGTGTGGAAAGATGTTATGTAAATTTGTTTTTGTCATGGAATATCTTGGTTTCTCCATCTATGGTAATTGAGAGTATAGAAGCCTGGGCTGGCATTTGTGCTACCTTATGGTCTTTATGGCATCTACCCAGGATCTTCTGGTTTTTATAGTCTCTGGTGAGATGTCTGCTGTAATTCTTTGTATGTTACTAGATTTTTTTTAATCCTTTATATGTTATTCGATTTTTTTTTCTCTTACCGCTCTCAATACTCTGTCTTTGTTTTGTGCATTTGGCCTTTTGATTGTGACAAGAGAAATTACTTTTCTGGTCCAATCTATTTGGAGTTCTGTAGGCTTCTTGTCAATTCACGGGCATCTCTTTCCTTAGGTTAGGGAAGTTTTCTTCTATACTTTTGTTGAAGATATTTACTGGTACTTTACATTGGGAATATTTTTTTCTTCTATACCTATAATGCTTAAGTATGGTATCATTGTGTCCGAATTTTCTAGATGTTTTGGTAAAGGAGCTCTGTGCATTTTGCATTTTTTTTATTTGATATATTTTTTATTTACATTTCAAATGATTTCCCCTTTTCTGGTCCCCCACTCCCCGAAAGTCCCATAAGCCCCCTTCCCTCCCCCTGTTCTCCCACCCACCCTTCTCACTTCCCTGTTCTGGTTTTGCCCTATACTGCTACACTGAGTCTTTCCAGAACAAGGAGCCACTCCTCCGTTCTTCTTGTACCTCATTTGATGTGTGGATTATGTTTTGGGTATTCCAGTTTTCTAGGTTAATATCCACTTATTAGTGAGTGCATACCATGATTAATCTTTTGAAACTGGGTTACCTCACTTAGTATGATGTTCTCCAGCTCCATCCATTTGCCTAAGAATTTCATGAATTCATTGTTTCTAATAGCTGATTAGTACTCCATTGTGTATATATACCACATTTTTTGCATCCATTCTTCTGTTGAGGGATACCTGGTTTCTTTCCAGCTTCTGGCTATTATAAATAGAGCTGCTATGAACATAGTGGAACCTGTATCCTTATTACATGCTGGGGAAACCTCTGGGTATATGCCCAGGAGTGGTGTAGCAGGATCTCCCAGAAGTGAGGTGCCCAGTTTTCTGAGGAACCACCAGACTGATTTCCAGAGTGGTTTTACCAATTTGCAACCAACCCCACCAGCAGTGGAGGAGTGTTCCTCTTTCTCCACATCCTCTCCAACACCTGCTATCTCCTGAATTTTTAATCTTAGCCATTCTGACTGGTATAAGGTGAAAACTCAGGGTTGCTTTGATTTGCATTTCCCTAATGACTAATGAAGTTGAGCATTTTTTAAGATGCTTCTCCACCATCTGAAGTTTTTCAGGTGAAAATTCTTTGTTTAACTCTGCACCCCATTTTTTAATAGGGTTATTTGGTTCTCTGGGGTCTAACTTCTTGAGTTTTTTGTATATATTGGATATTAGCCCTCTATCTGATGTAGGGTTGGTGAAGATCTTTTGCCAATTTGTTGGTTGCCGATTTGTCCTTTTGATGGTTTCCTTTGCCTTACAGAAACTTTGTAATTTTATGAGGTCCCATTTGTCAATTCTTGATCTTAGAACATACACTATTGGTGATCTGTTCAGAAACTTTCCCCCTGTACCTATGTCCCCCTGTACCTATGTCCAGAAGGAACACAACCCAACTCCTCCGAAGCCACTATTACGCTGATACCAAAACCACACAAAGATCCAACTAAGAAAGAGAATTTCAGGCCAATTTCCCTTATGAATATCGATGCAAAAATAGTAAATAAAATTCCTGCCCACCAAATCCAAGAACACATCAAAACATCATCCACCATGATCAAGTAGGCTTCATCCCAGGGATGCAGGAATGGTTCAATATAAGGAAATCCATAAATGCTATCCACTACATAAACTCAAAGAAAAAAACCACATGATCATTTCATTAGATGCTGAAAAAGCATTTGACAAAATTCAGCATCCTTTCATGCTAAAAGTCTTGGAAAGGACAGGAATTCAAGGCCCATATCTAAACATAGTAAAAGAAATATACAGCAAACTGGTAGCCAACATCAAACTAAATGGAGAGAAACTTGAAGCAATCTCACTAAAATCAGGGACTAGACAAGGCTGTCCCCTCTCTCCATATCTTTTCAATATAGTTCTTGAAGTCCTAGCTAGAGCAATTAGACAACATAAGGAAGTCAAAGGGATACAAATTGGAAAGGAAGAAGTCAAACTATCACTATTTGCAGATGATATGATCGTATACTTAAGTGACCCTAAAAATTCTACTAGAAAACTCCTACAGCTGATAAACAACTTCAGCAAAGTGGCTGGCTACAAAATCAACGCCAGCAAATCAGTAGCCTTTATATACTCAAAGGACAAGTAGACTGAGAATGAAATTAGGGAAATGACTCCCTTCATAATAGCTACAAACAGCATAAAGTATCTTGGGGTGACTCTAACCAAACAAGTGAAAGACCTATATGACAAGAACTTCAGATCTCTGAAGAAAGAAATCAAAGAAGATCTCAGAAAATGGAAAAATCTCCCATGCTCGTGGATTGGCAGGATTAATATAGTTAAAATGGCCATCTTGCCAAAGGCAATCTACAGATTCAGTGCTATCCCCATAAAAATCCAAACCCAGGTATTCATAGAGCTAGAAAGAGCAATTCTCAAATTCATCTGGAATAACAAAAAACCCAGGATAGCTAAATCTATTCTCAACAGTAAAAGAACTTCAGGGGGATTCAGTATCCCAGACTTTAAACTTTACCACAGAGCAATAGTGATAAAAACTGCATGGTATTGGTACAATGTCAGGCAAGCAGATCAATGGAATAGGATTGAAGACCCAGAAATGAACCAACACACCTATGGTCACTTGATCTTCGACAAAGGAGCTGAAAGCATCCAGTGGAAAAAAGATAGTCTTTTCAACAAATGGTGCTGGTTCAATTGGAGGTCAGCATGCAGAAGAATGCGAATAGATCCATTCTTATCTCCTTGTACTAAGTATCTGTCTAGGAAATTGTCCATTTCCTCCAGATTCATCAATTGTTTTGAGTATAGGCTTTTGTAGTACGATCTGATGATTTTTTTGGATTTCCTCAGTTTTTGTTGTTATATCTCCCTTTTCATTTCTAATTTTGTTAATTTGGATACTTTCTCTGTGCCCTTTGGTCAGTCTGGCAGAGGGTTTATCTATTTCGTTGATTTTCTCAAAGAACCAGCTCCTGCATTCGTTGATTCTTGTATGGTTCTCTTTGTTTCCACTTGATTGATTTCAGCCCTGAGTTTGATGATTTCCTGTCTTCTACTCCTCCTGGGTGAATTGTCTTCTTTTTGTTCCAGGTCTTTCAGGTGTGTCAATTAAGCTCTTAGTGTATGCTCTCTCCATTTTCTTTTTGGAGGCACTCAGGGCTATGAGTTTTCCTCTTAGCACTGCATTCATTGTGTTCCAAAGATTTGGGTATGTTGTGCCTTCATTTTCATTAAATTCTAAAAAGTCTCTGATTTCTTTCTTTATTTCTTCTTTGGCCAAGGTGTCATTGAGAAGAGTATTGTTCAGCCTCCATGTGTATTTGGGCTTTCTGTTGTTTTTGTTGCTATTGAAAACCACTCTTACTCCATAGTGGTCTGGTAGGAGGCGTGGGATTAGTTTGATCTTATATTTGTTGAGGTCTGTCTTGTGACCAATTATATGGTCGATTTTGAAGAAGGTACCATGAGGTGCTGAGAAAAAGGTATATTCTTTTGCTTTAGGGTGAAATGTTCTATAAATATCAGTCAAATCCAATTGGTCCAAAGCTTCAGTTAGTTTCACTGTGTCCCTGTTTAGTTTCTGTTTTCCTGATCAACATTGAGGAGAGTGGATTGTTAACGTCACCCACAATTATTGTGTTAGGTACAATGTGTGCTTTGAGCTTTATGAAGTTTCTTTTACAAATGAGAGTGCCCTTGCATTTGGCGCATAGATGTTAAGAATTGAAAGTTCTTCTTGTTGGCTTTTTCCTTTGACCAGCAAGAAGTGTCCTTCTGTGTCTCTTTTGATGATCTTAGTTTGAAATCAATTTTATCTGATATTAGAATGGCTACTCTGGCTCACATCTTGAGACCATTGGCTTGTAAAATTGTCTTCCAGCATTTTACTCTAAGGTAGTTTTTGTCTTTGACACTGAGATGTGTCTCCTGTATACAGCACAATGTATGCTCCTGTTTCCTTATCCAGTCTGTTAGTCTATGTCTTTTTATTGGGCAATTGAGTCCATTGATGTTAAGAGATATTAAGGAATAGTGATTATTACTTTCTGTCATTTTTGATGTTATGTTTATATTTGAGTGGTTATCTTCTTTTGGGTTTGATAAAAGAAGGTAACTATCTTGCTTTTTCCAGGGTGTAGTTTCCCTCCTTGTATTGGAGTCTTCCTCCTATTATTCTTTGCAGAGCTGGGTTTGTGGTAAGATATTGGGTGAACTTGGTTTTGTCATGGAATATCTTGGTTTCTCCATCTATGGTGATTGAGAGTTTTGCTGGGTATAGTAGTTTTGGCTAGCATTTGTGCTCTCTTAGAGTCTGCATGAGATCTGCCCAGGATCTTCTAGTTTTCATAATCTCTGGTGAGAAGTCTGGTGGGATTCTGATAGGTCTTCCTTTATGTTACTTGCCCTTTTTCTCTTACTGCCCTATGTATTCTTTCTTTGTTTAGTACATTTGGGGTTTTGATTATTATGTGACGGGAGGTATTTCTGTTCTGGTCCAGTCTGTTTGGAGTTCTGTAGGCTTCTTGTATATTCATGGGCATCTCTCTCTTTAGGTTAGGGAAGTTTTCTTCCATAATTTTGTTGAAGATATTTGCTGGCCCTTTAAGTTGTAAATCTTCACTCTCATCTATACCTATAATCTTTAGGTTTGGTCTTTTCATTGTGTCCTGGATTTCCTGGATGTTCTGGTATACAAGCTTTTTGCATTTTGCATTATCTTTGACTGTTGAGTCAATGGTTTCTATGGTATCTTTGGCATCTGAGATTCTTTCTTCCATCTCTTGTATTCTGTTGTTGATATTTGCATCTATGGCCCCTGATTTCCTCTCAAGGTTTTCTATCTCAGAAGTTGTCTCCCTTTGTGATTTCTTAGTTGTTTCTACTTCTCTTTTTAGATCCAGCATGATCTTGTTCAGTTCCATCATTTTCTTGTTTGTGTTTTCCTTTAATTCTTTAAGAGATTTTTGTGTTTCCTCTTTCATGACTTCTGCCTGTTGACTCAAGTTCTCCTACATTTCTTTAAGGTTTTTTTTTTGTTGTTGTTGTTGTTGTTATTGTTTTTTTTTTCATTTCTTCTTTATTGGCTTCTATCTCTTGAGCCTTATTCTCCTGAATTTCTTTAAGTGATTTTTGTGTTTCATTATATGGATTTCTAGCTTATCATGTTCCTCTGTATTTCTTTAAGAGATTCATTTATGTCCTTTTTGTGTTCTTCTAGCAGCATCATGACCAGTGATTTTAAATCCAAATCTTGTTTTTCTGGTGTGTTGGCATAACCAGGACTTGCTGATGTTGGAGAGTTTGATTCAGACGCTGCCATATTGCCTAGATTTCTGTTAGTAACGTTCCTGCGTTTGCCCTTTGCCAACTTGTTCTCTGGTGTTAGTTGGTCTTGTCTCTGGCTGGTGTTTAAGCCTCCTGTGAGGCTCTAGGGCTATTTCTGCAACACTGGATGGCTGGGTTTCCCCTGTTGCAGATTGCTGATGTGCTGTCCTCCTCTTGGGTGCCCTTGCAGCCCTAGTGTGCCTTGCCCCAGATTGTGTCTGTGAACCAGATGGTGCCCCTTTGCTCCTTCAGGGAGTGCTGATGCTGTATGCTGAGGGACCTTTTCAGAGTGATGATCACTCTATTGGGCAATCGATCTCCCAACCGGGTTGGTGCACACAAGGCAAGCCTAGTTGCTCATTCCTGAGTCGAGGCAAAAGCCTGGCAGGCCAAGGTCTGAGGAAAGTTCCCCTCGGGCTATGAGTGTTAACTAGTTCTGTCAGGTGGCCAGGATGGCAGTGTGTGCACTCCCTGAAAGTGCCAGGAGAGTCTGCTAGGCTAACAACCTCCTGCCTGGGTTGGCACACAGATGGCCCACTGAGCTGCCCAGGTCTTGGGGGCAGTCCAAGGCTTGTTGGGTCTAGACCCCTACTATGTTAGCCTCGGGCTATGACTATTAGCCAGCTTTGCCTGCTAGAACTCTCTGGCTTCCCATAGGCAAAATGGTGGTATGTGTGTGCCAGGCTGTGCAAACAACCTCCTGGCCAGTTTGGCACACTGATGGCCCCTCGAACAGCCCAGGGCCTGGGTGCAGACCAATGCCCATCGGGCTTAGACCCCTACGATGTTGGTCTCCGTTTAGGTTTGTGTACCTCAGGCTGTCTGATCTCTCTGGAGTTCGAGAACCAAGATTGAGGCAAGTCTCTTGTAACTGACTGGTGGGAGGCAGATTTCTGATGTGGCTTCTGTGTGGTGAAAGGCTCTGTAAATCTGCAGCAGCTTGCATCCCGGCTGACCAGCGATGGTCAGTGGTAGTGGGCGCAGGGCCTGCCTGGACCCTGTCACCTTGGTTCCACTGCTGATGGCCCTTCCTCTGGACCAGCCGCTACTGCTGTTGCCACTACTGCTGCCCCTCAAGAGTCAGATCCCCATTTTGCATTTTCTTTGACTATTGTGTCAATGTTTTCTACTGTATCTTCTCTTCCTGAGAGACTCTCTTCTTTCTCTTGCATTCTGTCGGTGATGCTTAAATCTATGACTCCTTATATATTTGCTAGATTTTCTGTCTCCAGAGTTGTCTCCCTTTGTGATTTCTTCATTGTTTCTACTTCCATTTTTAGATCCTGGATGGTTTTGTTCAATCCCTTCACCTGTTTGGTTGTGTTTTCTTATAATTCTTTAAGGATTTTTTGTGTTTTCCTCTTTAAGTACTTCTACCTGTTTACCTGTGTTCTCCTGTATTTCTTTAAAGGAGTTTATTTTGTCCTCCTTAAAGTCCTCTATTACTATCATATTTGATTTTAAATCGGAGTCTTGCTTTTCTGCTGTGTTATGGTATCCATGGCTTGCTTTTCTGGGAGAACTGGGTTCAGATGGTTCATATAGCCTTGGTCTATATTGATAGGGTTCTTGAGCTTGCCATTTGCCAACTGGTTATTTCTGGTGTAAGTTGGTCTTTAGTACATTTGGTGTTTTAATTATTATGTGATGGTAGGAATTTCTTTTCTGGTCAAATCTATTTGGAGTTCTGTAGTCTTCTTGTATGTTCATGAGCATCTCTTTCTTTAGGTTATGGGCATTTTCTTCTATAATTTTGTTAAAAACATTTACTGGCCCTTTAAGTTAGAAATCTTTGCTCTCTTCTATATCTATCATCCTTAGGTTTGGTCTTCTCATTTTGTCCTGGATTTTTTGGATGTTTTGGGTCAGGAGCTTTTTGCATTTTGCATTTTCTTTATCTATTGTTTCAATGGTTTCTATGGTATCTTCTGCGTCTGATATTCTGTCTTCTATCTCTTGTATTCTGTTGTTGATGCTTGCATCCGTGACTCCTGACTTCTTTCCTAGGTTTTCTATGTCCAGAGTTGTTTACCTTTGTGATTTCTTTATTGTTTCTACCTCCAGTTTTAGATCCTGGATGGTTTTGTTCAATTCCTTCACCTGTTTTGTTGTGTTTTCCTGAAGTTCTTTAAGGGCTTCTCCTTGTTTCCTTGCATCCTCCTGTATTTCTTTAAGGGAGTTATTTATGTCCTTCTTGAAGCCCTCTATCAGCATCATGAGCTGGAATTTTAAATCCAAATCTTGCTTTTCTTGTATGTTGGGGTGTCCAGGACTTGCTGTTGTGGGTAAATTGGGTTCAGATTGTGCCATGTTGCCTTGGTTTCTGTTAGTAACGTTCCTACATTTGCCCTTTGCCATCTGGTTATCTCTGGTGTTAGTTGGTCCTATTGTCCCTCTTGTGTGCCTGCAAGCCTGCTCAGTACCCTGGGTGACTGGCTCTCCCCTGGAACAGAGTGCTGTGGTACTCCCCAGCTCCTGGGTGCAGGTGGGGCCATGTCAGACAGAGTCCCAAGTGATCTTACACTCAGGTGTTTCCTGTGATCTTGTCTGTAACCGCCCGCTCAGTTGCAGGAGTAAAGATGATGCACTCACCATTAACCACGAGACTCCCTGCTTTCATGAGCTGTCATTTTAAATCCAAATCTTGTTCTTCCGGTGTGTTGGGTTATCCAGGACTTGCTGTTGTGGGAAAACTGGGTTGGGATGGTGCCATATTGCCTTGATTTCTGTTGTTAACATTCCTGTGTTTGCCTTTTGTGTTCTGGTTTTCTCTGGCTGGCACTTGTCCCTCCTGTATGCCTGCGAGTCTGTATCTGCATCCCTGGGTTACCAGCTCTCCCTTGGCACAGTGCTGTGGTGCAGCCCAGTTCCTGGGTACTGGTGGAGACCAGACAGTCCCTGTCTCAGCTGCTCTTCCATGCTTGTGTTCCCTGCACTCCTGGCCTTACCTGCATGTTCAATTTCCAGAGAGAAAAATCAATCATAAACCATTTTACCAAGGGAAAGAGGAGTTCAAGTAGACACTTTGAGGGGATAATGTCATAAAATACACAGATTTGGATGATTAAAAAATACATGAAGAGATGCTCAACTTTATTAATAATCAGGCAAAATAGAAACAACTTAGAAATGTACAATCATGTGATACAAAAGTTAAGAAGATAGACTACTACTTCTATCTTCTACTACTTAAATATTTTATATTTTACAAAGATTCAAATAGTAACATTTGAGTTGGAAGGACATAACAATAGTGCTAACTGCTGAGAAAATCTGTAGTATTAATCCAAATTTTAAAGTATACTTATCTTCTAGATAGGCAATTTTTAGGACTACTTTAGAAATATTTACATATGTATAAAAGTATATCTTTAAGATTGGCAGTTAGAACATCAGTGGTAATTTTACAACACTAAATACAGAGGTTGGCAGGATGGCTTAGCAGTTTAGAACACTTGATATTCTTCCACATGTCCTGGGTTCAATTCCCAGTACCGATATTATACAGATTATAACCACCTATGATAGTACATCCTGAATATTGTTACTTCTTTTGGGCCCAGTGGGTATCTGCAACCACAAAGTATATATACATATATTCACATATATACACATACACATAAAGTCAAAGAAATGCATAGAGTGATAAATATTTACAAAAGGGAATTTTTGTACATCTACTCAATATTTAATTTTAATGTTCATATCACTTTTGGTCAAAGTCATTTTGATGATATTTATGAACAAGGAACAAACAAATTTATAGTTATGGCAGTTGAAGTGTTTTTAATGATGTTAATGGAAAAGAAATGACATTATTCTTCATTAGAGGAAGTTGGCCTAGTTCCTTGGAAGGCAATGCTCCAAGTACATTTTAACTTAAAATAGATATAGATGGTCTCATTGTTAAGAAAAAAAGTTGAATAAAACATTAATGACATACTCTTAGTTTCTGAAATAACCAGGTTTGACAACCCTATTACCACTTAAATGGAATTTTATAGAATAAGCAGTCTAATGTTTAGTTTCTGTTTTGGTGACTATTGCTTCTTAACTGAATTGAATGCCAGTTGTAAAGAAACCATACCCAGACAGGTACAGTTATGCATGCTGCCATAGTAATTTTCTTGATATAAGTATTCCTTTTAATTATTTTGCACTCCAGTACTTATTTTCTGAAGGACATTCAGTTGGGTGTGCAAAATCCCTTTCCTTGGGAGGTACAATGACCTTGAATCAATGATCAGCATAGTACACTAGAGGATTCGGTATAGTACATCATTTGTTAGTTGATAAATGATTGCAACATAGCATTTAGCTCAAGTCAGTGTACTATAAACTCTTATCTGATTTGCAAAGAGGGATGCTAATGCATTGTGTCCACCTGGAATAGATACTAACACCCTGGCATGTCTCTGATGAAAGCTCTCATCACAATTTCTCCCTATCCCCATATTTAATAACAACAAGTTATTAGTTTCAGACTTGCCAATCACAGGAGAGAACCCTCTGGTCAAGTTCATTTCCAAAATATGGAACAATAAACTGACTAGACCAAGAAAACTGTGACTTTCAGTTTGGTTTGATTTTTCATTTTTTTGCTTTGCTTTGGCCTGTGGCTGGGGCAATTGAGATACACTGTAAGACAAAGAGGAATTCTGTTTCATGCAAATAACAATACTCTTTATGAGCTCCAGCCCAGCTTGAACAAATGGCTAATTAACATCTGAAAATGTAATTGCTGCATTGGGCATAAAAGCAAAGAACAGTAAACCAGAATGCAGTACCATTCAATATACAGAAGAGTGGATGAAAAGAAAAGTAGAGAACAATATCTTACAGTTTCAAAGCTCACATTTAAAACTTTGCATACATATGTGTGCATTTGTCATTCTCTCCCTCTCTCTCTCTCTCTCTCTCTCTCTCTCTCTCTCTCTCTCTCTGTGTGTGTGTGTGTGTGTGTTTATATACATCTGCATAAACCACAGAATTGGTCAGGGAGTGAGGAGAGGGGATAAAAACACCTTAAAAGGTAGAAAAATTAGAGCAATGGATTAAATACAACAAGAAAGCAGGAGGGTGGAACAGGGATGTAGCTCAGCACATAAACGTGCTTGCTGTCAAGCCTACCTACATGAGTTTGATCTCTGGAACCAACACACTAGAAGAAAAGAACCAATACTTATCATTTGTCACATTGCATCCACACACATGTACTATAGACACATGCAAACAAATGAGATGTGGCATATGCCTTCTTACCCTTCCATATACATAGGATAAATAAGTAAGTAAATACAAAAATATTAAAGAGAGAAAGAAATACACAAATATAAAGAGAGAAAGATGAATACACATTCTAGAATACTATTCTAAGAGTATAATAAACATTAAAAGCTAGAGTGTCTCAGTATTGCATATTCTGACACTTCCTCATTCCCTCACCACAGATGCTTGCCACTTCTTTCTATACCTCTTTTCCAACTGCATGTAGTCTCATAGTCTCAGTAGGTACTAGAATATATATACCATAGAAGGTTTGCTGAAGTGCAATTTCAGCAATAGGGAAGGCACCATTAAAATCCACAATGAGCCGACTTTTGGTGCTGTGACTGCTTCACCATGCTCTGTATGTAAATCCAGTAAACTAATTGGCTCAAAGAGTTGAACTGTGGTAAAACCACATTGTTGTTGCTGCTCTGTCTCAGATTAGCAGATGTGCATGTCTGCCCAGGAAAAGTTCACACAACAATAGCTATCTGAGGGAAGGGGAGGGAGGAGGGCAGTAGAGCGGAAGAATGAGTGAGACTAGAGTATACTGGCTCATGGGTGAAAGTGTCATGATGACGTGTTTTTATGCTAATGTGAGTTTTACTTTTAAAATTGATAGTTTAGGATATAAAAGAGCTAGAACATTTATATACAGTGATAGGAATACAGATGGCCCAAATACTTTGGAAAGTAGTGTTTGGCAATGTCAACCAAAGCTAATCATTTAAACATTGTTTGAATTTATTTATCTAAATAAATCTTCAATAATTCACACTAGACTACTCACAGCAAAACACTGCAATGTCCCAAACTGAACTAGTATTTGGGTATGATCTATGCCACCCTAAAAGCCTTATGCACTAAAGATCTTATTCCAAGATTGTCAGTGGTAATACTAAGGCAATCAGTGCTAATTATTGATAAGTTTATAGCCAAATGTGCACTTGAAAATAGGGTCTGGTTGGAGAAACTAAACAATTCATAGAAGACATGCTCTTGTGATATATGGCTGGACATTTTACCCCCACCACTGTTCTCTGTTTCCTTGCTCTGGATCCTGGACATTAGGGTGTAAACAGCCTTCCTCTACTGTGTGTTACCACTTGGGTGTTTGTATCTTAATGTGAGCCAATGAACAACCACAGGCTGAGAAATATAGATGATTGAGTCTCCCTCTGGTCTCCTGTGTGACTAATGCAATCCATTTGCACACTGTACAGCAGACAACTTTCACTGAAAAATGGGCAATCAGGTATAGATTTGACATGAAGTAATTTTGATGCTAACAATGAAAAAGCAAAATTAAAAGGTCAAGTATTTTATCCATACTGTGGACTCTAAAAGCAGTCATGCCATAGATAATTCACTTTATGTCCACTTTATGGGCAATTTTGGAAATGTAAAATAAAATAAATAAACAAACAAAAACCCTACGCATGCATTTTTTCATTTATTTTTTCTTATCCAATGTGTTCAACATACAGGATAGAATGAAAATCTGCAAACAGCTTGTTGGTTAACTAAATTAAACTCTTAGCATACATGGAGTTCTTTATCAAAAGAAAATGGGCATGAGAAGTAAGTAGGTGATCTCTATAAGCAGCAAACATTCATATGAGATATTAGTTTCTCTGCACTTCCCTACCTTGAGAAGCAGCAAAGGGATGAATCTTAGGTGGGTGACTGGAAGGGTATCTCTTCCTCCTAGTTTCACCAGGGTCACTGCAAGATGTACCAAGTGGGTTATTTTTATTTTCTGCCTTTACTGACATCTCACATTTAAATTTTTAAAATAGAAATATTTCATGAGGTCCCATTTGTCAATTCTTGATCTTAGAGCATATGCTATTCTGTTCTGTTCAGGAACTTTCCCCCTGTACCTATGTCCTCAAGGGTCTTCCCCAGTTTCTTTTCTATTAGCTTCAGAGTGTCTGGCTTTATGTGGAGGTCCTTGATCCATTTGGAGTTGAGCTTAGTACAAGGAGACAAGGAAGGATCAATTCCCATTCTTCTGCATGCTGACCTCCAGTTGAACCAGCACCATTTGTTGAAAAGGCTATCTTTTTTCCATTGGATGTTTTCAGCCTCTTTGTCGAGGATCAAGTGGCCATAGGTGTGTGGGTTCATTTCTGGATCTTCAATCCTGTTCCATTGATCCTCCTGCCTGTCACTGTACCAATACCATGCAGTTTTTAACACTACTGATCGGTAATATTGCTTGAGGTCAGGGATAGTGACTCCCCCAGAATTTCATTTGTTGTTGAGAATAGTTTTAGCTATCCTGGGTTTTTTGTTACTCCAGATGAATTTGAGAATTGCTCTTTCTAACTCTATGAAGAATTGAGTTGGTATTGTGTTGAATCTGTATATTGCTTTTGGCAAAATGGCCATTTTAACTATATTAATCCTGCCAATCCATGAGCATGGGAGGTTTTTCCATTTTTTGAGAAGTTTCTGTAAAGCAAAGGACACCATCAAAAGGAAAATTAGCAACCAAAAAATTGGCAAAAGATCTTCACCAACCCTACATCAGATAGAGGGCTAATATCCAATATACACAAAGAACTCAAGAAGTTAGACCCCAGAAAACCAAATAACCCTATTAAAAATGGGGTACAGAGTTAAACAAAGAATTCTCACCTGAAGAACTTCAGATGGCAGAGAAACATCTTAAAAAATGCTCATCTTCACTAGTCATCAGGGAAATGCAAATCAAAAAAACCCTGAGATTTCACCTTACACCAGTCAGAATGGCTAAGGTTAAAAACTCAGGAGACAGAAGGTGTTGGAGAGGGTGTGGAGAAAGAGGAACACTCCTCCACTGCTGGTGGGGTTGCAAACTGGTACAACCACTCTGGAAATCAGTCTGGCAATTCCTCAGAAAACTGGGCACATCACTTTTGGAGGATCCTGCTATACCACTCCTGGGCATATACCCAGAGGATTCCCCAGCATGCAATAAGGATAATTGCTCCACTATGTTCATAGCAGCCCTATTTATAATAGCCAGAATCTAGAAAGAACTCATGTATCCCTCAACAGAAGAATGGATGCAAAAAATCTGGTATATATACACAATTGAGTACTATTCAGCCATTAGAAACAATGAATTCATGACATTCTTAGGCAAATGGATGGAGCTGGAGAACATCATACTAAGTGAGGTAACCCAGTCTCAAAAGATCAATTATGTTATGCACTCACTAATAAGTGGTTATTAGCCTGGAGAACTGGAATACCCAAAACATAATCCACACATCAAATGATGTCCAAGAAGAACGGAGGAGTGGCCCCTGGTTCTGGAAAGACTCAGTATAGCAGTATAAGGCAAAACCAGAACAGGGAAGTGGGAAGGGGTGGGTGGGAGAACAGGGGGAAGGAAGGGGGCTTATGGGACTTTCAGGGAATGGGGGACCAGAAAAGGGGAAATCATTTGAAATGTAAATAAAAATATATCGAATAAAATAAAATAAAACAAAACAAAAAAAGAAATATTTCTCATCTTTTCTTTCTTGTTTTTTGTGTTGCCTATATACTTTCACCATCATATTGTCAGCACCTCAGTTTTGTGTGGTTTTTACAGTAACCTCTGGAACAGCATGAGTATGGGACCCTATGGCCATGAGCAACAAACTGTAGAATTGACTTTGTACTGTCTGTATGTTGTTCATTGTGACCTGATCCTAAATTAAGCAACAAATTTTATTTTAAACTGTCTTATGATAATAGCCATTCTTATTTTACAATGAGAAATGAATATGGCATTAATTACTGTTACTTAATCATCTTAAAATACTATAAAATTTCAATGAAAATTACTATGCTAGTCAAAATATTTCCTGTTTCATTAGAACTATGAGCTCTTCCTTATGACTGCAAATGAGCAATAAAGTTTGATAGCATAGCACAGTTGAGATTGCTTCTTGGATAAGAATAATTTTTTCTCAAAGTGTGTTATATGAACACATTAAATATTTGATGCATAATAAAAAGAAAATAACATCCCTTTCCACAAAACTGTCTCAAATATCAATTATAAAGAAAAGATTTGCTAAGCTAATGATTTTCTAAGTAGCCCTAAATGCTTTCTTAATTCCTGATGTGTTCTTCTTTGTTCATCAGAATAAATGAGTTGTTATTTTCAATGTTTGGTAGATTTGCTCTTTTTTATGACAAGAATTTATTCAACAAGCTATTTAATTCTGTCTTGGATTTTATACTAATACATCTAACAGTGAGCCACCAGAAATCACATCTCAAACTTGATAGAACTGAGATATAATCAAGACTCCATGTGACTGTCCACTCAAATTCAATGTTTTGTTCATATCTCTTTGGGCTATCTCTCCAAGAGGATAGCTCATACAAATATCATCTAAATTGTTCATTTAGGAATACTCCCACAGTATAAATATATATATATATATATATATATATATATATATATATTTCCATCTCTTTATTATTATAAGATTACTTCTGTGTCTTTTCTAGCAATGGCGCATTAATAAATGCATGATGCACACACAGAACAAGTTTAAGTGCATGCACATCAAGACTCAACCTCCTGGAACTTAGATGCAATGTAGACAGAAGATGTTAAACCAGAACTGAGATCTTGACTCATAGTAACAACCAAGTAAGATCTGTGAGTGAGGCATTCAACCCAGCCAACACAAATCCAAACAGCTCTAACACTCATGTCTGCATCTTACAGAGCAGAGATGTAACTTCTCAGATGAGTCTAATTCAACTGTCCATAGCTGCAGAGCAGAGAGTAAATAAGTTTTGTTTTAGGCCAATAAAAATAACTCATTAGACTAAATAAATAGCTAAGTTGTTAAAGGGCTTATCTTGAAAACATGAGGACCTACATCTGAACCTTAAAAATCAATTTAAAAAAAAATGTTGATCAGCATGGTGGGCACTTGTAAGTCCAACAATAGGAAAGCTCACTAAACAGAAAACTTAATTAGTGAATCCCATGACAGAAAGAGACACTATCTCAAGAAAACTAATTGATAGTACTTGAAGAATGATATTTAACTTTCTCCTCTAAGCTCCATTTGTGCATGCATACGTGTGCTCACGTGAATGTGCACGCACATGCATACACACACATAAACACACATGTGCATGCATGTTCATACACAAATAATATCAAATTAGCCTCCACTCTTCTTTCCTGGGAGCTAGTGTGGCATGAAACTAATAAGCAAGTTTCAACTGCATGTTAGAAGTCAAATTCATTGCATCCTGGTAACCTCACAGGGGGTGTTGTTGATAAGTAATGGCCATTATACAAATGCAACTACTGGGTAACTGTTTTCAATATGACATTCACCTGAAATTAAATGTATTTCAGTGGAGGAAGATACCATTTTTTCTTTAATGATGTTTCCCACAATGAATGAATGTTCAGTATAGAAATGAGTGTTTTAATGAAAAATCTTCTGAGTTTGAAACCCTACAGTCTAAAATACACCTCCAAAACTAAGTCTCTTAAAATCATCTGAAGTCTTAACTAAATACCAGTTACTACAAGGCAAGTGTTTTCTGGTCACACCAGCATAAAGTTGATTATTTACTGACAATATTGACTTATTCATCCATATATTGGAAAATTACTTACTAAATATATTCAACATTTATATCACTTAGCTAATATTGTTACACCAGGTAAACATAGAAAATCTTAGCAAAATAAAATGAATAAGGGTTGCACAAACATTTTCAAATTAACTAAGAATTACAGTGTGTCTTCTTGATGAATAAGACAAAGTGAGAAAAGTGAGAAAATTCCTAAACAAACTCTTTCATTACAGTGAATGATGTCAAGAAAGAGTTCTCTAAGCATAGCATAGTAAAGACATAAGGCTAAAAGGAAATCATGTCACTGTAAGTCTAAAAGGCTTTGAAATAGTCATTTTCATAACAAATTCAGACTTGCTTTTTTACACTGGCACCCAACAGTTCACACAGTAGGAGAGGGCAATGCAGTTAAAACCAATAAGCAGGAAAACTTACAGGAAAAAAATATGTTCTGAATACATCAAAATAATTGGTTGGTGGCTTGTTTCTTCTGATTTTTCATCTAATTGTCATGACATTTATGTAAATACTACTGTATCTTTATCACTGTGCAACTTTTACTTAGTCATATATTTTTAAATGTTACTTAGGAGTAAAATTAGACTCAATCCCTAAAGAAGTACATTGACAAAGTCTGTTTCAGTGACTATGATGTGATCATAGCCAGGTATAAGATAGATACACCCTACAGAGGTAAACAGATAGGTAATGAATGGATGATAGAAGATAGGTTATTAGTGAAAGATAGATTATGTGATAGATAGATGATAGGTAGATAGATAGATAGATAGATAGATAGATAGATAGATAGATAGTTAGATAGATAGATAGATGTGACAGGTAGGCAGATAATAGATGATAGATTGATAGATCATAGGACAGTAAATAGATGATAGATGATAGATACATAATTGATAGATTACAGATAGATAGACCGAGATAAAGAGATAGATAGATAGATAGATAGATAGATAGATAGATAGATAGATAGATAGATAGATGTTTCATTTGATGTCCATATTTTAGGTTAAAAATAAAATCATCTGATGCTTGTTTCAGAGCAGAATTGGATCTGCAAAGTTTTATTTTGAAAATAACGTAGCTCAAAGTTCTTGATTTCTAATGTTAAACTCACGAAGTTAAAACTTCTCCTCCATCATCTTAAGTATATTAGCCCTAACCTAGAGGATTGTATATATTTTTTGGACATGAGGGAGAACACTTATATAAAATTCTGACTGGATTAACTGGGTCAATAGAAAATAAATATCCCAAGTATAAAAATAGAATGTGGTAGAAGAAGCAAGCAGTGCACAGTAATAGCTATTTCACACTTTCAGAAGGTTGGTTTCAGTATAGTTTTCAATTACAGGAGCAGAGAGACAAAAGCTAATTAGTTAGTGGATCCCTGTGTTTCTGTTGAAAGAAAGCCACTAAATTTATTCTTCAAAACATTATTTTTACACAATCATTTGCACAAACCAGTGGGTGACACAGTACCTGTCAGGTCTTTTATAACTGTTTCTTAATTTACAGGGTTTTTTGACCTCAAATCAGTTAAAAGTGTGGCTGTGGTCTCCAAATGAACTGATTTTAATTACCTATGTCTAAGTACTTGTGCAACATATTAAGGCATTTAATATTAAGGATTCAAAGATGTGGAGAGATTTTTTTTTCCCCTTTGTCGCTTTAAATCTTGCTAGCAAGAGCCTTGTGGCTGAAGTTATGCATATAATTGCCTCCAAAATGCTGATCAAAGGGAAAAATCAGATAAGACAATTTAAAGAGAAGCAAACTGGCCACTGGGAACTTAATCGAAGATTTCATCTGCTTTAAAATTGAAGATGCTTTAATTTTACTACAGCTTGTTTATTTCAAGTACGTTGGTGTGCTCATTCTCCTCAAATGTAAAAACAAGACATACCAGCACATTTATGCATGTTTCAGTTTTGTAATCTGCAAGTAAGCAAAAGTGCAATTTCCATGCATAGAGTATTATAGTGCACACATGCTGTAATCCCTTTTCTATCCCATTAGTAGAACATCTGACTACTATCAAAGGAACAACAACAATGCATCAGGGTCTGTGTGGAAGCAAAGTTAATAGTGGACACCTAGTGATAAGGCAAAACTAGACATGAGTCTCACCCCCTTTCCACTTGTTGGATTATAAGAGAGGGTGCCTTAGTTAAGGTTTCTATTGATGTGGGGAAACACCATGATCAAAATCAACATAGGGAAGAAAAGGCTTTACTTTACTTACACTTCCCAGGAGCAAGCTATTATCAGGGAAAATCAGGGCAGAAACTCAAGCAGAACAGGTACCTAGAGGTTAGAACTAAAGCAGAGACAACAAGAGAGTGTTGTCTTACTGCCTTAATCCCACTGATAGTTCAACTGGCTTTTTTTTTTCCTAGAATCCTTTTTTTTTTAATTTTTTTTATTCGATATATTTTTTATTTACATTTCAAATGATTTCCCCTTTCCTAGACCCCCACTCCCCGAAAGTCCCATAAGCCCCCTTCTCTCCCCCTTTCCTCCCACCCACCCCTTCCCACTTCCCCGTTCTGGTTTTGCTAAATACTGCTTCACTGAGTTTTACTCTGGACCAAAAGCTCAGAGACAGCACCACCTACAGTGATCTCGACCCTCTTACATCAATTATAAATCCACAAAATTCCCCCACAGGCTTGCCTAAGGTTTTCACCAGGCTTCCCACAGGCTAATCTACTAGGGGCCTTTTCTCAGTTGAAAATCCCTCTTCCCAAATAATGCTGTTTGATTCTGTTTGACATAAAACTTACAACACAAAGGCCATGGAAATCAATCAGTAAACCTAAACCGAAGGCCCACTTTTACTCTCCCACTTGTTTGTCACTGCTGCCTGTGGATCATTCCAAGGCTGTATGAACTTCTCTCAGAAATAAGAGATCCTACTCATTTTGCTGCATAACATGTGGATCTTTCAAGGGAGTGTGTCACCAAAAAGTATGTTTTGTGTTACTTCTGAGAATTGTGTTGTCTTTGCTGTTCCCAGGAAAAGATCTTCTCATTTGTGCTATAGCCTAGGTTTGATTCTTCCATGTTCTTATTTGGGAAGGATAGCAAAGCTGTCTTGAGTTTGCTCTTACAGCCTTGACTGTGCCACTGACAATCCTCTATTATTTAGTCTCACTTATCTTCCTGAGTAGAAAGTCTTAAGATCATGTGTATGGCCTCCTACGGCTAGGACCAACAGAATAGACAGTTTATTTTACAGACTTCAGAAATCTTTCTCTAAAGAAAGTGTTCAGTCTAATATTTTTCTTAGATTCCTATAATGCTAGACCAAGTTTCCTAGGTTTATTTCCCTCTCAATTTTTAACCCAATCAGGTTCCTTCATTACAGGAATGGTACAGCTCAGAGATAGCACCACAATCTAGAAGATTTGTCGCTTCTGTCAAGCAACCCCAACCAAGGATTTCCTAAGACCTAGCAATGTTTTCCTAGTTCTCTTGTCACTAAAGAAATTAAAATTCAATATACTAGACTTACCTCACCCCAAAAATATAAATAAGAGTCAAATAGGCTAAAGTACTTAACACAAAAAATTTGTGTGACTATGTTTTTATTTTTATCCTACTCAAAACTTGCTTTACTCACACCCCTCTCCCCAGGCTCGTGTGTAGGTCACAAAGCTGACCTACACGCTTTCTCACACCAGTGTGTACTAGTCCAGCCTATTTCATGCCATCAGTAACAATCTGAAACCATTTTCAACATTCTTATCTTGTTTTTAACAGTATGCCACATATACCTGACTGACTTTGTGCTAAGGGTCAGTCTCAGCTTAGAGGGGGCTAAGACTGAGAGCAGTGAGTGTAAGGACTTAAAGTCAAATCATGGGTCCAAACTGGCAACTTAGGTTTTGCTCAAGACAGCTTTCCAAATAGCTTTCTCTAAGTTCTGTTCTCTCTGGAGATCTCTAGACAGATATATTTTCTGCTCAAGACAGTTCTGCAAAGAGTTCTCCTTTTCTATTCTAAATAAATTCTCTAGTTAACTTGTCAATTGCAGATCAAAAGCCCAGTCTCTCATTTCATACATCAATCCAGTCATTTACTCTAGGTTTACTTCCTATGACTCAGCATTTGTGAACCCAGGACCTTAATTCTTATGGGACAGCAAGCATACACTTTCTTTTAATATTGCAAAAGAATTCAGAACTCTGCTTCTCTCTATTAAGCTCAGACAATAAGCTAGCTCGGTGGGACCCTATCCTGAAATGATAATTTCTACCACACTTGGGCCTAATCTTGTTCTGTCTCATGCTGACCCTAAAGAAGGTGCCTTTGTAGGCATAATCAAAAACCTTAGGTAGGTTGGATCACCTGTGAACACTACTCTCTAAATATTTTTTCTTCTTTTTTAAGATGTATTTATTTATTATGTGTAAGTATACTGTAGCTATCTTTAGACACCCTAGAGGAGGGCATTAGATCTCATTACGAATGGTTTGAGTCACTGTGTGGTTTCTAGGATTTGAACTCAGGACCTTTGGAAGAGCAGTCAGTGTTCTTAACCACTGAGCCATCTCACTAGCTTAAATCTCTTTATCTCTTTCCTTAGTATCTTTCTGACCAGTTGACTCACAGAATAGCTGCTTTTCTTACTTTAGATTCATGAAGGCCCTCATATAATTCATATTGCATCCTTATTGTTTGAGAAATTATATATTTTGAACCCATATTTCTACAGTGTAAAGGGCTGTCCTGAATGTCCTAGCACTTACTATTTTGCTGAGACATTGGACACACCTTAACCTCCCAGACTCATGCTATTTCTGAATATCATGGGGTCATCAACAATAACAGGAAGGACATTCCTCAAAGGAGGAATGTAAAATATATACATTATTATAAAAAAAAAAGCCTCATGGCCACAGCAGCTATCAACACTCATGGAGATCCATGCCGCTGCTTCTGTCAGAGTCAGAAACAACATTATACTGTCCCTACCAAGTCCACACCAGACCCAGCAACTTTGAACTTGTTGTGTAGTTGAGGATGACTTTGTTTCTCCTTCCATCTCCCCAGTGCTGGGATTACATGTTTGCATCATTTTGCTGTTTGTGTAGTGTCTAGGATAAAAACTAGGGCTTTGTGCCTGCTGGACAAGCACTCTACTAACTGAACTATTCCCAAACAAGTAATCTGTTTAAAGTGCTCTGAAGCATGCCATCCCTCCATTCAAATTCTGCTATTTACTAATGTAAGACTCAAGCCTATGGTTGCTTACAGCATTCCTTAGGAGTTTTTTTGTTTGGTTGGTTTGATTTCTTTGTTTTTTAATTCTGTTGCTTATTTCTCTTCTCTCACTCTGATGCTACTATAATTACTTCTCACATACCTCTAAAACCCTGGGGCATTCTGGAAATATACACAAGACCTTTGAATGCTGACTATCTCACTGGGAATCTTCTTTTTATTCCCACATTGGGGAGAATTCCATACTCATGAACTTCTGAACTTAGCAATGCATGCCTGCTTCTTTATAAACCCAATTTCCAAGTGTCTATGAAAAACCAAGGGTCTATGACTGACTTCCACAGTCTGTATCTATCAATTTGGTAGTCACTGGGGTCTGGACAACATTTCCTATTTTGCTGGTGTGTACACATTCCTAGTTTAGCCTTGTCTCCAGCTAAGTCAGTACCTAGCCCTGATTGTTCAGCTCTCTCAGATGGCTTCCTGCAATTACATCCAGGCTTCCTAAGCTCCAGACCTCTGCTGAAACTTCTGAACCTTAGCTTCCTGCCCATTGGTTCCCCTTTCCCATAGTTTCTGGATTGACTTCAATCATTGATCCTCATCTTCCCCAAATTCCCAGAGTTTCCTTTAAAAAGAAAAAAAAACTTTCTATTCTTATGTAAATAGCTAAGGTATGGTCAAGACTGTCTGTAGAGTTCCTTCTGACTGGAGGAAGAGCTTTGTTTGGCAGTAAATTGCAAGCCTTGGTTCTCTTAAAGTCTACTTTGGGCTATGAGTTGTAATGAATTAAATGGTGATAGCTCACAAAATTCCACTTTAAGCAAGAACCTTGAGATCTGGCTCTCTAGATTTCCAAATTTGGATTTCCATAATAAATGCTTTAAAACATATTGAGCTCTCATGCCTAGCTAAAACTCAGGATAACAGAAAAGCTAATCCAGGATAATGAACAGTGAAAAGATCCAAGTAAACAGGCAGTGGCACTTGTGGGTTTTAGTGTGAGTCCTTTCCAACCTTCAAAACAAATTTCCATTCTTTCCAGACTATACTTTTCCATGTTCCTTGTGGTGTGCTCACTTGCCCCTGCTCACAGAATTTGTTCTGAGTCATGAAATGTACTGTATTTCTTGCCAGCATGAGTTTCTACCCCTCTTTCTCCATCAAAAGAACTATATTCTATTCCTATAGAAGATAATCAATGAAAATTCCAGCCATTCCTGTAGTGTGAGATTTTCAGAGAAAGTTTGATACTTTCAGATCAAACTTTCTGTGCATGTCTACACCATCTGTTCAAATCATTGCAGGCATAATTTCTTACTCTGCTATTCATTAATCCCACTGTAGCATCCACAGAGGGCTGCTTAGAGAGCACGGAAGCTTATCAGTTCATTACAATTTATGCTTTGACTCTAACAATAATGTGTTAGCAAGCTGGTCTTTAAATACTAGGTGAGAAGCAAGCTCAGTAGCCACACTGACCCTTTCCTTATACCGTGCATAAGTTTTCCAAGCCTTCTTCATTCCAACATTCCAAGAGTGAAAAGAACGATTGTTATACAAGTCCAAATAGAGACATGTATCATGAAAATAAAATTAGGTAGCTACAAAGAACTTGAGCCAAGTAAGAATAAAATTGGGTCTTAGACTAAGAGTAAACAAACTCTAAATATCCATAAGGATAAGAGTGATATTAGTGAATATCATTTGATTCTTTAAGCACAGTTTATACTAAGTATGTAATAAGTATGTGTGCTTGTCTTGCAGAAAACTTAGGAACAAGGTGCTCGAACATTAAGGAATATTACTCACATCAAACTAAATCATTGTACAAATTATGAATATTCTCTAGAAAGTATAAAGCATATGTGTTAAAATAGAAACCAGAAATTAATGCATACACTTTTGTGAAAGTTGAGTTCTAAATAGCAGGCAGCTGAAATGTTCCCTGTTTTGGATTGCAATTGTTTTCTGCTACAACTGAATAAAATAGCAGTAATAGATCCCATAAGGACTTGTGAAAGAAGGGGATCCCAAGCTGTAGGAAGTCTCAGTGAGATCAGACACGTCTTGCTTTGGCACTGTACCAGTACTTGCCTTATATACCAATGATGAGAGAAGAGCAACGTATTGTTTTTCATACTATTTTTGTTCCAAAGTGGAGTCTGGGGCTTAAGGAGCATGTCTAGAGGGATTGTTCCCTTTAAAAGATTCATCCACTCAACACTCTGCTTCCATTTTGATAAGTTAATAGGCTATTTTGCAGAAGATGATTTAAGAAGTTCTTTTTGTTTGCTTTTTACACGCGCGCGCGCGCACACAAACACACACACACACACACAAAATCACAACTCAGCAGCCACAGTTTTCTAGGAAACCATAACGATAAAAGCTGCTACAGCTAATACGTAGTAAAAGTAATTATTCACAAGAAGAAGGCCTAAGTAGAGGAGATGATTCCAACTGGCTTCCGTAGAAAGAATAAAATCTCCATAACACAGTTGTTTTTAAAAGAATTTTTAAACCTTTGGGACTCAGCTTTTCTAGTAATCATCAAAACGTCAGTTGGAAAGCATCACATGGCTACAATACTTTAGTTTTTTTTTCCTGAGCCAGACGTTTTGTTTATTATCATTATGATTTCAAATGCCAATGGCCATTTTGATCCATACTGTTTTGTCTCTATTTTTTCCTATTCCTCATGACTGGAAAAAAACAATAAACAAACAAACAAACAAAAACAAACACCTCACTGAGAAGCTAACTGCCTAAGGTGGCTTTTACAAAGTCTACATTCTCTTTCAAGGGCACCGGAAAGGATACCCATTATGTGAGCATCCAAATTCCATCAGTCCATGTGAGCTATGTTACCAAAGAAATTTTTCTGGAGGTATTTTTTTAGACTTATTTTTTATTTACATTTCAAATGTTATCACCTTTCCAGTTTCCCCTCCAGAAAACCTTTATCCCATTCTCTCTCCCCCTCATTTTTTTTAATTTAATTAACTTATTCTCTTGACATCCCACTCACTGCCCCTCCCAGTGACCCCCTCTTACAATCCTTCCCCCATCCTTCCACACCTTCTCCTTTGAGCAGAGTATAACTCCTGGGTTTTCCCCCAACCCTGGCACTTCACATTTTTGTGAGACTAGGCACTTTCACGCCCCCTGAGGCCAGACAAGGTGGCCTAGGTAGCAGAACATATTGCAGGGAGAGGCAGCAGCTTTTAGGATAGTCCTGTGTTCCTGGTCGTCCAGGACACACATGAAGGTCAAGCTGCACATATGCTCCATATGAGCAGAAGCCTAAGTCCATTCCATGTATGATCTTTTGTTTGAGGTTCAGATTCTGAGGGCCCCACAGGTCCAGTTATGTCAAAATAATTTCTGGAAGAACCTTCATACTGTGAAGCATGTTATAATGAAAGCTTACTCCCACTGTTACCCTTCACCCATCTCTACTCTTCCTGACTTATTATGCTGTTCTAAGACTCTCTCTTCCATGCCTCCATCCCTCCCTTCCTCTATCTCTCCCTCTATCTCCCTCTCTACCTCTTTCTGCTGCTTTTTATTTGCAGCTCATTGATTGTCACCAGAATCAAATATATGGGCATGACTTACATTCTGAAAGAGTGGGGGGAAAGTAAAAGAAGCTCTGAGGGAAAATGTGATATACTAGTAAATCTGCTGAGGTGATGGATTGTTGTGTAGCAGGTAAGGCTCTATCATAGTGAGCAGTTTGCTCAATCCCTGCACTTCTTCTGTGTGTTGCTCTTTCTTACTTTCTTGACATTCCAGTCAGGTTTTCAGGGCCAAGTCCTGTGGGACACAGTACCAGAGCCTGTCTAGTTGTAAACAAACAAAAGCAGTCATGAAATAAATGAGTGTGGACAATCCCCCAAGGCTTGGTTGCTCCCGGGGATAAAAGAATCTGAACACACACAAAGTAATGCTATGTGACCTTGCTCCTTATTTTAAAAGTGATGGTTGAATAAAGATACAGACAGCCTATAGCTTGGCAGAAAAGGGGTATTAGAGTTTTGATTCCCAAGCTTGGGGTCAGAGGAGAGAGTATGAGATCAAAGAAGAAGGAAGAATGGAGGGAGATGAAATCATGAAAAGATGACCATGAAGGATGGCCAAGTAGAGTAAGAGTGACTCAGGCAGAACATAGCAAGTTATAAACTTGGAGTTATTGAGAGAGAAGTAGATATAATAGAATACAAGGTAGGTATCTGCCCAGCTCCAGTGCATTAAAAGGTTTATAATAAATATAAAAGTTGTGTATTTTTTATCTGGGTTCAGAATGCTTAAAAGTGGGGTAGGAACCCCCAGCTAAGATTAAGTAATTAATACTAGAGCTATTGGATGAATTTTTTTCAATTTTTCTTTAAAAGATTGTAGGGTACCACCACGGTCTGTAGTGAGAGCAGTGGGGGGAAAGGAGGAAGGGGAGAAAAAAACCACATCTGACCAGAATTCACTGGCTCTGGCAGAGAAGATGTGGGAAACTTCTGTGCATCCCCATGGGCTGCCACAGAGTGGGCATCTGGGTCTTGCACCTGCTCTAGGGGGTGAGGAAAGGACAGAGTCTTGAGGCCCCTAGGTTTCATGGAGGCCAGGAGCAACAGGTTCTCTAGCTCTCAGGGCAGGGGCATCACAGGGCACTGCTAGATACCTCAGAAGAAGTGAGAACAGGGCGTGGGGGGTTCCTGGGGACAGCTTGGTCAGTCTGGGACTGAGGGGAAGGGGGGGGTGGTTCCTCTGCGAGGGTGAGTGGGCAAGTCCTTGGTCTGGTCTGGTGGCTGGAAATGCTATGAGGCAGTCTATAGGTTTCAGTGCTTTATGGTAAAGAAGTAGAATGAGAAATAGGAGGTAGAGAGGTAGAAGCCAGCCATGGCCAAGTAGAAAGAGGGGGAGGGGAATGAGGAGAGATGGGGAAGAAGGGACAAGAGACAGAACAAGAGAGCCAGAGAGTAAGAAAGAGTGAGAGAGAGGGGAGAGTGCAAATAGTCCCTTTTATAGTAGGCTGGGCTACCTGGCTGTTGATAGGTAACTGTGGGGTGGGGCAAACCTGGCTGTTGCCAGGTGACTGTTGAGGTAGAGTGGAGCCAGAATGCTAGGAGGGCTGGGGCCTGGCCCTGTGTGACTGAAGGCCACAGGATTACGGAGTTAAGGGTCTCATAGTCCGGGTGCATGGGCAAACAGACCTTCCATTCCTTGTGGATTAAATCCACTGGGTCACTAGGGTTAAAACGTAGCTCAACCAGACTGCAGACTGCCTTTCAGTCTTACATATTCTCCTTTTACTTTTTTTAAAAAAAGATAGGGGTTACTGGAGTGACTATGTCATTTGTAGCAAAAGTTTTAGGTGATGCAGAAGTATCAGAAGACACAAGCCAGAGGAATAACACAACTAAACCAGAGTGGTAAGGAGGCTGGAGGGTGGGGGTTGGGAAGGCAAGGGATGATTGAATCAAATAATTGCTTCATGGGTAGTACAGTTTGAGGGTAATAACATCAGTTTTAAGCAGTAATTAATCAATCTAAATAGACGTGATGTTTCCCTTACCCCAAGGGAATTTGCTTCAAGTTCAGCATCCACTCAGCTTTGGCCAGAGAGTTTATCCGTAGCTGGAAGGTCCCCAGTCTGTCCTGTGTAGGGTTCAGCGCATGTCTCTGGATCACAGCGTGTGTCTCTCGGGAGTCTGCAGTCAGATGAGGTGTTTGGAGGAAGGCAGGTCTGTTGTCTCATGCAGGTCCGAGGTGGTGGCACTGTCTCTGTCAGATCTGTGGCAGCAGGCACAGTGTGGGGATAAACCTGTAGAGTAATGACAGCAGAGGAGCAGAATTGCAGCAGGGGGATGTCTGCATAGGATGGATGGCGAATGTTGAGCCTGTAATAGTTTGCTTGGGAGCACATCGTGAATCTTTGTTAGGATCCTACAAAAGTAAGGGTGTTTGAGGAAGCCAGACCTGGAAGACATCCTTTAAGTGTGCTTTGGATGGTTGAGGAAGAAACTATCATGTTAATTGTGTATCCAGGATAGGCAGTAACAGCTTGGCTGTAAAAGGAAATTGGTTGTTAATTAGGGTTGAGTGATGGTAATCAGCATAGTTAATTTGACCCCTGGAGCATATCAGATAACTTTTGGACCTTAAAAGAATTCTTCAACAAGTTGAAATTTTTGGACGTATTTTACAATGTTAGGGAGAAAAGTAAGCATTTAAATAAAGAAGCAAGAAAAATTTGGGTTGCAAAGTATTCAGGTGCAGCTTTCACGGGGACTTGGTGGATGGGGGAAAGGCCTGCAGTGTGCTCTTAGCAGAGAGGTTGCCTGTTTTCCCTGGTTTTTACTCTTGGAAAGCAGGATATGAAAGGCATTCTAGTGAGAGACCTCAACTTGAGATTTTTAGACCGCTAGCACTAAACACAGAGCAACTTGCTTTTTCTGCTCTCAGCCTGGAAAATCATTACCTTAAGATAGTGCTCCCTCCCTGTTCCAAGAACTCCCTGCTCCAAGGACTAGCTCCACATTCCCTAGACATCTGGCTCCTTGCTCAAAGTAACTATGTTTGCCCAAGACAACCTGTAACCTTCCACTGAGCCATGAATTGCCGCTTGATTTCCCCATTCCTTATGACACAGATCACTGCCTGAACCTCCTCATTTCTTTGTAGTTTTCTACTTTAAAAACCCCTGACTGCAGCTGCGTGGTGCCAAACTCCTTTGCCCCTGCGTGGGACATGAGCTCAGCCCCAGTGAACTGGATAAATAAACCTTGTGTGTTTGCATCAAGAACGGTCTCTCATGAATTTTGGAAGCTTTATCTTATCCTGAGACTTGAGTGAAGGTCTCCATGGATTTCATGGAGTCTTTCATTTGGGGGCTCTTCTGGGATTTGTGACCCCCAAATTCTCAGAGACCCCTCTTCGAGGTAAGAGGCTATCCTTGTCTATATCCTTATCTGTCGGCCATTTCTGAATCTGGTATTTCTGGTTTGCAGTCTTCCTTGCTCTTGAGGGCAACGAACTCCCTGTCCAGGATGGAGGGGAGGGTTATCGACAGACATGTCAAGAGATAACTGACTGTCACCATGGGAGACATCCCAGGAGGTCTGGGGGAGCTCCGAGGATGCTTAGAAATTCCCCATCTGGGTGCCGACTTGGAACCCAAAACACTCCTAGAGAGGAGAGATTTTGCGTCCTCCTGGCCATCTGATTCTGTTTCCTGGTGTTGGAAGTCCCACAAGAGGCAGGCTATAGTCTCGGCTTTCATGGTCTTTCTGAGTGTTCTGTTAGTGGTTTATGTGACTTGGAGGATGGGACAGACTGTTAGCACTCTGCTCAGCCAAACTCTCGACCACTGGACTGAAATTAGAAATAGAGCACACAATCTGTCTGGAGAAGTTAAGAAGGGACTTTGGACAATGTTTTGTTCTTCAGAATGGGCAATATACGATGTTGGCTGGCCTCTGGAGGGTACACTGGACCTGACTGTGATTTCTGCCATCAAAGACATTGTTTTTCAGAAGGGATCAGGGTGCTACAATCTTCTCCTAATATCAGAGGCAGATTGTCTGATAAAAGCCATGGCTACTGCTGCCTGTTGACCATCAGACATAGGGTCAAAAGGCATATATCACCTGTAAGCCTCCAAAAGCCATTCTAAAAACACAAAAGGGGGTTCCTTTTCCCCCTGAAGAACTTCTCTTACCTTGGTCAAATTGGTGGGGCACCTGCCCAACCCTTTGAGACCTGCCAGTAGATCCTGGCGATAGACCGTCAGCCACCCCCTAACTTCCGAGGTATTGTAATCCCAGTCAGGATGATTCAGAGGGAAGCCTGCATCTATTTCATTCTGGAGTTGAGTTGGTTGACCATTGGTTCCTGGCATGTTCTTTCGTGCCTCTAGCAGGATTCTTTCCTTCTCTTCGTTGTTAAAACGGACCGTAAAAGCTGTTGACAGTCATCCCAAATGGGCTGGTGGGAGAACATGAGGGATTCTATCAGAACTGTAAAACTAGAGGGATTTTCTGAGAAAGGGTCATGGTTTGTCCTCCAATTATAGAGGTCGGCCAATGAGAACGGCCAGAATTGAAGGGGTTGCAATTGTTCAGGGTTGGCCGGAGGAGGGCCATATGCACGTAGGTAGTTCTGTCTGGTCCCCCGGGGCTCTTAGCATGTTGGCTTCGGTCCAGCGTCTGGTCCTTCTGCTGCTCCTCCAATGGCTCCCTGTTAATGATTCTAGGGGGGTGTAGGGAGGTGATAGGGAGGCGGGGTACCAGGCCCTTTTGGGGGCTCATCAATCTCGGAATAAATCTTAGGGGGAGCCAAGGGTTGTGTTCTGCTTGCTGATTTGTCTCCTCTATTTTGTGTAGTGGCTTGGGCTCTGCCTCTGATGTTTTGCATAACAGCTCGGGCTCTACTGTTTTTGCTTTCTTTTCCTGCTCCGAGTCACTGAGTGCCAGGACTCAGGAGCCTGGCTTATATTTCTGAGACCAAGGCTTTAGCCAGGAAGGTGGATCCTGAGCTGTGCAGGGCTGAACTCCTCTACCCCTGCTCAGACGCGAGCTTGGCCCCAGTGCACTGGATAAATAAACTTTGTGTGATTGTATCAAGAACTGTCTCTCATGAATTTTGGGGGCTTCGTCTCATTCCAAAACTTGAGTGAGGGTCTCCAAGGATTCAGGAGTCTTTTACTAGTCAAAGAGGAGGCAGCTCACTGGCCAAGGTGAGTGGGTGAACTAGGCCACCTGACCTGTAGGGACCCCAAAGAACTGCAGGTTGGCAGACCAAGAAAGCAGAAAGTCTAGGGCAGACACTGCTCTGCAAAAGGCAGCTCTACTGGAGCTGTGGCTGTGAGTCTGGGGGAGGGGCAGAGAGTAGAGGCTAGTTGCTACTAAAGGACCAGCAGAAAAGCACTGATGCCTTTCTGGGGTGGACACTGAGCTGAGAGGAAGGAAGGAGGAGGGGAAAGTGGAGTCTGGGAACCTGTGTGAGAGCTGACATCTGAGGGAGGGGGAAGAAACTGACCAGGATGTAGAGAGAGAGAAAGAGTGAGGGAAAGGAAGAGGAAGAGGGATCAGAGGAAGACCTAGTTTTTGAACTAGATCATATCACTTACTATCTGTTGCTGGTCTGTAAGTGTGTTCTAGCTGAGGGTCTGCCTCATGTTGATGGCGCAACCACCCTCTTGATGCTAGTTGTAGGGCACCGCTGCGGTACAGGGAAAGGGAAAGGGGGGGGGGGGCACATCTTGCCAGAGCTCTCTGGCTCTGGCAGGGCAGAAACTGTGAGAAAGCGCAGAGCAACTCCTATGGGTGCCATGTAGCCAGCATCTGGGCCATGTGATGTTGCCGGACCTGCTCATGAGGGAGGAAAGCTTACAGTCTTGAGGCCTCTAGGCCTCACAGAGGCCAGGGACAACTCTCAGGCATCACAAGGCACTGCTGAGAACAGGGCCCTGGGGCAGCTTGGTCAGCCCCAGGGCCAAAGGGAAAGTGAGAGAGGTATGCTGGGGTGATTCCTGGGTGGGGGAAGGGGGAGTTCCCTTGAGGGTGGGAAGTTGGTCCTGTCAGGCGACAAGAAATGCTAGGAGGCAATCTATTGATTTCAGTGCTTTGTTGTAGAAAGGTTAGCGTGAGAGACGGAAAGTAGAAAGGGAGAAGCCAACCATGACCATGTGGAAAGAGGGGAGAAGGGAATGGGGAGAGGAGGGAACAGGGGACAAGAGGCAGAATAAGAGAGTAAGAGAGAGGAGGGTGCAAACAGCCCCTTTTATAGTGGGATGGGCTACCTGGCTATTGCCAGGTACCTGTGGGGCAGGGCACACCACTGCTGCCAGGTGACTGTGGGTGTGGAGTCCAGCCAGAATACTAAGGGCCTGGAAAGTGGCCCTACTTGACTGAAGGCTACAGGATTATTATGGAGTTGAGGGCCTCAGTGTGTTGAGAGCCTAGTGTCTGGGGACATGGGCAAACAAACCTTCAGTCCCTCATCAATTAAATCCACTGGGTCTCCTGGGTTTAAACCTAGCTCGACCAGAACAACAAAAGACCATTTAGGGAGTTTCTTGTAATAACTTTGAAATATATCAACATACTTCTCTGATAATGATATGCCTACTAAACTGGATTAAGTTAATCACATGAATAACTGTAAATTTATTTTTACAGTTTTTTTGTAATATACAGTTTTAATGTATATATGCATATATCCATATATCTGCATATACATATATGTAATTTTACAATATAAATGATTTGGTAATATTCATTGCAAATAAATGGAATTTTCAAAAAGGAACAAAAAATACAACAGAATTTGCTTTCTCACTAGAAAACATTGCACATCTCTAGTCAGAAAAAGAGTCTTACATACTGATAAAACAAAATAAAAATATCTGTTTTTCCAAAAAGCTGATATATTATTACCTACTTAGCTGAAATTAGTTAGATGTGGAATGAAGTTGCGAAAATTAAAAGCACTAAAAAGGGACAGCAACAGAGAATGTGAGCACCTCTGACCACCTCGGTGTTCAAGTTCCTTGGTCCTAAACTTCTAGGCCACTCCTCCACACCTCCATTTCTTCAATGACTTTTACTAGCCCAGCTGAGCATTGTTAATGAATTTAATCATTCTTTTCCCCACAACCCAAACCCAATTTCCCTTTCAGATTTCTTCTCCAGTTCAATACTATCTATGCATTCACCTCAAGTCAGATTCCTGGCATCAACAATACAATTCTAAGTTTTATAAATGTGGAACTCTTTTATTATCCACTTTTCTCCTATAGAAAGCTCTGATAGCCTTGAACTCTGAGACATCTGCTTACATCTACATCCTAAGTGCTAGAATTATAGAGACATGCCACTGTTTGAAAAGATTCACTTTTTATCCTGGAACATTGCAAACCTTGAGAAAACATGTCTATGTTTATACCTGGGAACATTATATAGTATTTAGTTAAGAAGAAGTTTGTGAATCCTCCTGTGGCCTGACACATGACTTCTGCTATGTTCTTTTTACAAAATAAAGTCCAAAAGTCAAAATAAGGAGCTGTTACCTTCTCTTTTAATGAAACTATTGGAAAGTATTTAGATACAGGGAAGAATAAAAGTCTCTATCAATCCACCATGTAATATCAAAATTCTAGGAGTATATGTTGAATATTTAGTAGAAAACTGTTCCTAGGCTTAATGATAAATGACTGAGCAGGCAATAATGTATGGTATATGGTATTTGTGTCTTTCTTCTACTTAGAACATTATTTTAAATAAACACTATGTCTTTGGAAGATGACTAAAGAATTAATTTATCCTAGCAGTTTAACTTGACAGTTTGGTTATTTTCTGGTTACAAGATTCTCTCAATGGCATCTGTATTACATTGTTACTTAGTTTAATTCAATAAAACATAGCTCCTGTATTACAAGAAATTAGTTCAAGAAAAGTACTAACCTGGAGAATAAAAACATAAAGAGTTGTGTTCATTATATGTCACCCATTTTATGTCATACATCGTTTTTTTATTTGTGCCACTTGATAACATCTCTGTTCAGGAACAGATGAAAAGCAAAGATTTAGAACATTAGTAGGCATGATTTCATTGGACTTCTACATTGTGGGAGTCACTTGTCTTGGACTTTAGACTGAGAACTGTTTAGCAACAATCTCTATAAGCTATGTAAGAACATGATGCCATATTTAAAGACAGAAAAAAGATTAAAAACATTGAGACTTATGTAAAAAGTTAGGTGCATAGAACATGCTTCATTGGTTTGATATTGTATATGACAGAACAATACATTGTATATGACTTTCAGGTTTCTTGTTCAGGATAACGGAATCAACTCAGTGAGTGGTTATTTTAAAGTAGTGAGTGTGTGACTCACGTGATGTCTTTCCTAAAGGATATAGTTTGAGATTTTGTGATGCTAAGAGGCTGATGGATTTATGGAGCTGGTATTAGTATGGCTTATTATTGTCATCACACAAAGAAAGTCTGTCAGTAGTGAGCAAAGGTCATAAAGTCATTGCAATCTGAGCACATTCAAGAACTCTTTGAAAACAGTACACTCTGTCAAGGAAAAATACTATGAACCACACAACTTTTTTTTCTTTTTTAATATTTTTATTTTCTATATTATTTGTTTACATTCCAAATGATTTCCCCTTTCCCAGATCCCCCCTCCCCATATGTCCCATAAACCTTCTTCTCTCCATCCCTTCTCCAATCACCTCCCTCCTCTTTCTCTGTCCTTATATTCCCTTCCAATGCTAGATTGATCCTTTCCAGGATCAGGACCCTCTCCATACTTCTTCATGGGAGTCATTTGTTATACAATTTGTGCCTTGGGTATTCAGGGCTTCTGGGCTAATTAATATCCACTTATCAGAGATTGCATTCCATGTGTATTCTTTTGTGATTGGGTTACCTCACTTAGGATGATATTTTCCAGATCAAAGCATTTGCCTAAAAATTTTGTGAATTCATTGTTTCTAATTGCTGAGTAGTATTCCATTGTGGAAATATACCACATTTTCTGAATCCATTCCTCCTTTGAGGGGCATCTGGGTTCTTTCCAGCTTCTGGCTATTATAAATAAGGCTGCTATGAACATAATGGAGCATGTGTCTTTATTGCATGCCAGGGAATCCTTTGGGTATATGCCCAGGAGAGGTATAGCAGGGTCCTCTGGAAGTCTCATGTCCAGTTTTCTGAGGAACCTCCAGACTGATTTCCACAGTGGTTGTACCATCTTACAGCCCCACCAGCAGTGGAGGAGTGTTCCTCTTTCTCCACATCCTCACCAACACCTGCTGTCTCCTGAGTTTTTGACCTTAGCCATTCTGACTGGTGTAAGGTGAAATCTCAGGGTTGTTTTGATCTGCATTTCCCTAATGACTAATGATGTTGAGCACTTCTTAAGGTGCCTCTCGGCCATCCGAATTTCTTCAGGTGAGAATTCTTTATTAAGATCTGTACCCCATTTTTAATAGGGTTATTTTGAACCACACAACTTTATAAGTTCACCGAACCCCTAGACCTGGATCAATGTATTCTAAATTAGTATTCCTCAGTAGGGTATCTTCACTTTAAATCAAGCTAGATCTTTTCCCAAAAAGCAGTCAAATCTAAATGAAGCATGGGTATTAGAATAAAAACCTGAAAATTATGAATGAATTAATATAGTCTACTTAGTTTTATTATCTAATCATATAATTTTCAAAGTGCTGAAAATATCTATATGTGCTTAATTATTTTACATCTTTCATTTTTTTAGAAATATTGTTTTTAATATGTTGGGTATTGGTGAGTTTAGCTCAACACCTCCAGCTACGTTGTTTGTGCAGCCTTCCTGAGAACACAACATTCTGCAGCTTAGCTTGTTTCCTGTTTTCCCACCTCAAGTGTATATATTGCTGGTCCCTCAGTAAAGCTTCAGCATTCTCCTCACCGGAATTACTCAAGTCTGTGTCTTCTGTTAATCCTTCAGGCCTTCGCCCAATTCTTGGTACTGGGGCAGTGCAGGTGCCATCAATAATGAGATTTCAATTCTAGGTCTCTCTCTCTCTCTCTCTCTCTCTCTCTCTCTCTCTCTCTCTCTCTCTCTCTCTCTCTCCCTCCCTCCCTCCCTCCCTCTCTCCCCCCTCTCTCCCTCCCTTTCTCCCTCCCTCCCTCTCCCTCCCTTTCTCTCTGTCTCTCTCTGTCTCTCTGTCTCTCTCTGTCTCTCTGTCTCTCTGTCTCTCTGTCTCTCTCTCTCTCTCTCTCTGTCTAAAAAGATTTTCTGACAAGCCCTTGTGAATTTAGTACCTAATTCTGTTTTTATGCCTGATCTGCACCAACTCTACTGCTGGCAGAAAGCAGCTCTGCACATCTGTAAAATGTCCATGCATGGAAACAGTTGAAGATGTACACAAGGGTAAAAAATGTGCTAGCAACCATGTGAAGTATGTCTCCTGACTTGAAAAAAGAATGTTAAGCTGAATATTGCTAGGATTTAACTAGAAAATTCAGTAACTTATTTGGGACATTAAATCCTCTCACATAATTATTATTTAAATTAAACAACTTCTTTTCAGTTTCAACATTTGAGTTCCAACCAAAACACAGAATTTTTAAATGATTTTTAATTGTATATCAAGAGTAAAAGCAGACTGGGAATAGTAAGAAAATACATGAAATATAGCTTGCTTTGTAACAAACAGTGCTGTTTGTCAGACAAATTCAACAATACCAGGCAATGTTCAAATAGAATCAACACAATAGAGGCATTGGTAATGAGGTCATTAAACAGGTATCCTAGACAGTGAGAATGTGGTTTCTATACCAAAAACACTGAGGACAGATAAGTTCAATACTCCTAAGCAATCTCAACAAAAGGAAACTTTAATAATTGAATAAATATGCTGAAGGAATGACACAGGTTTTAAATTATTGCTGTACCTAATATATACAATGGTTTTTCTCTTCTTAAATGTATATTAGAATGAGGATATGTCAGTATGATTTAATTGGGTGAAAATGTTCAAATCTTACCCTTGTGAATATCTATGGGAAAGGATAATGGTAATATAGTCATTTTTGTTTGCATAGCTATTTTAGGTTCTGTTGGATGATCTATAGGAGGTTACTATTTATATGCCATTTTTCTATAAAGAAAATTGCTCATCTGTAATTACAGTTATATAGCAGAGGATTTTCTTATTGAATTCTCTTTTTCAGTGGAATTGATTTCTTTATTGACTAAAGAAGTGAAAACTGGCATGCAAGCTCTGGCATAAAAGGCATATTCAGCTGCATGCTTCCATCATTTGCAATAATATAGACTCAACCAGAATTCTAACAGGTTTGGGCTTCTGAAACAAGGATATGTTTACCAATGGAAAAAATTAACCAAATCTTTAACGAGAAAAATATGCTAAGGAAATACAAACTAAGAACTGAATATACTTGTGCCTGACAAGGTAGCAAGCACCTTTGATGCCAAAGAAAACTGAAGCCACTTGGAAATTCATGTGTTCTAGATCATTATGGTCTATATAGTGAGTTTCAGGCAAGCCTGGGTCTAAAAAGTGAGCTAAAGGGTAGCCTGGCCTACCTAGTAAGTTCCGGGCCTGCCAGAACTATATAGTGAGATCTTCCCTCAAAAATAAAATAAAAATGGAGATATGTGCATTTGGCATAGTTAATTATTGGTATTCTAGGTTTAACATGATCCACATAATGTACAAAGACTAGTTTCATCACCATTCCATTTGCTTTTGCTCTAAATCTCAGCAATGAAGGCAATGAATGATTCTGTTCTGGATGTTGATTGATTGGACAAGGAAGGTCCAAATGACTGTCCTTTGACAAAGAGTCTGCCAAGATGAAGGTAATAAATTCTTAATGAAGAATTGATTTTATGGTTCTGGTTTTATTGTTCAAATGTGCATGATGCTTTTGATTATCTAGAAGAAATATTATTACATTTACATTATTATTTACATCCAGAGCTGTAAAATAACAGGAGACTTAGGGATGACTGGAACTTAATACATACAAGGCATATGGTAGCATATATAAAAATAAATACAAATAATAAATAGACATATATAATGAGCCATAACAAGGATCTTGCTTTATGTGATTTAGAATCTGAATAAACAGTATCTTCAAACAGCTCAAAGCGTCCTTCTCTCTTGTCCTCACATTAGAGTGGACGCTTGTCTGCTTATTACTCCACAGGTGTCCAAGATAGGTGAATATCGGCCTATTTGTAATCATGTGAATTCATTTCTGCACTTTGACAGGCATACTTTGAGTTATTTGAGGTGAAGAGGGTAATGATTTAGCAGTGACATTTCACTGTCTGTTAAAGGAAAAGATGGCACTGCTGTCACATGATTTAGGCATGATAGAGATTGCAGCCTTTTGAAGGTGGTGACAGAAAAGGTCTCATAATAAATTCAAAAAGCCAGCACAGATACATTATGTTTGGTCATATATTACAGGTACTGGTTTGTCATAACTAAGCTATGTCACTGTCTTTGTGTAATTTTGAGATACTACAACCTACAATGTCATATATTTTTATCATCCTGACAGATATTAGCAAATATTGAAAGCTCATTTGTTTTTTCTTCAAACAAAGGTATAAAACATTAATTTCACCTTAAAATTTTTTTTCTCTCCAGGAAGATGAAAGCCAATTATGACAAACTACATCTCTGCTTAAATATTTTTCTTTGTGAAAATTAAAGCTATAGCAGAATTTTGCAAGAGAAGTGGTTCAGAGAAGTACAATGGGAGGGATTGGCATACTGAGTGAAATAAAATGTATTGCTTCTTGTGTTGTGTAGAGAAATAAGCCAATTTTTGCAACAATTATTCTGGTTGATTTCAGAATTTAGTCTGAAAATACTCAACAATATAATTCTGATATTTTTCACCTAAAAGAATAAATAAATATCAGTAAATAGAGGATCCATTCCCTTTTAAAATGTGCTTCGTATCAATGCTAATTACAGGGCAAAAGAATGTCTTAAAAGCAATATGTAATCATATTCCTCTCAAAGCACTTCTCTTATAATGTATAGAATATACTAGGATCTAATCATCCCAAACACCCTGGTCCCTATCATGTCAGATGATGGAAAGGAAACAAAATACATGATTCTGGGTATTTAGAAAGCATTGCATCCACTTGAACTTCATCACATTACTAAGTGATATGTGTTCCACTCTGGTGCCAGATAATTCCTCACTAAGCATTCTTCAGTCTCCCTTAATTCATTCCTTCTATGACCCTGACTTTTACAAACAAAAGATTGCTAGAATAAAGTTCTCATTTCCTGATGTTCCTATATCCATTGATATTCCATGATTTTCTTTTTTCTTTTATTTGTTTGCCTTTCATTAAAAATGGATTCTTCTCTCCTATGATATATCCTGATATGTTTATCCCTGTTTCTACTTCACCGTTCCTCTCCACCTCCACTCTTTTTCAGTCACTTATTAGAAAAGAACAGAGTTATAATAGCTAAAAATAAATAATAAAATATAATGAGATAAGACAAAATATATCTCATCAAAGTTGGACAAGACAAACCAACAAAAGGAAAAGAGGTTAAGAGAAGATACAAGAATAAGCAACCCATTCATTGAGACACCTAGGAATCTTATAAAAACACCAAACTGGCATAATATAAATATACAAGAATCTGTTGTAGAGTTGTGCTGACCCTGTGCATGCTGCTTCGGTCTCTGTGAGTTCACATGAACTTTGCTCAGTTGATTTAAAGGACCATGATTCTCTTGGTGTCCTCCATCCCATATGGCTCTTATATGCCTCTCCCATGGGTTTCTTGGGTCCTAATGGGAGAGATTTGATAGAGACATCCCATTTAATGCTGAGTGTTGCAAGGTCTCTCTCTCTCTCTCTCTCTCTCTCTCTCTCTCTCTCTCTCTCTCTCTCTCTCTCTCTCTCTCATATCTGAAAGCGAGTCTCTGTATTTGTCCCCATCTGCGGAAGGAGGAGGCTTCTCTCATGAGTGCTGGATAAGACACGGATCAAAAAGTATAGAGAATGTCATTGAGGCTTTTTCTTAACTGAAACATATTTTTTTAGAACAGCAATATTTGGTTTTACCCTATATTCCTGAGCTATCTAATCTCTGGTTCCTGGTCATCCAAGGAGCTTTGGGTATGGGTTCCATCTTGAGGATTGAGTCTTAAGACATATCAGTTATTGATATGCTACTCCCACAAGCTTTGTGCCACTCTCACCCTAGCATAGTTTGCATGCAGGATGTCATTGCAGATCAAAGCGTTTGTGGCATGTTTGGTTTTTGTGTTTCTCCTTTGGCAGCTTGAAGAGTGCTTTTCTATAATAAAGATGGAGTAATAGGTATGTTAAGGCTCTATATAGGAACCAGATCAACTTCTACATGTTCAATGAGTTGTGTAGGTGTTGTCTTCAGGAATAGGCACTAGCTGTCTGATTCTGGAAAGCAATCTATACTCTCAGCAACAGCCAGGTTTCTTTGCAGATTCCCATGGGAACACTTTGCCCAACATCCTGGTTAGATATAACCCAAACCACGATAAAGCTTTATTTGGTGACAAGAAATGGTCAGTTGGGACTCTGTTACATCCATTATTTAGCACTTTATTTTAGACTATCTTCAGATAGGCAGACAGACAGACAGGCAGGCAGACAGACAGGCAGACAGACAGACAGAGAGATAGATATTAGATATGTTAGGAAGCTTCTATCACATTACTTTTTTTGTTATTTCTTTTTTTTATTCGATATATTTTATTTACATTTCAAATGATTTCCCCTTTTCTGGCCCCCCACTCCCCAAAAGTCCCATAAACCCCCTTCCCTCCCCCTCTTCTCCCACCTACCCTTTCCCAATTCCCTGTTCTGGTTTTGCCCTATACTGCTACACTGAGTTTTTCCAGAACAAGGGGCCACTCCTCCGTTCTTCTTGGATATCATTTGATATGTGGATTATGTTTTGGGTATTCCAGTTTTTCAGGCTAATAACCACTTATTAGTGAGTGCCTAACATAATTGATCTTTTGAGACTGGGTTACCTCACTTAGTATGATGTTCTCCAGCTCCATCCATTTGCCTAAGAATTTCATGAATTCATTGTTTCTAATGGCTGAATAGTACTGCATTGTGGGTATATATACCACATTTTTTGCATCCATTCTTCTGTTGATGGATACCTGGATTCTTTCTAGCTTCTGGCTATTATAAATAGGGCTGCTATGAACATAGTGGAGCATGTATCCTTATTACATGCTGGGGAATCCTCTGGGTATATGCCCAGGAGTGGTATAGCAGGATCCTCCAAAAGTGATGTGCCCAGTTTTCTGAGGAATCGCCAGACTGATTTCCAGAGTGGTTGTACCAGTTTGCTACCCCACCAGCAGTGGAGGAGTGTTCCTCTTTCTCCACATCCTCTCCAACACCTGCTATCTCCTGAATTTTTAATCTTAGCCATTCTGACTGGTATAAGGTGAAAACTCAGGGTTGTTTTGATTTGCATTTCCCTAATGACTAATGAAGTTGAGCATTTTTTTAAGATGCTTCTCAGCCATCCGAGGTTCTTCAGGTGAAAATTCTTTCTTTAACCCTGTACCCCATTTTTAATAGGGTTATTGGTTTTCTGGAATCTAACTTCTTGAGTTCTTTGTATATATTGGATAT
Source organism: Apodemus sylvaticus (assembly GCF_947179515.1). NCBI lineage: Eukaryota > Metazoa > Chordata > Mammalia > Rodentia > Muridae > Apodemus > Apodemus sylvaticus. The sequence goes on from NC_067483.1 coordinate 15,715,100, forward strand.
TAGCCCTCTATCTGATGTAGGGTTGGTAAAGATCTTTTCCCAATTTCATGGTTGCCGATTTGTCCTTTTGATAGTGTCCCTTTGATAGTTGCCTTACAGAAACTTTGTAATTTTATGAGGTCCCATTTGTCAATTCTTGATCTTAGAGCATACGCTATTGGTGATCAGTTCAGAAACTTTCTCCCTGTACTGATGTCCTCAAAGGTCTTCCCCAGTTTCATTTCTATTAGCTTCAGAGTGTCTGGTTTATGTGTAGATCCTTGATCCACATGGAGTTGAGATTAGTACAAGGAGACAAGGATGGATCAATTCGCATTCTGACCTCCAGTTGAACCAGCACCATTTGTTGAAAAGGCTATCTTTTTTCCATTGGATGTTTTCAGCCCCTTTGTCGAGGATCAAGTGGCCATAGGTGTGTGGGTTCATTTCTGGATCTTCAATCCTGTTCCATTGATCCACCTGCCTGTCACTGTACCAATACCATGCAGTTTTTAACACTATTGCTCTGTAGTATTGCTTGAGGTCAGGGATACTGATTCCCCCAAAATTTCTTTTGTTGTTGAGAATAGTTTTAGCTATCCTGGATTGTTTGCTATTCCCGATAAATTTGAGAATTGCTCTTTCTAACACTATGAAGAATTGAGTTGGGATTTTGATGGGTATTGCATTGAATCTCTATATTGCTTTTGGCAAAATGGCCATTTTAACTATATTAATCCTGCAGATCCATGACCATGGGTGGTTTTTCCATTTTTTGAGATCTTCTTCCATTTCCTTCTTCAGAGTCTTGAAGTTCTTGTCATATAGATCTTTCACATGTTTGGAAAGATTCACCCTAAGGTACTTTATATTATTTGTGGCTATTGTGAAGGGGGTCATTTCCCTAATTTCTTTCTCAGCCTGCTTATCCTTTGAGTATAGGAAGGCTACTGATTTGCTTGAGTTGATTTTATAATCTGCCACTTTGCTAAAGTTGTTTATCAGCTGTAAGAGTTCTCTAGTGGAGATTTTTGGGTCACTTAGGTAGACTATCATATCATCTGCAAATAATGATAGTTTGACTTCTTCCTTTCCAATTTGTATCCCTCTTATGTTGTCTAATTGCACAAGCTAGTACCTCAAGTACAATATTGAAAAGATAAGGAGAAAGGAGGCATCCCTGTCTAGTCCCTGATTTTAGTGGGATTGCTTCACGTTTCTCTCCATTTAGTTTGATGCTGGCTACCAGTTTCCGGTATATTGCTTTTACTATGTTTAGATATGGGCCTTGAATTCCCGTTCTTTCTAAGACTTTAAGCATAAAAGGATGATGAATTTTGTCAAATGCTTTTTCAGCATCCAATGAAATGACCATGTGGTTTTTTTCTTTGAGTTTGTTTATGTAGTGGATTGCATTGATGGATTTCCATTTATTGAACCAACCCTGTATCACTGGAATAAAGCCTACTTGATCATGGTGGATGATCATGTTTATGTGTTCTTGGATTCGGTTGACAAGAATTTCATTGAGTATTTTTGCATCAACATTCATAAGGGAAATTGGTCTGAAGTTCTCTTTCTTTGATCTTTGTGTGGTTTTGGTATCAGTGTAATTGTGGCTTCATAGAAGGAATCGGGTAGTGTTCCTTCTGTTTCTATTTTGTGGAATAGTTTGAAAAGTGTTGGTGTTAGATCTTCTTTGAAGGTCTGATAGAATTCTGCACTGAAACCATCTGGTCCTGTGTTTTTTTTGTGGTTGGAAGACTTTCTATGACGTCTTCTATTTCTTTAGGGGTAATGGGACTGTTTAGATGATCTATTTGGTCCTGATTTAATTTTGGCATTTGGTATCTGTCTAGGAAATTGTCCATTTCCTCCAGAGTCTCCAGTTGTGTTGAGTATAGGCTTTTATAGTAGGATCTGATGATTTTTTGAATTTCCTCAGTTTCCATTGTTATATCCCCCTTTTCATTTCTAATTTTGTTAATTTGGATACTTTCTCTGTGCCCATTGGTCAGTCTGGCTAAGGGTTTATCTATCTTGTTGATTTTCTCAAAAAACCAGCTCCTGGATTCGTTGATTCTTTGTATCGTTCTCTTTGTTTCCACTTGACTGATTTCAGCCCTGAGTTTGATGATTTCCTGTCTTCTAGTCCTTCTGGGTGAATTGGATTCTTTTTGTTCCAGGGCTTTCAGGTGTATCATTAAGCTGCTAGTGTATGTTCTCTCCATTTTCTTTTTGGAGGCACTCAGGGCTATGAGTTTTCCTCTTAGCACTGCTTTCATTGTGTCCCAAAGATTTGGGTATGTTGTGCCTTCATTTTCATTAAATTCAAAAAAGTCTCTGATTTCTTTCTTTATTTCTTCTTTGGCCAAGGTGTCATTGAGTAGAATATTTGTTCAGCCCCCATGTGTATGTGGGCTTTCCGTTGTTTTTGTGGCTAATGAAAACCACTATTTCTCCATAGTAATCTGATAAAAGGCATGGGCTTAGTTAAATCTTCTTATATTTGTTGAGGTCTGTCTTGTGATCAATCATTTGGTCGATTTTGGAGAAGGTACCATGAGGTACTGAGAAAAAGGTATATTCTTTTGCTTTAGGGTGAAATGTTCTATAACTATCAGTCAAATCCAATTGGTCCAAAGTTTCAATTAGTTTTACTGTGTCCCTGTTTAGTTTCTGTTTTCCTGATTGACATTGAGGAGAGTGGATTGTTAAAGTCACCCACAATTATTGTGTTAGGTGCAATGTGTGCTTTGAGGTTTAGTAAAGTTTCTTTTATGAATGAGGGTGCCCTTGCATTTGGTGCATAGATGTTAAGAATTGAAAGTTTTTCTTGGTGGATTTTTCCTTTGACCAGCAAGGAGTGTCCTTCTGTGTCTCTTTTGATGACTGTAGGTTGAAAGTCAATTTTATCTGATATTAGAATGGCTACTCCGGCTCTTTTTTGGAGACCACTGGCTTGTAAAATTGTCTTCCAGCCAATTCCTTTTACTCTAAGGTAGTTTTTGTGTCTCCTGTATGCAGCAAAGTGTAGGGTCCTGTTTCCTTATCCAGTCTGTTAGTCTATGTCTTTTTATTGGGCAATTGAGCCCATTGATGTTAAGAGATATTAAGGAATAGAGATTATTACTTCCTGTCATTTTTGATGTTATTTTTATATTTGAGTGGTTATCTTCTTTTGGGTTAGATGAAGGAAGGTAACTATCTTGCGTTTTCCAGGGTGTAGTTTCCCTCCTTGTATTGGAGTTTTCCTCCTATTATTCTTTGCAGAGCTGGGTTTGTGGAAAGATATTGTGTAAATTTGGTTTTGTCATGGAATATCTTGGTTTCTCCATCTATGGTGAATGAAAGTTTTGCTGGGTATAGTAGTCTTGGCTGACATTTGTGTTCTCTTAGAGTCTGAATGAGATCTGCCTAGGATCTTCTAGCTTTCATGGTCTCTGGTGAGAAGTCTGGTGTGATTCTCATAGGTCTTCCTTTATGTTACTTGGCCTTTTTCTCTTACCGGCTTTAATATTCTTTCTTTATTTAGTGCATTTGGGGTTTTGATTATTATGTGATGGCAGGTCCAGTCTGTTTGGAGTTCTGTAGGCATCTTGTATATTCATGGGCATCTCTCTCTTTAAGTTGGGAAAGTTTTCTTCCATAATTTTGTTGAAGATATTTACTGGCCCTTTCAGTTGTAAATCTTCACTCTCATCTATACCTATAATCCTTAGGTTTGGTCTTCTCATTGTATCCTGGATTTCCTGGATGTTCTGGGATACAAGCTTTTTGCATTTTGCATTTTCTTTGACTGTTGAGTCAATGGTTTCTATGGTATCTTCGGCATCTGAGATTCTTTCTTCCATCTCTTGTATTCTGTTGTTGATATTTGCATCTATGGCCCCTGATTTCTTCTCAAGGTTTTCTATCTCCAAAGTTGTCTCCCTTTGTGATTTCTTAGTTGTTTCTACTTCTGTTTTTTAGATCCAGGATGGTTTGTTCAATTCCTTCATTTGTTTGTTTGTGTTTTCCTTTAATTCTTTAAGAATTTTTTGTGTTTCCTCTTTCATGACTTCTGCCTGTCGACTCAAGTTCTCTTGCATTTCTTTAAGTTTTGTGTGTGTGTGTGTGTTTCTTCTTTATTGGCTTCTATCTCTTGAGCCTTATTCTCCTGAGTTTCTTTAAGTGATTTTTATGCTTCCATTATACGGGTTTCTAGCTTATTCATATTCCCCTGTATTTCTTTAAGAGATTCATTTATGTCCTTTTTGTGTTCTTCTAGCAGCATCATGACCAGTGATTTTAAATCCAAATCTTGTTTTGTAGGTGTGTTGGCGTAACCAGGATTTGCTGATGTTGGAGAGTTTGGTTCAGATGCTGCCATATTGCCTAGATTTCTGTTAGTAGCATTCCTGAGATTGCCTTTTGCCATCTTGTTCTCTGGCATTAGTTGGCCTTGTCTCTGGCTGGTGTTTGAGTCTACTGTGAGGCTCTAGGGCTATTTGCACAATGCTAGATGGCTGGGTTTCACCTGTCACACATTGCTGATATACTGTGCTCCTCTTGGGTGCCCTTGCAGCTCTAGTGTGCCTTGCCCCAGATTGTCTCTGTTAACCAGGGGGTATCCGTTTGCTCCTTCAGGGAGTGTTGATGGTGTATGCTGCGGGACCTTTTCCTAGTGATGATCACTCTGCTGGGCAGCCATTCTCCCAACCGGATTGGCGCACACAAGACTAGACAAGCTGCTCAGGCCCTGAGTCTAGGCAAAAGCATGGCAGGCCAAGGCCAGATCAAAGTTCCCCTCAGACTATGAATGCTAACTGGTTCTGTCAGGTGGCCAGGATAGCAGTGTGAGCACGCTCCCTGAAAGTGCTGGGAGAGTCTGCTGGGCTAACAACCTCCTGGCTGGGTTGGCACACAGATGGCCTACCGAACAGCCCAGGGCCTGGGGGCAGTCCAAGGCCTGTTGGACCCAGACCCCCGGGATGTTGGTCTAGGGTTATGTTCGTGTACCTCAGGCTGTCTGATCTCTCTGACACCCGAGAACCAAGATGAAGGCGAGTCTCTCATAACTGACTGGTGGGAGGCAGATTTCTGATTTGGCTTCTGTACGGTGAAAGGCGCCATATATCCGCTGCTGCTTGCAGCTCAGCTGGCCAGCAATGGTCAGTGGTCGTGGGCGCAGGGCTTGCCTGGACCATCACCTTGGTTCCACTGCTGTCAGCCCTTCTGCTGGATAAACTGCTGCTGCTGTTGCTGCTGCTGCCACCACCCCAGGTTTGTTATTTCTATAGCTCTCATATTAGATTTTTATATCACCCTCAAATGACCGTTAATTTTAGCTGTTTCTCTCTTTATTCCCTCCTTCAACATCTTTTTCTCCTCCTTCCCCACTTGATCCTTTCAATTCCAGCCCCACTCATCCATTCATCCATAATTAATTATTCTGATTTCCTACCATCAGAATATATATGTTTCCTCTACTCCCTTATTCTATATCTGCTTTCTATGTTTCTATTTTTTTGGTTATTATTGACTTAATACCAATAGCCACATAATAGAATACATATATCTGTCTTTCTGGGTCTGAGGTAACTCATACAAGATGATCTTTTCCTAGTTCCATACATTTGCCTGCAAATTTTACATCATTTTTGATGATTATGTTATATTCCACTGTATAAATTTCCACATTTTCTTTATCCATTCCTCTGTTGATGTTTCCAATTTCTAGCTATTATAAACATAGCAGAAATGAATATGGTTTAAGAAGTATCTTATTAACCATATATCCATACTATCACTTAAAGAGTTTACAGGTTTAGTATTAGTGTAGTTATACCCAATAAAAAATACAAAGGACAAAAGTGAGTTTTGTTGGAGAACCCTGCTATTAAGGTCACAGTCCCCCTTGACTATCCAGTCATGAGCTGAGCAAAGATTGAAAGAATCCCCCTCTGAGCAGGGCTGCCCTGTCTCTGCTTGACTTAATTTAAAGAGTGTCTCTGGGTACAGGTTGCTGACCTTATGTGAAGAATGGCCTTGTGCAAAGCAGCTTAACTCTTTACACAAATTCTACTCTGGCTTCCAGCATGCATGACAATTAGATGTTGCATTGTAACCAATCAGCCCTCCCCACCCACATGGATCTTATGACCTGTTAGCCCTTTCCATCCACACTGTAAAACATGTATATACCCTATTCTTGAAACAATGAAGTAGAGTGGTTTCACTGTATCAGTCTTCAGAAGTCTGCCATAGGTATTCACAGCCTTCCCAACCTTGATTGCCACTTCTGCTCTTTTGTCCTCACAGGACAGTGGCCAAGACCCACACCCCCAAAACAGGAAAAGGGAGACTCATGGGGATTACTGCAAATGAGCCACTTGTAGAGGTCATAGTGTGGGAAAAGTAGACAGATGGACATTGTGCACCATATGAGCATTCTCAGACATGTCATCATTAGCAGAGAAAAACATCAAGTCAGCGAGGCTTTCCACTGTGAATGTACTCCAAATGCTGCCATGTTAAAGCCTAACCCCTTGTGTGTAACTCTAATGGTACAATGCAGTCATTTAAACGACAAGGCTCGGTGGGAGGACAAAGGCTACTACGAGACAATTATCTGAGAAGAACTGTTCAACCTCATCCTCCCCTATCCTCCTTCTTTTTGAACAAAAACCATGTGACTTTGTTCCTCTGCAAGCTTCTGTGATGGTGAACTGCCTTGCCACAAGCTAGGAACAAGAGACTAGATAATCATAATCTATGACATCCAAATCTGAGTTGAATGAAATATTTGTTTGTGAGTGGACTTTTCCCGGTATTTGTTATAGTAAACACCAAGATGACAAGTGTCACACCCAATAAACTTTCATCAGTTTTCCCTATCTCTATGTCAGTTCATTTTAAATATTGCACTTCCTATGACATCTACTGTCAACATATACCTGTTCATTAATTACTTGTAATGTTGTATAAATCTTTACAATGCAGTAGGGAAAAATAAGAAGTACCAAAGGAATGGAAACAAGAGAAATGGAAACTGGGACAGATGAGAAAAGAAAGTGAGAAGAGAGGGAAAGATGATATGGATGCTACTTAACACTATTAATTCCTTCAGGGAATTTTAACTGAATAAAAAGATTATATTACATAATCAGTCTACACGAATGCTCTTCCTAGACCTGAAATCTCTCCATTAAGAAATGGGCAGGAGATCTTTATATGTTCCTATGTGCTTTATAGTCACAATTTTCTTGTTTAATTGTTCCCAGTGGTGGAAAAGTGTATAGAATGAGACTCACAAGGCTGTGTTCCCAGGAAACCACAGTCTCTGAAAATCAATTCCATTATAGTAAAACACTCTTTAAACATCAGGCTTGTTTTTAATGAAATCATACAAATATAGATATTGAATATAACTTGATTCATTCCTAAGTGGCATATGTGGCAGTGATGCATAGAATTTAAAACTGTACATTTTTCTGCATATGAACAACTGTCTAATTTTGCCCCAGGTACTTCTCAATTCTCTGTAATTCCACATTTTACATTCATTTAATCAATGCACACAGGAGTTTTGGGTGGCACTATGTACCATGAAGCAAGATAGGGCATAAAGTCTTGTGGCTATCTGTGGCCTGCATCTGAAACCATGTTTATGTCAGTGGTCCATCATGATACTGGAGACCACATCCATGTCCATTATCTGTGCTGCCACAGGAGGCCATGTTGATGTCCATGGTCCATGTTACCTTTACCACCAGAGACCATGTTGATGCCTGTGGTCTTCCCTTCCACTAAGAGCCATGTTGGTATCTGTGACTCATGTTCCTGCTTGAGGCCATCTTGCTGTGTGTGGTCTGTGCTGCTACTGGAGACCATGGTTATGTTTGTGGTCTCTGGCAGCACAGGAGGTCATATTGATATCTGTGCTCTGTATTGAAACCACGTGAATGTTTGTGGTCCATGATGATGATGATGATGCAGCAAACATCTGTTGTAGTGGTATGGATTAATACAGACTCATAATTGAGAATGAGAGACATTGAAGACTTCTGAAACAATCATCTATCCCCTAGAGAAAAAAAAAAAAAGAAACAGTCTAGATAAGTAGCCATTGAGGAGAGTCCTTAAAAATGTGATGCTAGAGTGTAGCTCTTCACACTTGTTGATATCTGGTAGGGGTATGGGAAAGTATTCAATTATTTTTATGGGACTAGCCACTGGGACTCATACCATGTTCTAGTGTATATATGGGCAACACAAATTTACTTGGTCTAGAAGTTTACAAGGTAGGATTGTGGACCTGGGCAGAATGGGATTTGAGTGTTATCAGGATGAGTTATACACAATTCCTATATGCCTCAGTTAGGATTTTACTGCTGTGAACAGATACCATGATCAAGGCAACTCTTTTGAGAACAACATTTAACTGGGGCTGGCTTACAGGTTCAGAGGTTCATTCCAGTATCATCAAGGTAAAATCATGGCAGCTTCCAGGCAGGCATGGAGTTCTACATTTTCATCTGAGGGCTGCTAGAAGACTGGCTTCCAGGCAGCTAAGACTAGGATATTAAAGCCCATGCCCACATTGACACACCTACTCCAATAAGGCCACACTTCCTATTAGTTTCATTCCCTGGACCAAGCATAGTGAAACCATCACAACATATAATCTTATATTATTACCAATAATAATTTTATTACTAAGAATAATGATAAATACTGAGAGACAGAAAACAAGTTCAGCAAATAAGCAAACAATAAGAATATTTTAGTCAACTAGAGTCTAGTTTTCAACACCAGAAAAAAAGTAGTCATAATCTTCTCTCTACCTAAAATGTATATGACAGAGGAAAAAAAATATTCCTTGCCTCAACTTGAAAAATTCCAATCTGGATCCTCTGTCTTTCTTTATTATTTAAATACTATGTGTTTCTGTGTGTGTGTGTATGTGTGTGTGTGTGTGTGTGTGTGTGTGTGTATGTGTGCATGTATATATCAATGCAACAGAAAAGCAAAACTCAGAGTCCACAGTTCAACCCCACCTTTAAATTAACTGTGTGCAATGGGTATGTGCATTTTTTGAGACAGGATCTCTCTTTGTACAAGGAGATTACAGAGTCAGGTAGGCTGGTGTGTTTGTGACCTAAAGAGATCTCTCTGTCTACTTCACCAGATTTTTGTATTAAAAAAGCATGAAATAGAGCTTAGTTTTTTTCGCCTTAAGCATGGGTGTTAAGGATGAAGACTCAGTTCTTATTCTTAAGTAAAAAACATGTGGATGCTTTCATCAGTTGTCATCTCTCTAGCCTTTGCAGTCAACTTTTCATTTTCTTTTAAATTGCACTACACTTATTCTGTGAGTTTCTGACATTGTTCTGCAATCTCTTTTTAGATTACCTCTCCATCTGTTTACAAAGCCTCCTTTTATTTTCTGTTTTAACTCCAACAATATACTTTCTTTTTCTCTTGGGAAATAAAGTCATTTTTCCTTCTCCACTGAAAAACTTTCCTTGAATCTTTATAATAGCAATAAGCAGACATCTTCAAGTAGTGAATTCAATTCTGATTCTCCATCTTTAAGAATAATGTGGGAATTTTTAAGTAAAAAAAAATCAGAACAAGTTGATCCCTTTTGATTGTAAATTTATTTTCAGGTCAATAAGACCTTAGGAAAACCTTGAAATGAGAGAAATTCACTTGGCAATTAAAACCTTTGTTTAATCGCATGCAAGTTCCTACTTACTGGTAGATGCCAGTACATGGCTTGAAATCTTACTCTGATAACAAATGTCAACGTAGACAGTTCTGCAAAGTTACTGCATTCCCTTTCAGTGCAACAGCTGGATGAGAGGTTTTCTCTGAACACAAAAACCCACAGTAATTAAAACATTCTCATCAACTAAGAATTCACCATGGATACTTTATATCAATAAGTTTAAGGTACTTCTATTTTTATTTTAATAAGTGTTCCTATTTACCCTACTTAATCTCAAAACATGGACACACATCTATCATTTAATACTGTTTCAATGGAGCAGTATTTTTTCCATTTCCAAAAGACTGTGATGTCTTTTTCCAGCTGTTGTTTTCATGGATTAACTCACTGTCCCAAATGTCTTCTTGAAAAGGTTTATGTAATCTATTCCATCATAATGTCTACACTTAGGATTTTTGCCCCTTTTACATAAACACTATTTATTTAACTCAGTAACTTCAAATAAGTAAGCTTGTATTTCTTTTTTTTTCTTTTTTTATTAATTTATTGATATATTTATTTACATTTCAAATGATTTCCCCTTTTCTGGACCCCCACTTCCCGAAAGTCCCATCAGTCCCCTTCCCTCCCCCTATTTTCCCACCCAACCCTTCCCACTTCCCTGTTCTGATTTTGCTCTATACTGCTTCACTGAGTCTTTACAGAACAAGGGGCCACTCCTCCGTTCTTCTTTTACCTCATTTGATGTGTGGATTGTGTTTTGAGTATCCCAGTTTTCTAGGTTAATATCCACTTATTAGTGAGTGCATACCATGATTCACCTTTTGAGTCTGGGTTACCTCACTTAGTATGATGTTCTCTAGCTCCATCCATTTGCCTAAGAATTTCATGAATTCATTGTTTCTAATGGCTGAATAGTACTCCATTGTGTAGATATACCACAGTTTTTGCATCCACTCTTCTGTTGAGGGATACCTGGGTTCTTTCCAGCATCTGGCAATTATAAATAGGGCTGCTATGAACATAGTGGAGCATGTATCCTTATTACATGGTGGGGAATCCTCTGGGTATATGCCCAGGAGTGGTATAGCAGGATCTTCTGGAAGTGAGGTGCCCAGTTTTCGGAGGAACCGCCAGACTGATTTCCAGAGTGGTTGTACCAATTTGCAACCACACCAGCAGTGGAGGAGTGTTCCTCTTTCTCCATACCCTCTCCAACACCTGCTGTCTCCTGAATTTTTAATCTTAGCCATTCTGACTGGTGTAAGGTGAAATCTCAGGGTTGTTTTGATTTGCATTTCCCTAATGACTAATGAAGTTGAACATTTTTTAAGGTGTTTCTCTGCCATCCGAAGTTCTTCAGGTGAGAATTCTTTGTTTAACTCTGTACCCCATTTTTTAATAGGGTTGTTTGGTTTTCTGGAGTCTAACTTTTTGAGTTCTTTATATATATTGGATATTAACCCTCTATCTGATGTAGGATTGGTGAAGATCTTTTCCCAATTTGTTGGTTGTAAGCTTGTATTTCTACCTTCTATAGAACAATTAGGGTAGTCACCTACCCTAATTGAAGAATTGTCATATATACTATAGATATATATAAATATAGATAAATATAGAAAGATAGCTATATGCATCTTTGCATATAATTGATATATGCAATTATATTGATAATGGCTAGTAATGACTTAAAAGTCTATATACCATGAGAGATATAATGGAAATTAAGTAACAAATTAACTACTTTTGGATAATATTATGCAACCTCATATTCCCCAAACTCTGTAGGCTGAAACAGGAGGATTGCAAGTAGGAGGCCCATCTGGGGAATTCATAGACCCTTTCTATAATTTTAAAAGTCAATTTTTAAAGGGTTAGGATGCAGCTCAAAGGTAAAACATGTTTCTGGTATGGGAAAGTTTAAACCTTATTTCCACAAAAGAAATAAAGGTAAAATATTTCACAGTCTGTAACCCATCTCACACACACATACACACACACACACAAATTTATAAGATCTTTTGCAAGTGTTTGCTTTACTCTCCTTAGTGTTTTATTTCAGAGTTTCTCAGTGGTTGTGTCTGCTTCTTCAGTCTGCACTGGTTACATTTGGTCTTGGTCTATATCAGAGGTTTTAGAACTTCCTTTTACACATTTACTTGCCCCTTTACTGACCTTCCTCTCCATAATCAAAAGTCTTCCTTTGTGTGTGTGTGTTGTGTGTGTGTGGGGGGGGGGGGGGGTATATGTATCCTGCATTACTTGTTTTTCACTGTGTTCTGAAAATTATCAGTTTTGATTTTCCATGCCGAAAACTGGCTTCTTCTATCCCTTGCCTCCACAGTTTATTGCCACCTTCACAGGGGTTCTCTTTCTACCCCAATGTGTTGTGTGTAAACTAAGTTCTAGCATTTGGATGTTGTTGTTGATGATGTTTTTGTTGTTGTGGTGGTGGTTGTTGTTGTTGTGGCGGTTGTTGTTGTTGATGATGATGATGATGACACTTTACTGTGTTTGACTGCCTGTGTGCTGAATATGGTCCAGAGTGGCCCAGAGATCGCCACATACCCAGTCTGGCTAGGACTCAATTCTTAGTTGGAATGCCATCCTGCTCAATAACAAATTGTCTTTCAAGACCTGTGAGTAATGGCAATTTCACAATAAAGCTAAATGTTGACTTTTTTCTCATTGTGTCAAACTGATCTTTCAAGACTTATGTTCTGTGCTTCTGTAACCCATTTTGGCAATAAATCCTCTCTGCTCACTCTGTAATACATTTACTAAAACCTTGAAACAACTCATTTTTATTCTGCCTTTATTCTTCCATCTCCTCCCCTATGAGCTTTTGTATTATTTCATTGACCACACTATTCCACTAGTCACTTCCTTTTAATTTTAATGATTTTTATTACTTCTAAGATGATTTTACCACCTAAATGTATAAATTATAAAATATCTTTCATTTTAGTCTCTAAAGTAGCATTTTTCACTTACTGAATTTAGAATATTCCTCTAAGATCGTTTTAGATGATTTCCTTATTCCCTACAATGCTTCTGCTTCTTATATCTAGGACTTCCATCAGAAGTCCTGTGGTCTGAGGTATTTATTAGTACTTAACCTGAAACACCAATGAGTTAGGAAAAACTGAAGTAGTGGGAGGGAAGGGTCTTCCCAGAACTGGCTACAAAAATCCCCTTTCCCACTACAGACAGATCCAAAACACAGAATCTAGGATTTTAAAAAGTGTTCATCAGATCTCCCAGAAAGTCTATATACCGCTGACAGATTACCTATATGGCTATCTATGAATATTCTGCACCTAAACTATACCAAAATTGTTAATGCGTAGGCTCCAGCGGTCAGCAATGACCATTAACTGGCTTACCAATGGCTCTCTCTAAAACACATGGAGTTCCTTCTTCCATTTTTTAAATTGTCTATTATTTCTCAATAATATTGCCATACTTTAAGAAAAGACAGTTTTAAACCTGCTATAGCTATAGCTGTTGTCCTCCCACTGATTCTGCTGCTTCTGGAGATTTTCAGCTTTTTAACTTTTTCTGGTTCTGTATTGAAATCAATGCCCCAGAGCAGCTGACTATCCAGAAATATTACTATCTGGAAGCATTTGGGTGATTTGAACAATTTTTAGGTTTTATGATAATATTCAATATATACAAATATATCCCTCAAGATGCCAAGTTAAAAAGGGTGAGCTACAGGTAAAGAGTTGAACTATATTTTAGCCTTTAAAAAGTACATAAGGATTAGAGTGTGTTTCTTATACACCCTGGTGAAAAGATTAAAATGTAAAAACATCTACTTAATTAACAATCTACTTTATAACAGATAACAGCATAATAATATTGGAATTTATAGCACTTTCCAGAGTAAGTATTATTATTAATCATGGGGGAGGAGTGACAGGAACACTACCACTGTAGCAGTAATGAGTAGAAGAGTAGCTATGATTGCAAATCAGTGCTTATGCACAAAGGACAATACTAGACAGCCCACATATGATATGTATCAAAATTACTTTCTAATTTCTCACTTTACAAGTAATGTTTAGAAAATAAAACCTCAAGGTGGAAAGACAATTTACAAAATATGAGTAATAAAAGTCATATATAAATATAACAATGTGGCTGATGGAATGATCCAATAAATTAAGGTGCTTGCTATCAAGTTTGAGGACTTGAGTAAAGAACTGACTTCTGCAAGTTATACTGTGACCTCAACATACTATGTCTTAGAATATATTCACACATGCACATATGCGCACACACACACACACATACATGTGCATATAAACACAGGTACATGCACAAACATATATGTATAAATACAAATAATTTCAAAATTTATACAATTATTTCTACAAATAATTTAACAAATTGACTCTTAAAAATGAAACAATGCTTTATATACAAACTGCCAAGCACAGTATACAAAGGACAAATAATTGTGGGTAGAAAGGATACATGAGTTATTGCTAGGGAAATGCTAAGTATTGATTGTCCCTGAAGAACTTGAGGAGGCTATATCATGACTGTAGTGATGATCATTATGCTTGTCAAAATTAATCAAGTTGATATGAATCATAGAATGCTATATGTAGTATGCTGAAGTTCTTATGTAGTATGCTGAAGACCTGTGGTTTTGTCTCTATCACCAACAAAGAGAAGGTAGAAAAAGAAAAGGAGAAAAGCCAAGAAGATCCAAGAAATACATGACTCAGTTGGTGAAATGCTTGTTGCATAAGAAAAAGGACCTAAGTCTACATACATACATACATAAAATGCTAAGTGTTTCAGTTTGTCTTGGAATTCTAAATAATGGAGAGGTGAAGAGAGGAGAGCCTCAGATCTCATTGAAAAATCTTGTTTCAGGCAGGGGAAAAAAAGGTGAATGCCTCCTAATGAATGGTTGATCTGGCTTCAACATTCATACACACACACAAAGAGAGAGACAGAGACAGAGACAGAGAGGGGGTAATACATGAACCAACAGCCAACCCAACAAACACACAAATAAAAGAAAGAAAATTTAAAGTGTACCCTTAAAAATGCTAAATATCATTATATACATTAGTAGACCTTATAAAATAGATCTTACAACTCTAGGCTGTGTGAAAGGATGCATAATGTACTGAGAGGACTCACATGAACCACTGGCCTGGCCTGTGAGAGATGCCATCCCCATGAACACTTCTTTTGCCATAATAAAGTTCTGACCATTATAAAATGCAACTTGGGCTGGAAAGAGATTGTTGTAGCTTAAAATTTATTGTCAACCATTAGACAAAGCCAAGGCAGGAACCTGGAGGCAGGAACTGAAGCAAAGGCTATGACTTGTTTATGATCTGCTCAACATGTTTTCTTAAATATTCCAGGATATTTGCCTAGATATGACACTACTCACAGTTGGCTATCCATCATACATCAATCAAGAAATTACCTTCAAATACCAATAGGCCAACATCATGGGAACAATTCCCCCATTGAGCTTCCCTCTTCCAAAGTATGTCTAGGATTGGGCCAAGTTGAAATAACACTACCAGCACAGATGCATTGTTCAATGACATACAATGAAAATGTAATTTTTATTGAACTGTTTCTTCAAAGAGTTGGAAAAACTGAAATGTCAAATGAGAGAAAAAAATAAAACAAGAAAACCAAAACAAGTAGCACTGGAAGGAAGGTCCCTGATAATAAACACAAAAGTCTGATGAAGAACAGAGGTAAGGATAACCAAGGAAATCCAGAACCAATCTTCCAGAAGAAATACAGGTTTGTCAAGATAGAGTCCAATTTTCCAGCCTCACCATGAAGGGTTCTCTTAACAGAAACTATAAGGAGTAATTCAACAAAGAAAAAGATGACAGTAAGAAAAAACGGAAGCCAATATCTGAGATTGGTGCAGTGTATGTGTGGCTTCAAGATGAAACCCTGCAAAGTAATGCTGAAGCTGTGGTCACTGCCACTAAGCTATAGAGGCTCAACCTCTATTATATTTCCTCATTTTTATGAATATAGATTACTTTAACAATCAAGAATGAATAAAATATAAAAAATTAAACCAAATAACTCAAAAGAACATTTAGTATTTTTTGAAATCTGGATGATTGCAATAGTTTCATGTTTGCCATAAACTTCATTTTCTACCCTAGGAATGAAATGACGAGCCATTCAGGTTCTCTGTAGATCTGAACCTTTGTCTTCCGTCATTCCCTACTTAATTATGTTATATGCAATGTTGTTTTAAAATGCTCCAGCAGAGCTTGGCACCTGCAGCTCCCTATCATGCCAGATGGAAAGACCACCATTCTAGACTGAGCCAAAAAAAGATGAAAATATGTGCAATGGCATCACATGGACAGCTCACCAAGTAGCCAAATGCTTTTCACAGCTTAACCAAAGATGCCAGGCAGAGCCAATGGGCTGAGGTCAATTGGTTTATGAATAATGTCTTCTCAATCTCATAAGCAGTATTAGTTGTTCTAAGAATAAAATGTATATTAAATGAGATCACAGTATTTTTAATATTTAACATGTTGGGATGCAATGAGAAAAAAATAAAACTGTGTGTGTATGTGCGCGCATGTGTGTGTGTGCTTGTGCATGTGTGTGTGCATATGTGTGTGTGCATGTGTGTGTGCATGTGTGTATGTGTGCATGTGCGTATGTGTGCATGTGTGTGTGTGTGTGTGTGTGTGTGTGTATGTGTGTATAAGATACTCAATCAGTATGCCATAACTTTTCATCATTATTCTCAGCAATGTAACAACTATATACATTTTCTCCTATACATATAGCACTATGATATATCTATTAACCTTATATTCCTTTTGTTTGGGAAATAAGTAAAAATTGAAGAAAGCAGATTTGGAATAAACAAGGCATCAGGAGCATCATTCTGATAGCTGCTCTAAATGCTCATGGCCTGACACACGTAGCCCACTCCAGCCTCACCTGAAGATGACTGAACAGCAGGCTTCCCTGATTTCATCTAGGCTTCTTTGCATAATAGGAATTCCTTTCTATTTTCCCTCACATGATGTCTCACCTTTATTTAAGTGGATGAGTTATATAAATCCAGCTTTTCTGCAGTAACTCCATGTCAATACGCATCATCTGCAGTGACATCACTGTGACAGCTCCGTACAGCGGGTGAAGCAATGCTTAGAAGAGACTCATCATATTTGGTCTTTATGTATCTAATGTTTTAAATTGACTAAATACACCATTCTGAGCCATTTCTTTCTTATACTCGAGGTCAGATGTCACCCTAACCCTCATTAAGTGGCATTATACCTTTCAATTTGCCTAGTGCCTAGTCCTATTCAATCACTGGTCCATGTGAACAGAGACAGCTTTGTCGTTGTGATACTCAGGGAAGTAAGCATATCATTTTTGGAGCATAGTAGGGCCTCAGAAGAGCAGACACTCATGGGATCTGATGATAAAGATTAAATTGAGCTTTCATTTAACGACAGGCAATCCCCACACTTCCTTAATTCTTATAATCAAACCCATCCTCTCTCACACTGTAATATTAAAATAGGGAACAAAATTAAAACCATGCTATTTATGGACATATTATCACCAATAATATAGATGATATTTCACCAAGAATTATGTGTATGGCTGTTTTTGTAATTTTTCATATTAAAAAGTTGTCATCTTGATGAGCCATACAGACCTGGGCCAGAGAAGCTTGCTGCTAACTAATGGAGACGTGGAAACCTGGCAATATGGTCCAATAAATAAACTCTTATGAGAGAGTCCTTGCTTGCCTTCCTTGTCATACGTTCAATTTTCTCTTAGAAAAGAAATTGAAAACAAAACAAAAAGGGCCCCAGGATAGAAAAAAGTCCTATATGCTAGCTTTCTGAAAACTAATACTTATAAATATAAGCATAAACCAAAGAGGCCACTACAGTTAGCCCTTACCCCTCAAATGTGTTTGAGATTTGCCAGGAATTATACAAGCAACATGTTGTAAAAGCCCAAGTTCCCAGTTGTTAATTTCTGAATAAGCTCTATAGTACTAAGTACATTCCTCTGACACTGCTGTCTTCATGGTCCCCGACTTCATGCAAAATAAGGAAAGCTCTATTAGGTGGAATGTATCGGTGGACAAAGGCAAAAAAGGGACTTGGCCTGAAACCTGATGACCTGAATTCAGTCCCCAGGACCCAGGAAAGGACAAACCAATGTCTGCAAATTGTTCTCCAGCCTCCACATGAACGCTATCGCACACACACACACACACAGATACAAACATAGATACACACACACACACAATATAGATAAGCAAGTAAATAAATAAACGCAATAAAAATAAAAAGTAGGAGGTGTTACCAAGGTCACAAGAGGAATATTTTAAGACTGTTATGACGGCACAAAGGGGATTAACTATGCCCATTTCTGCTAACTCTCTGGCATAAGAAAGCTGCCTTCAGATCCTTAGAGATCAGCTCTTGCAGCTCATTGCTTTCTAGCTTGCTACTTTAGTCTCCAACTGCAGCCATTGGGATGGAACTCTGAAGGGACAGAGAAGAGGCTTCTAACATAGTTGTCTGTTCTGGAAAAAGATATTCAGAGCATGTGAACAGTCTTTTGCTTCTACTTAGAATTGTGAAAGAGACCACTGAAGCATGGGAATAACTCAAACAAGCAGCAACCAATACTCTCACAGCTGCTAACAAGAAGTTTATAATTTATCTATTACTTTAGCAAGCATTCCCAGGCTGACATAAAAACACCCATATTTATCTCCTCAGTGATGCCCAGGCCTTAATTGCTTTCCCTGCTTCAGAGTCTCTCAAAAGACTGTTAGCTAGATCTGACATCTCACCTTCAGGTCCAACTGTGGATTAATCCTCTTCCAAACATATACAAGTAAGGTCAGGGCCCCCATTCTTAGCTGTGTTTTTGGCTTGCAGCTACTCATGGTTTAACAATATGATCCTTCCACCATAGAACAGTGCATACCATGGCACTTTGTGCCATTAAATCCAGCAAATCTACAAATGAAAGAGAAATTATGTTCTTCTGTGACATCCCATCATTGCTACTGTAGTTTATTTGTTAGTGAGCAAGTCACAGAGGCAAACCACATTCAATGGGACAGGATGACCCAAAGGCAGGCATAACAGCAGACTAGGAGGTAGGAGTCATAGGCATCCACGTGGGAAGGAGGTCCCAGCCATTAATCAAGAGAAGGTAGGGAAAAGTCCATGTTTTATTCTTTTTTTTTCATTCAATATATTTTTTATTTACATTTCAAGTGATTTCCCCTTTTCTGGTCCCTCACTTCCTGAAAGTCACATAAGTCCCCTTCCCTCCCCCTATCCTCCCACCCACCCCTTCCCACTTCCCTGTTCTGCTTTTGCCTTATACTGCTACACTGAGTCTTAATAGATGTTCTTAAGTAAGTTTGCATAAGGAATGCTTCATTAAGTTGATCTATTTGGTAAAGGAGGCTGGCCACCATTTCTGCTCCAAACTAGTCACATCTTCCTAGCATATTTTCAATTACTTTAAAGGCATGGAATTTGAGTCTGTTTTTTAAAAAGCAAATAGACTCAATGGAATTTCAGATTCTTGGCAATAGCAAGGGTCTTGGATAAGCGGAGCAGAAAGTAATTTTAGAATTCTTTATGGTTTGACCTTCTTCAATAAGAGGAATATTATTGCCTGCTTCTGCAATGTGTTTTATCTTCTCTCTGGGAACTATTTATTACAGTGATCATTCCTTTTCATTGAGCTGTTTGTATCCTGCCATCTTAATTGTTCATTGCAAGTACAGATTAGCAAGATATTTGACCTACAGACAATGGCTATAAAGTCAGATGAAATTAATCAATGTATAGACTAAACCAACTGTAACTGCTGGATCCACATCATCCAGTTGCATCTCCAGAAGTTTGTGGGATCTCTCAGTGGATAAGAGTGCTACAGTACAAACAAAAGAACCTAAGTCTAAAACTCCAGCCATCACAGAAAAGATCTATGTACATGCACATAAGTACATATCTCACATCACACACACACACACACACACACACACACACACACACACACACACACACCAAAAAGGAGAAGCGAATTGCCACAGACAAATGAATATGATTATAAAATTATGAGAAGTTCTAGGACCCAGAGGAAATTCCAGTTCTTTAAAAAAAAAAACAAAACCCTTTGAATGTCATAATTTATTCTTAATTTAATTTAATCCAAATAAAATTCTGGGATTTGAGCAAACCTATAGATTGACTGGTCTGGTAAATCTTGAAAGCTCAGCACACAGTAATCAATTCTGAATGTGGGAAGTGAAACAAAATGAAGCTTCTAAAACCTCAAAGGCTGCAAAGCCACATGGGGCCCTCTGTCTATAAGATGATATTTCTTTTCTGCATAAAAAGTAAACACACATTTTTTAAATCTACCTCAATCACATCTTTGCCATAAAGCTTTTTCAGGCTTCCCTAAATCTAACACTGTGCTAAATGCCATCTTATTATCACTTACTTGTTTCCCAGAAGTCTCTTACTTGCTAAATTAATTATGCATCTCTAATCTTCCTATGTCTCCCAAGACCCCAGCTATGTGATGTCTTCCCAGAAGCTCTAGTTCGTGTGCTTAAAAGCCAGCTCAAAAAGGATGACTTGACTGGACTTAGAAGTTTAGCCATGCTGAGTTATGGGAAAGACAACTGAAATAAAAAGGGACTTCACCAAGAAAAATGATCAATCAAAAGGCATACGCATTGATAGATTATTGTTTTAGCCTTTTGAGTTATCAGCTCAGAAAATGAATATGGGAGGACAGTCTGTTGAAACCTGCAGTAAAACTGGGAAACAATCTGAGCATCGTGCTTTGAACGCAGAAGTGAAACATCTATTTTCTTGGTACTAATTTATTTTGTGACTTTTTAAAAAGAATTCTTCAGCTCCATTAGGACCTAGGATTACTCACCACCCATGCAGTAAAAGCTAACCAGGATGATATCTTCATTTCCAATCTAAGGATCCCTGACCTTGAGTACAGGCCAGGAACATGGGCAGTGTAGTGCTTCACTGGGAGCTGGGATGCCTGTGGGAAGTGTCTCTGTCTACTGCTCTGGGGAGGCTTCTTCCTCACACTGCTGCTCTGCATATAGACAGACACAGAAGATGCATACACTTTGCTTTCTAGCACCCAAAGGACCACACTGGAATTGTGAGAACAGTAATTCTTTTCTGACCTGCTTTATTCTATAACCTATATTTGCTTGCCTAGGGGAAAAATAACACACATATGTACAAATATATGTATGTATGTTTATACATATGTATGTATGTAGGTATATGTATATACCCAAAATCATCCTAAGTATATCATTTCTTTTACATAAAAACAGAACACGCAAATAATGAGAAAATGGCACAAAATTGTTAAAGGAATAAGAAGCAATAAAAATACAAACAGAACCAAAGCATTACTTCCTAGCTCGATTGATCCACAGATGCTCCATTTAAAGAAGTTTCCAAAAAGGCCTTCATCCCTGGTACTTTTCTATTTTCCAATCTTAGAGCGCTGCATGTGACATTAGATCTTGACATAAGGTGTCATAATTTGACTGAGAAAAGTGGATGTCAAATAGAGCTCTCTTCAATGATCACAGGGAGTTGAGAACTTTGGGGAGAAAAGCCTTTCCTTAGCGATAACCAAATAAGTCTAGAGAAGGCATGTGGTGCAGTCAATCCTTAAATTTGAAGCAAAACAGCAAGAAGCTTTTTATTATGCCTGTTCACTTTGAAACCCCTGGAGGGAGATTAGAGACAAAGTAAATAGGCATAAAAAAATCTTTACTATCCAGTATGGCACCATTATAGGGGCAAGTTTTTAAAGTTTTCCTATAACATAAAGTAGCTTTGAAGTTGCCTCTGGTTAACATCAAGTAGCTTGTGGCATGAGAAGCCAAGCAGCACTTTCAGCTGCTGGCCCAAAACAAAGGAGCAGCTATCTGTCTGGGGAAACGCGTGCTTGATGAGTACACTGTTGACTTCATACTGTTGAAGGCCTCAAGCTTCATCTATTTATAACAAAGGAGCTATTTTCAAGCACGGCATACATGCACTAGCTGCAAGGAAGCAGGATAGAGATGGAAAGCTAATCCTTTTCAACATCTGTCATGATCGCACTAAAATCCTTCCTACAAAGGCAAATGTCTGTTTGATACTTTGGACTGTCAGGTTCGGCCATGTGAGCCAATACTTTGTGGTGACATTCCGTGTTATTTTATTTTTTATTTCTATTTTTAATAAAGTCTATCACCCAAGCAATCAAGGAGTCATAGCCAAATCAGCCAAGACGTCCATAGAAACCGAAGGACGTAGGGCACTTGACCCCTGAGGTCAGATGATGAGACACTCGGTGTTGTTCATTTTTGTTCTAGTCCAAAAAGAATCAGGCAGGGAGGCAAGGATCTGAGGAACTGCCAATTGCTTCTGGCTTGCTCCATTGATAGAGCTGCAGGCCACCATCACTGTGAATCTTGTCAAGAAAGAAGGCTGAGGATGAGCAGCAGCTCCACAGTTGAGGAGAGAGCATAGTCCTCCCACCGAGCGTGTACAGCGGCGGTAGCTCAGATCCAGCTTGCTTCCTTCGGGCTTGCCTGCCTAATGCACAGCAAGAGAGTTCTGTAATTTGTCTAAATGTGCGCTGACCTTGTTCTATTGGCTCTGGCATGTGAGAGTATGCTGTTTTGGAAGATTTTGCTGTGAGGATGGGAGGCACAGTGCACTGCCTAGATTTGTCCTCTCCATTCCTTAATGAGCCATTTACCACATCATCTATCTCTATCAAAGTATTATATCTGCGCTGTGGATGGCATTCCTAAGCCCTCCGTTTATGGAGGAACGTTAAATCATGAGCTTATAAGAAATAAAATATTTCTATATGATTTATTCCCCTTTAGACATATAAGCCAAGCAAGCAGACATTCTTTTACCTGAAGTTTTTACCAGCCGGGTTTTTATACATACATACATACATACATACATACATACATACATACACACACACACACACACACACACACACACACATACACACACACACACACAATTCAATTAGAAAAATAAATTTCCTGAATCAGAACCTCACAGAAATTAAACTGAAATGACAGTTAAAGTCTTTGTCACAGTGCATTTCAAATGGATATAACCTACACCCATTGAAAAAGCCCTCCCGCAGGAGAAGGTGGTAGAGCCTGCTAGGACACCAGAGCCAGTATGCCAGAGTCTAAAGAAGCATCACAGTAACAAACATTGACAAACACACTTCACAAGCAGTTACTTGCAGGGTGCTTTTCCATTCTTCCATCAGATTATGCTTTAACTTATAATTTGTTGATAAGGCTAAAATCCAGTTTTCATTGTCCTGGGTTTCAAATGACTCAAAATGATATTTATATTTAAATACTTGTATTTAAAGTGTGGCAGCTGTCTTAGCAGATCACAAGCCTTCAAGGGCCTACATTTTCATAACATCTTTGGACTAGAATATAAACAAAGGAACTATCAAATTTGTGCATGGAACCTTAACAAGGCTAAGAATTTCAGTATCATGATCCAATGATAATGGAAAAACACAGTCTTCAGTATCAGAAGACACAGGAAAGAATTGAGCAAACTGACCAAAATTACAGTGTCTTCTGAATTTGTTACAGTACCTTCTGTCTGGGTTCATTATAAAACCAGAACTAAAGACAAAAGTTGCATTTAACATCAAACTGAGAAAATGTTAATTTTAGCTCAGTACTTCCTGTCACCTCTCTTGTCACTCCTGAATTTGACTCATTTGCTTTATCTTTTATAGATCCAGTCAGCCTAGAAACTTGCATCCCCTGTGTATATAGCTAATTGCTTTCTCTCTAACTCCTCTATAGAGACACAAGGGTTAGAACTGCAGACATCATGTCTTCCTGTTTCCTGTTAAAGATAAAGTACTGGGAAGAATACTTGACACAGAACAAGCAATCATCTGAAGACTGCAAATGTAACTTTTACAGTATAATGTTTGCCCAGCATGCTCAGAGCTCTGGGTTCAGTCCCCAGAATTTTTTGAACTAGATGTAGTTCATGGTTCATCAAAGAAACTTGTCTTTGTAGCAGATGGAAGACACTACAGAAAACCACAACCAATAAAAAGTTTTATGAATCCCAGTCTCTCTCTCTCTCTCTCTCTCTCTCTCTCTCTCTCTCTCTCTCTCTCTCTTATATATATATATGTATATATATACATATATATATATATATATGTGTATATATATATATATACATATATATATATATACATATATATATATATATATATATATATATATATATATATATATATATGTATATATATATAATATTCCCAGGCCTAAGACTCAGTGAACCTTCCAGGAAAACTTTAAGAGTCAGAGGATCAGGGAATTTATTGTGAAATTAGGTCTCCTAGTAACATCAGAAGCTACACACACTAATTCTAGCCAACATGGCTAGTCAAACAGGAGCCAAGCAAAGATGACACCAATGGGTACGCCAAAAGGAATGGACAAAAGCCCAGGAGGCCTCAAGCCACACACCCACAAAAAAAAATAAAAATAAAAAACTATAGGTAACTAAGGAAAGCTGGGAGCAGAAAGTCTTACACAAGGAAAAGCACACTATCCAATGCCAAGTGATCAGCCCTGAAAACATACATAAAGTAACATATACAGACAAAATAAGTTCTATTTAGGAATATAAATATGTATATACATACATATATACATATTCAATACCAATCAATGAAAACAGAGGCTATGAATTTGGAGCATTAGAGATTACATATGGAAGAGTTTGCAGGGACAAACGGAAAGGGAGAAACTTTGCAATTCAATTATAACCACAAAAAGAAAAACTGAGATGTTCAAGGTCACACACGCATGCAAGTTTGAGGCCAGCCTAGATAGGACAAGACCATGTGTTTCGTAAAGGAGGATACACTGGTGGGGGAGGAGTAAAAGGAAGAGGAGGACAAGGAAAAAGAGGAATAGGAGGTGGGGAGGATAAGGATTGGTTCATAGAATTTTAAAGGCAATCTCGTATCCTTATAACAATGAAATCATCATTAACAAAAACCCGGTAAAAAGCCAAAAATCACATAATCACCACTGTCTGAGGGACTTCAAATACCAGGTTCTCCTCTCAGTCCAAACTCCAATCAGAATTTCCCCTGAAACAGTGTGCACAAAGTTCGTAGCATATTCTAATGCTAACAGACAGTGGCCTTTTCTCCTATTGTGTTTCCTCTCTTTTCAGAAGCCTGAAATTGTCTGTGCTGTGATTTCTCTACTTTCTCAAATATGATTTGATCCTATTACTTAGCTGTATAAAAAAAAAATCCAGCTTTTTTTCTGACTGAGCCCCAGAGTTCCCATTAATTCTCACTCCTTCCATCTGCCCTGGACATTGTTTCTACCTTGATTTCCAACCATTTCTTCTTCTTCTTCTTTGACCTCTAGTGGACTCCAGATAAACTTCTGTAATTTATGTCTTCTCTACATGCCATTGTCTCTCTATACTCATAATGTGTACATTACCCTCCATTGAGATATATTTCCATGGAAACCAATCTTTTTTCTCCCAGATACAGGAATTATGGTACTTTGTATTTGTTTTGGATCTCTACATTAACAAAAAGCCTCATGGAAGGGTTTTCTGGGTTATTTAGTAAATATCTGTACTTGATGAGTATCAAGTATGTTGAGTGCTAGAAGAAAAAGAAATATCAAAGTCTTCCCATATATGACCTCATGAGGAAAAAGTGTCATTGTTTTAATGGTTTAAATAAGGTCACATTGGAGCACACAGAGGACTTAATCCAATAAGAATATAAGGAGAGAAGTTCTGAGAAGTTCAGACAGGGGATGAGTACCAGTGAGGCTTTAAGCAGAGACTATAGTGATGCATCTATCTATAGACAGAGGATTACCAAAGATGACAGCAGACATCAAAGGCTAGAAGCATTTTTGAGGGAGACTGGCACTGCTGCCACCTAGTTATCTACTGCCAGCCTCCAGAACTATAAGACACTAGAATCCTGTCACTTGGAACTATTTTGCCAATGGTGATTCATGGCCCTAAAGAACCAATTCAGACAAAAGCTAAGCTCAAAAGTCAGATAAAAATGGACTCCACCCTGACTGCACATTCATTCATATGCACTTTGGAATTGTATGCACTTGTACTTTCTCAGTTTTGTGATCCATGGAATCAGGCATATACGAGATTCATGCATTGTGGGTAAGAATTCCGTTTATAGTGTGTTCTACAAACTTCACACAGAAGTAAGGCATTCTGTGTGCTGATAACTTGTTTCCTATTTGCATTTGCATTTTAATAATATGTATGGGGATATGGAGATGTGTACATGAGTGTAGGTGCCCTTGGAGTCCAGAAGAGAATATCAGATATACAAGAACTTTAATTCAAGTGACTGTGAGCTACCCAGTGCTTTAGAAGAGCAATGAGTGCTCTAAATCACTGAGACATCTCTCCAATTCCTATTTGCATTTTTAGAAGACTGACAAGCTGTTTGCTTGTCTAAGGAGGCAGGTCATGTTTCATTTTTAAACAGCCTTTTATTTATGTTACCTATTCCATTCACTCAACAAACATGTTTCAGACATTGCTGTTAAGTTCTACTGTTGTACAAACTAAAGAGAAATATGCCCTTCCTTAAAGACCCTGTCATTGGAGAATATCTCACTTAGGTTATTTTGCTATGGTGAGTCATCGTGACCAAAACCAACTTGAGGAGAAAATGCTTTATTTTGTTTGCTCATTCTTAAAATAGTTCATCATGGAAGAGACACAGAAGGAACTCAAGTAAGGAAAGAAGTTGAGGCAGAAGCTAGGAAGAGGTGATGCTTGCTGGTTTGCTCCTTATGGCTTCCTCATCCTGGTTTCCTATACCACCATCATATAGATGGTATGCTCCCACCCCAACAATCAATCACTAATTACAAAAATTGCCCACAGATTTTTCCTACAGCCAGATTTTGTGGAGGCAATTTCTCTGTAGAGAGCCATATTGGGGTGCTATGCCACCTGGCACGACTTGACATTGATCAAGGTGAAGTTCCTCTTCCTGTGTTAGCCATAATCCCTTCCACCTAGGGTGGAGCCCTCAGACCAAGGTAAAGCCCATAGTTCTCCAAGGATAGCCGCTTCCTGAGAGACACTAGCCTCCACCTGAGGTCAGCCTCCTGCAGAGAAAGCAGAACCAGTTCTGCACACCTGTTTCTGCAGACCTGTTTCCAGCGTTTGGTAGCGGGGTCTTTCCCCGTCTAGATATAGAGATATATCTATATCTATATATGTATATATCAAATATATATGTGTGTGTGTATATATATGTATATGTGTATGTGTGTATGTATATATGTATATGTGTATGTATATATATGTATGTGTATGTGTATGTGTATATGTATGTATATATGTATGTATGTATGTATGTATGTATGTATGTATATATATATATGTATATATATATATATATATTTGGAGACCTTCATTAAACTTTGATCCTTGAACAGGAAATTTGTCTTTTCTCCACGTTTCTTTTGTCATGCTCTTCCTGTTTCTCCAGTTTTCCAACCAGGAGACCCAGTAAACTGTTCAAATGTAGCCGCGGGTGGCTACATTTCTCAATTGAGGTTTCTTCCTGTCCAGCAACTCTAGCTTGTGCCAAGTTGACATTAAACTTGCCTTCACAGAAAGTAAGTCTAATTTTTCTTAATGGGCAAATAAATGAAAGAAGTCATCACATTTGTCCTATATTCTACTTCAAGGGCTTGTGATACAAATGAGATTAGCTGATCTGGCTATTGAGCCATAGGAGAACATTTGAAGGGATCAAAACACCCTTAAGAAACCATCATTACATGGGGCCTCATTTGTTGGGCTACAAAGAAATACTTAGCAAGATTACCTTTTTAAAGACATGAATGGAAAGAAGCACAAGTTTTATTACCTTTCTTAACTTCAACTCCACATCCTCATGAGATTTAGTAAGAAACCAATTAAATTTTGTATGTATAAAAATTATATACTTAAAGTGAAATTTCAAGTGAATCTTTGTCATTAAAAAAGAGGAAATATTACACTCAAATGTCTTTTTCATCTTGAGAGAAGCATCTTTTCATATTTATGATCATTTTGTCATTTTCTAAAGTGAACATAATGGCAGGCATTGAAGTAATGGGGACATTTTAAATAAGTACTGCTGAAAATGTAAAACAGTAGAAGTTAAGAAAACAAAATATCTCTGAATATTTAACCACTGTGAAAGAATAAAGAATTTGAACACCTTTTTAACTCAAAGGTAAGAAATGATTTTCTGGGCACTTGATATATTTATCAGCATGAAATATGCTGGAAAATACAAACTTTTGCCTGCATTGCTCTTGGAAGATCCTGTGAAGTTGGTTCAAATGCATTAATAATAAACTCAGTCACCAAAAATCCATCAGTCTTGTATTAAGTCAAAACACTTCCCCTTGGTGATATTTACCAAGAGTAAACACAGATTTGCTTTTCTATGTCATGTTTCCCATGTCGTCTGTCTTAGGTCTTTCTGTTCTATGAGACTTCATCTAATCCAGGTTGGAAGCTGTTTTGTGAATCTGTTCCTGTGTCTGTCTGTCTGAGTTTGTGTATGACTCTTTTTCTTAGTGTTTTTGTACTTACTAAAGAATTATCTCCTTCTTCACTGAACATCACAGAAAGTATCACATGAGGAAGGAATAAAGGGCACTTTAAGAGTTTTATGAGTCACTCATTCCAGGTGATCCCGGCTGGAACCCACTCCTTCAAAGTCCTATACTGCAATCACTGTTTATTAAGCAATTTGTATATGTTATGTTAAAATCTATGATGGATATTCATTTTATAGCACCATTTTCAGCCTATATTTGATATTTTTGGAAATTATTATGATAATACAAATGCATAACTCATGAGAATAGCAAAGTATGTAGTTTAATGGGATCTCTATGCACAAGCTTCATTTGTAACGCTCATCAAATGAGAAATCCAAGGCAAGTAAAGTTGATTGAATAGTGTTCTCTCAAAGGCAGGTTAAAAAAAAAAAAACAGTCTAATGCACAGTAGGATAGTAGGCTGAAGTCCTCAGTAACCTCAAGGTACTTTACTAGCTCCATTTGTGAGGTCCAGCAAGAGATTCAGTCTTACTTAGAATGTAAGAGATAAATTTTATCATAATGTATGGCTATAGTCCTGGACATGGTATCGTCTTTGACTTTGTGCCTCTATTGTGTTGTCCAAAACAATAAACCCTCACAATGAGTGGCCACTGAATACTCAAAATATAACTGTTCTTGAGTGGAACATGTCATTAGGAAATATGTATTTAAAATTCTTAGTACTGTCTGAAACAATTTATGAAAACTATCATGTCCAATTTGTATTAATTTTATTTTGAAAAGAAGCACTATGCAGTGGCTTTGGGTAAAATATGTAATAGCAATTGAAATATATGATGACAACGGAATTCACCCATGGATTTCTACATTTTGATATTCTGTATATCTCATAGAAATGAAACTCCCCTGTGGGGTCCATGGGTCACTTCAGATTTCCATTGTCAGTGAACACTATTTGCATTCTAGAAGCCACAGGACTGCTTGTCATAGTAAATATCAGGAGTCAAGTGATTAACCTCCATCACTATCTGACTGACTTGAATGAACAAAATCATTTAACCTACAAAAACCATTGTTCATTCCTTGGTAGAGAAAACAATATTTAGCATGCTAACATAGGTAGTCTTGAAATCCCAGCTTTTGTGCCTTGTTTTGAAGTATCCATAGAAGCACAGACTTCCTGCCTCGGATTGGCTAGCTTACACATAATTATCTAGAGCTCTTTTTCGTTGCAGTCATTTTCCACTTTTATACATTAATTATGTTAATATAAGTCAAGGAAACATTTTTAACTTAGATTCTTCAGACTCATGACTAAAAACCTTATAATAATAACAAATTCGATAGACAAAACCATGAAAATTTAAGGAAACTAAGAGACCCTTGCCCAAAAAATATTACACTTCCATACATGTCATAATAGGTTTGATGAAGAGTAGAGAGTCATAGAGAATCTGATAGAATAGCTGGTTATGACTGCACAGTAATAAATGGGAAAATTTTTCAGTGTCTATTTATTCCAATTCTTTAAGTGTCCCCTTTTGTTCTTTGAAATCTATATTTCTCTGTCTGTGCACAAACATATATGTATAAATGCTGTCTGTTTGCATGTGTGTGTGCACAAATGTGTGTGTGTATGTGTGAGTGTGTGTGTGTGTATACAACACAGCATGCATAAGGAGATTAAAGGACAATCTCGGGTATTGGCTCTTGCCTTCCACCTTGTTTGAGACAGGGTCTTTTATTTTTCTTTTTTTAATTAGGTATTTTACTTATTTACATTTCTGGGTCTTTTGCTGTTTGCTGCAGCAGTGTCATGTATGCTCAGAAAACCAAGTCCTGAACTGGTGGGAATTTTCCTGTCTCTGCCTATCACTTGTCTATAGGAGTGCTATTACAGATGTATACTTCTGGAACCAGAGTTATCTAAATTCTAGATCTCCAAACTCAATTCCCTATAATTTCATGGCAGGAAACTTAGCTAGAATTATTGTTTGCAAAGTGAAAAATCAAGCTTTTCAGGAATATAGGTAAATAATTGGAGAACAGAACGTCTCATATAGACAATGGAAAGGTGCAGGCATGAAAGCAAGGGAAGGGCAGAGATATGACTTAGCCTTAGTAGTAACTAAAGCCATTGCATTCAAAGTTCTGAGACTTTGGTTTTGTCGAGTTTGTGTGTATGTGTGTGTGTGTGTGTGTGTGTGTGTGTGTATCAGCTTCACCTCATGGATGAGGATACTCTACACAACAATTTCATAATTGTTGGATATAGTATCGATATATAGCTAGTATGTGTCCCCATCAGTCCACATGTATGAATCTTAGGAGAGACCTCTGATTGGCCCTGTTTAAAAGTCAAGTATTCATTTTGAGCTCAGTCAACTACAGGTAAGTCAGTAGGATTTGTTAGAAAACAAGAGTCATGTGCTAAATGCAGGATTGGACGTGGAGATAGATGCACACTTGTCATGAGACAGGCGATGATGTCTCTACAAGTAAAGGCAGGAGGTATGAGTATTCAGGGGACATTGTAGAGATATTGTTACATAGTGTTCTTCCTGTTAGAGGCATGTATCGATGCTTTCATTCCTGATCTATTTCTTGAAAGAATGTTGTGTAGTCATATCCCAGTTGCTGCAATAAGGCCATCAATCCTATTTCACACCCCTCTTCTACTCACTAGACTGTGAGGAAGGGCATCTGACATGGTCTTGGCCAAATACAGTGCCACATTCACTTCCCTGAAAACAGCAATGGCTTCAAAGGTGAGCAGATGACTGATAGAGAAATAATAATAGTCCTTCTAGAACTGAATCATCAAGGTAGAAAATGAAAGTTTTATCTCTTGGGGATTAATAAACCCAAAGGATAGGCACATGGACTTAGCACAATCTGCTCACTGAGTACACAATGGAGGCTCATCCTTCATAAAAGACAAACAAATAAAAGTAAGAGAAAGAATAATTAGGAAAGGATGGTGAAAGAAGGGAGGGAAGAGATAGGGAGAGAAAAATCAAGAAATGGGAGAAGAGGTCTGAAGAAGGAAGGAAAAGAATAAAGGGAGCCCCAGTTAAATCCCCAGAGCTAGCTAACAGGATACCAGCATATTCTTGTGTTTTCCAGTTCTGCAAACCATTCTTTTTGCATGTTTTAGCACACTTTCAATCTACATCCAGTAATTTGATCCCAAGGAACCCTCCCATTTTTGCTATGCTCTATGTCTGCTCAGCCAAGCACAGACCCTGATGGTATAGCCTTGCAATACCAGATTTTCATCCTCTTGGAGGATAGGCACATCTTTGGGTGCTGACTGCCAGGTCCTTTGAGAGGCAATGACTATTGTGGGAAAACAGTAGAAAGGAAAATGCAGAAGAAAAAAAGGTATTTTGTACAACTTTTGGAACCATATCCCTATAATGGAGTCACTGATAAAACACAGGGGTGAAGATTTGTTTAGCTGTCAGTTGTTGTGGTGGTTTAAATAAGAATGTCCCCTATAAGTTCATATATTCAAATCTTTGCTCTCCAGTACGTGAAATTATTTGAGAAAGATTAGGTGGCATTTCTCTGCTGAAGTAAGTATGGCCTTGTTGGAGAAGGTGTGTTACTTGGGGTAAGCTTCAAAGTTTCAAAAGCTCACACCAAGTCTTGTCTCTCTCTCTCTCTCTCTCTCTCTCTCTCTCTCTCTCTCTCTCTCTCACACACACACACACACCTTATAACTTTTAGATAAATGTCAGTTCCCAATTACTGCTCCAGTGTCTGCCTGCTTGACCCCATGCTCCCTGACAAGATGCTAATAGACTAACCCTAGCAATATCCCAATTAAACAATTCCTTTTATAAGGTGCCTTGATCATGGTACTTTATCATAGCAGTAGACTAGTAACTAAGACAGTTAGTGATATATCTAAAAAAAAAAAAAGCATAATAAGAATCAACCAGGATTACCTACACACTTTTACTGTGTCCCAGGCATTCTCCTAACTGCTTCCATGCTTTCTCCTTTGAATTTTTGACCATGGCACTAATGATGTAAGAATGCTGTAGACTAATTTAGGTTGTGATACTTTATACTTTATAAAATACTTGTATTTAGATCTTTGTACCTGCAACTTTATGATACCCAAGTAATTAAGCAGTAAATACATTATTATTTCATAATTCTTATTGGGGAAAGGTCTCCAAAACTACGATAATTGCTTAAGTAACAATAACAGAAATTAGGACAGGCCTCTGGGTCTCAAAACTTCATTGCCTTATTTGACCTGCTATTAAAAGGACATTAGCATCCTTGTGAATATACCTGGCAGCATCGCTATCCTGGAGAATCTGTGCATCATCTAGTAAGGATTTCATAAGCAGACATTACTTCCCATTTCCAAGTTTCATTTCTGCCTTGTATGTCTTCTTTTCAAACAACTTCCTTTCCCTGTTTTCACTTAGTGAATCCACTTACCAGAAATTGTCATGTCTTTTAAATGCTGGAATGGTTTATTCACAAATGGGAGGCTACAGACAGTCCCTAAAAGTCATGCCTGCTGCTTTAAAGTAAGAAGCAGTGAACTGTGACAGAGAAAACTTCCTTCCCATCCTTCAATCAAAGAAAAGTTCTCCATAAGGCTCAGGCCAGAGTATTGGCTGCAACAACAGCAAAGGAACTAACTCTTGGTGCATTCTGTCCCTGCATAGGTAGTAAAGTCACTGCAGTATAACTGAGGCATATTCTGCTGCCACAAGTGTGTACATGAGTGTGTGTCTGTGTCTGTGTGTGTGTATGTGTGTGTAAATATATATGTGTGCGTATGTGTGTGCAAATTATATGTTCATGCCACATATGCAAATACACAAAAATCTATATACATAACTAAATAATAGCCTAGAGCCAAAAAAAGTGGTACACATCAAAAATCCCAACTTCTTGAGAGACTGAGGTGGGAGGATCACTTTTAATCTACTGGGATATGTGAACTTTTTCCATTTTGTGCTCTGATAACAGAATATCTGAGTAATTTATAAAGTAAAATTTTATTCTAATAATATGAAATTATTTTCTTTTTATTGATTTTTATGATAACTTTAAAATCTTAATATTTTAGCTGTACTATACAAAATAAATATTTACACAATACAATATAGCTCTTTTGTGTATATATTATGTACTATACTATGTATATATGCATACTATATTGTATCACTGTATAGTATGTACTATAATATACATGTATAATACTATGTATTATATTGTCTATGTTATGTGTTATACGCAGCATAATACAGCTGTACTAATACATAATACTCAAAATGCTCTGCTCAGAACAGCAAACAAATGCTTGCAAGAAGTGCTATAGTGATTTAAAAGAAACCATGTTCACTCATTCTTTTGCAGAACTATAGGGGGATTTCGCTTTAGCATTCCAGGATAGCAATACACAGGTTGTAAATCAGTGACATCTGATGCATTATTCAGTTACTAATTAAACAAATATTTTTTCAAGCTTCTTGTTTATTCTAGATATTAAGTGTCAAAAAGTGCTAAAATTCACATGTGCATGAAAATCCCATCCAAATAGTGAAAAAAAAAATAACAGACACTACTCACATTTAGAAACTGAAAAAAGGTTTGAAGAAAGTTAAAGCCACAAAAAGAATACTGTTCGTAAGGAATTCTTTTTTAATGTGACCAATGTAAACTTCTTCAGGGCCATTAAATTTGTATGTTGTGTATATGTGTGTGTCTGTGTGTGTGTGTATGCATATGTATGTATATGTATGTGTACATGTATGTGTGTATTTATGCATGTGTGTATGTGTGTATATGTATGTGTACATGCATGTGTGTGTGTATGTGTGTGGTGTTGGGGGAATCTAACAGGGAGGTGTGCTATAGTGTCTGTGAGGGTGTGTATGTGTGTTGTGCAAGTGGGTGTGAATGTGAGTGTGTGTGTGTGTGTGTGTGTGTGTGTGGTATGTGGTATATGTGTGTGTTCAGAAGATGTCATTCTCAGTCCCTTCTCAAACTTATCTTTTGAGACCAGATCTCTGTTGAAACCTGGGGTTTGTTGACAAGTATTCAAAGCACACACCAATGTGTCCTGTTTTCATGAAACTTCTAGATGATGAAGCTTAGGGTTTTCTGCTTGTGCAGTAATAAGTACTTTACCAACTGAGCCACTTTCCCAATCCCAAAGGTCAATATTTAATAGGAATCCTAAAATCATAAATAATTAAGCCACGTGAATACTGATGAAAGGGTGTTGCAGGCAGAGGCCAATAAGGAGGAACATGCATCTGAAGCACAGTGACAGGTAACAGTGGTGGGAATGAACTTGGAATGACCCTGGCATCATGGGATATTCTGCAATAGGCAATGAAATAATTAGAAATTTCAGACTTTGAGAATTATACAGAATTAATGAAATGGAATATTTCCTTAGTACTGTGGATAATTGGAAATAGAACTAGAGGAACTCTGAAGATTTCAGAGATTCTAATGAAACATAGAAATGAGGTTGCTTTTTATTAAAATTGTAGTCAAGTATATTGAGCACAACATTGATATAAAGACAATTGGTAATGTCAAGCAACACTGAGTTCTATTAGCTTACTTGGACTCTTGTGCTCAATATTTGAGTCTTTTAATGTTTGGGTTATTGAATGACATATCTATTTAAAACTATAGGGTAATCTAAATATTATCTGCATACTCAAGTCCCAATGTTAATAAACTTGAAGCTGTGTGAACAGTAAGCCACATGAAAAGTCAAGGGGGCAGTGCCATCTAAGCCAAATTCACTGTGGATATCAGTTACAGGCTTAGGGGCTCTCAATGCCATTGTATTCTTTCGGAAAAAAAACTCATTGAAAGTTGGTTTATTTATAGCTATTTATTATAAAGAAGGATAAAGAAAAATTGTAGAAAATGAATATTTTTTATACAGTGTGGAGTTCAAGAAAATATCAAAATGAGGCTTTCAGATTCCCTTTCCTTGTAAGGCATCAAGATGGCACTGATACCCCCAACATCTGTGTGTGATACTGTGTATGTGGAGTACCAATCAGAGATGCTCACTTACTCAAGGTGCTCAAAATTCTTCTTGGGGTTTTATTGTGTAGACATTAGTGACAGGCTAATTATTAGATCTCAGGCCTTAATTTCTCTAGGGGTCTGTTGCTACTATGTGAACCAATATTCTGCTTCTGAACCAAACTGCCCATCCTTCTCCAGTTGTCAAACACTCAAAAAATCACATTGTTAGACACTCCTGGCCCCAGGGTACATGGTCATTTCTATTAGGCATAACATACAAGAGTATCCAAAAGTAGAACAAATGCTAATGTTATCTTTGAGTGAGGTCAGATTATTTATGACACAAGAAAATAAGTGACCAGAAGGAAAACTAGTTCTTCATTAGACATTTGAAGTCTGACATGTCAGTTTTGTGTGAAAATGATGGTAGGTAACTATAATGAAAATATATAAAGCCTGAGAAGAACACACTGGTACTTAAATGTGTCAGGAGTGTTCAGACAAAGAGAACAAATGCTTAGCTTTTACGTATCGACAGACACATAGGTCAAGGAGAAGATGATTATGGTGTTTAAAAGAAAAGGACTTCTATAGCCTCACAGGAAGTAACACCATTAGGAGATGTGGCTTTGTTAGACTAAGTGTGGCCTTTTTAGAGGAAGTGTATCACTGCTGATGGGCTTTAAGGTCTCATAAGTTCAAGCCAGGCCTAGTGGTTTATTGTCTCTTCCTGCTGCTTGTAGATGTAGAACTGTCTGCTACCTCTGCATCACCATGTCTGCCTGTGTGCTACCATACTTCCCAACATTGTCATAGTTACAAAACCTTTGAATTATAAGTTTGTTAAATATTTTAGATATTATTTAAATATTTATTAAATATTACTAAATATTTTCCTTTATAAGAGTTGCCATGGTTATGGTACACATTCACAGCAATAACCTAGTAAATAATATTATAAGACATTTTCAGTGACTCAGCCAGAAATGAGAGAAAAATAAGACAGGTATGCATGTAATTTGCAGGAAAGTGATACTGAGTTTTATAAAACATACTTACGTGTGATAGATGTTTTGTACTTTTTCTGTAGCTCTCAAACCCTAAGCAAATTCAAATTTAAAGTTCTACATTGTTTTAACGGTTATAACAATTAGGGGGCAGGGGAGATGTTAGTATATGTTTTATGTACAAGTATAAGTACCTGAGTTTAGATCCCAAAGACATATATAAAGCTGCACATGCTGACATAGGACTGTATCCCCATCTTTGGCAAGGATTCAGAAACAGGGAATAATCCTTGTCTCACCAGCTTAGATGAATCACTGAGCTTCAGTTTCAGGGAATTGCCCTATCTCCAATAATAAAGAATAGTAGAGAGTGTTCAAGGAAGACAATTAAGACCAACCCTGGGCTTCTGTCCAAACCATATATACACACAAACATTACATGTATAAACAATATCACACACACACATCCAGATCCATGTATAAATACATACATATATAAGCACAATTTCCAATTTTATAAATCTATAGAATACCAGCTTATGTACGAATATTACCTCAATATTTTATTTATTTTTAAAACCAGTGGTCATGGTACCTGTTCAGAGCAATAGAAACCCTAAGGCAATGTTGGTACCAGGAACTAGAGTGATAGGCCAGACCATGTATTGTTCAAGGGAATATGGAACACTTTGGGACTTTGGACTAGAAAAGCTGTTGGACATTTTCAGTGTCACTCGCTTGGTCATTCTAGGAGTATCAGGTAAGAGAGTGGTGCTGAGAGTAACTTGAGCTGTGTGGATCCAGCTCAAGAGGTTCCAGAGAGGCATGTTTATATGTGGCCTAGAATATCACTATTCTTGTGATATTTTGGCAAAAAAAATATGTATCTGCATTTTAGTCTCATTCACAAAAGCCTATTTGAAGCTAAATTGAAGAGTTTTGGATTGATAGCATTGGATGCCAAGATTCAAAGGTGCCTAGTGTTGGCTGTGGTATGTGATTCGCACCAAGTTTTATGCAGAGCTACAATGAAAAGGAGAAAGCTGAACAGAGAAAAATACAAAATCTACCATTTGAGGAGAACTGGGGCTGTAGGAAGGATAAACAGATGAAAGAAAAGAATAAAGGGTGTGGTGACTTCAGAGCAAGACCCTGCCCAGCTAAGTTTCTACTTTGTAAAAGGGAATTTATTTTAAAATTTAGAGAAAAGCTTAGATCATGACATGGTTGTACACACACTTAAACCAATAAGTCAGTAGGCAGAGACTGACAGATCTCTCAGTTCAAGGCGACCCTGATTTGCAGAGAGAGATCAATCAAGCTTAGGGAGTAGAGGAAGCCATCAAAATTACAAAGCTGGTGGAAAGTGTCCGTGGGTGAGGGGGTATGTTCTAGCCCCAGCAAGCAGCGGAGCTTGACAGCTTTGTCCACATGATTCTACCTTTAGAGTCAAGGATAAAAACAGGGTGTTATGAAATCTGCCTCTGTGAGCTGAGGCCAGGCATATGTCAGGGGTGTCCCTTCATGGAGGCATACAGAGGCCATTGTATGAAGCTGTGAAGGTAGAGCCAGATTACCTTAAGACCCTGTGATGTTTGAGAGGCCAGAATCCCAGGATGACCACTGAGAAAAGCTGTTAACAGAGAGTAGAAAGAAAAGAAAGTGTGTTGCTTTCAACAAAGCTGAAAAAAGTTGGAGATCTGAAAAACACTGACTTCAGGCATAGAGATGCAGAGTTTGGAGTTTGCATAACAGGTTTTGGTCTTGCTGTAGGAGTTTTGAAGTTGGAGTAAATGCATTTTACATTATGATATCAATACAAACCTATGGGAGCAAGAAGTGGAATGTGGTGGTTTGAATCAAAATGCCCCCAATAGGACCACAGGGAGTGGCATTATTAGAAGACATAGCCTTTTCAGAGTAAGTGTGGCCTTGTTGGAGAAAGTTTACCACTGGGGATAAGCTTTAAGGTCTCACATGATCAAGTTAGGCCCAGTGTCTCACTCTCTTCCTGCTATCTGCAGATATAGATAGAGAACCCTAACCTACCTCTCCAATACCATGCCTGCCTGTGTCCCACCATGCTTCCTGCTATAATGATGCTGGACTAAACCTCAGAAACTGTATGCCAGCCCCAAGTAAATGCTTTTCTTTATAAGAGGTTTTTGTGGCCATGATGTCACTCCATAGCAATGAATGCACAAACTAAGACATCTTTTCAGCCCTATTTCAGCATCTATTTCTATCTGTAAGTGAGTAAAACATTATAAATCCTTTTTAGTGGTCATTTTGAAATGTTTAACAGATTATTGTAAAGAAAATCCTAGAATTCAAGAACAAAAAGCTTCCAGTAGCCAAAGAATCCTTAAGAAAATTATATAATATAAACATATACATACGTTTTAAAAACAAAGCTGGAAACAAACCACTATCATAACTTCAAAATATAATACAAAGCTATTATAATAGAATCATGATGGTACTGGACACAGAGATTAATGGCCCAGAATACAGAACGGATAAATTTATGAACTTAAAGGCCCATTAAATACATTAAGAGCATGCATTTGGTGAAGGGCAGTATTTTCAATAAATGGTACGACAGAAATTATCCTCTCTCTGTCTCTGCCTCTGCCTCTGCCTCTATCTCTGTCTCTGTCTCTCTGTCTCTCTCTCTTCCTTTCTCTCACAAAAACACACACACACACACACACACACACACACACACACACACACACACACACACACAGAGAGACACTCCATGTACAAAATCCACTTCAAATTGATTAATGATTTAAGTGTAAACCCTAGAATTAATGCAAATCCTAAGAGTCCATTGGTATAAGCAACAATATTTTTTATGATTGCATTCTTATAAATGTAAAAGAAATAATGCAAACATGCTAGAGATTACTGAGTCTAGGTAGATAAAGTATATATACGAGCAGTTTGCTGTACTATTCCTGTAACTTTGTGAGTAATTTTTTTTCATGGTATAGAATAGAGTTTATTCAGAGGAGGGGATGGGAGTTAGTGGTAGAGAGAGGTAGAGAGAGAGGGAGAGAGAGAGAGAGAGAGAGAGAGAGAGAGAGAGAGAGAGAGAGAGAGAGAGAGAATAGAGAGAGTGGAGAAGGCCGGCCATGACCATGTGGAGGGGGGAAGAGCCCCAGGGGCAGAGAGGTGAGAGAGTGTGGGAGAGCAGAGAGCAAAGAGCATGAGTATTTTTTCATAACAAAATTCCAAACAGGAGAAAAAAAGAAACTTATGCATAATATCAAAATGTTCGTGAGAAAACCAGAAGATCAAGACAAAATCAGACCCTTAGAAAGTGGAATTAGACCTCTGAATTTGATAAGCATGAGAAACAAACAAACAAAACCCAAAAGTAGCTGCAATTAGAAAACAGGAAAGGTAATCGTGAGGGGATTTTCTACAAAAGAAAAGAAGAGGAAAGAATGGAAGTGGGGAGAGGAGGAGCGAACTCCAAATGGGTGGTGATCAGGTGCAATGGAAGTGTGTCCAATTTCAACAGGGATAGTGCTGCTCTGTAGGCAAGAGTAATGAGTTTATATATAAAGTGAACCTCAAAAGATACATGAGATTCCATGGAAGAACAGTGTATGCAGAGCCCTGAGGCTGCAACATATAGAACTATGTTTAGTCTATATCTATGTTTTAGCTATGGCCAAAGCTTTAAAGGTAAATAGAGACTCACCAGAGAACCTTAAAGACACATCTCAGCATCTTTACATTAAGTATTCCTAGAACTTGAATCAAACTGCAAATGTGTAGGTTCTGTGTGCTCTGTTCCAAGAGCAGTTGAATCAGAACCCGTGAGGTGGGGTTCTAGCTAGGAGATCCCCATCTTCTCCATCATCTTCTCCATCTTCCCCATCTTCTCCATCTCTGTGGTCATCCTCTCTTCCTCTCCCATTCTTTTTCCAGCTTCTTCAAAGTCTCTGCTCCCAGTATGCTAGTTAGCTCTAACCTTTTCACATGGCTGCTATCATCTAAACTCAGATCCCCGCGCATTAGCAAGCTCTTTACCTACGAATTCATCTCCATGGCCCTACCTCTGTTCCAGTTACAGAAAGAAATGGGTTTTGGAATGAAGGGAGAAGACAAAGAAGAGGAATCTCTCACACAGAACAGGCCACAGTTCCAATCTAAGGACTGCAATCAGGGGCTGAGCACATTGGGGCATGTTTAATAGCACAGTGCATCTCTGTCTACAATGAAAACAGCCTGAACCAGAACAGAAATTCAGGCCTCTTCTTCAGAAATTTCCTGAACACAGAAAGCCAGCCAAACTAAGCAGAGCTTAGAAACACAATTCATTTTTGTTCTGTGCAAGTCCTTCATCTGTTTGAGGGCTAGTACAAAAAGCTTCCAGCCCTATCCCTGGTCCACACACAGCATTTTGAGGACAGTGGTCTAAAAAATACCCTATGGATAACATAGACATTTAAAACTCACAAGACACTCGGCAGTGATATCAATAAAAATACTAAAAGTATTCCTCTTATAAAGCTACAAGAAGAACATTTTTGGAAGAAGAGAAGCATTTGACAGGCACATCCACACCAGGCCATAGTGCTGAAGTCAGCAAAAAAACTGCTTTTACTTCAGTTCTTCACTGAAAATAATGCTGGCAGGCAACTGAGTATCTGCTTTCATATGGGAGGGAAGACAAAGCCCAAAACACTGGTGGTAGGGGGAGGTGTTATGCTTACTTTTATTGCTGATCATCAGGAGTAGTCACCACAGTGACCAGAAAGCATAAAAGCCACAGAACATTTTTCTATGCTCCCCAAGGCTGTAAAAGTAGTATAAAATATACACCTTGAGCAAAATAAATGTATGTACCTTAAGGAGGTAATAAATCACCCCTGCTTTGTTGCTGTCAGTCACTGAATCTTGAAGGGCAAACTCTACTTGATTCTTGACTTGCTCTTTGCTTCACCAATCAGCAACTTTTCTTAGAAATATCAACTGAGACTTTTTGGGGGGTGAGGTCACATCATGTTTTTAAATATTATTTTATAGATGTACAGATATATAATTCTGTTCTGCACTGCAGTTCATACTGTGTGTTGGGAACTGTTTCCTCTGAACTCAGGAATCAAAACAAAAAAGTGATGTCAATGGGAACTCATAAAGGACGTTAAAAGGAGCCAGTATGTTGCACATAAACAGAAATCAACATGGGAAACAATTAGTACTATAATTGGATAAGAAATAGGAAAGATTGAATCTGACTATGGGAAGACTGGGAGGCCTTGAAAGGGGTCCTTAAAGAATAAGTAGCACTTCAATAAGCAAAAGAAGAAAATAAAAAGTGTTCCAGGCAGAGAACAAAGCTGACCTCCATGGGGAAGGGTAGAGAGTGTCCAGGTATGGGGAAGAAGGGCTGTGGGAAAGGTGGGCAGCATTTGGGATTACAACTTCAATAGTGCCAGTACGGAAATTTTTAGGCTACTGTATCATGGAGGTTCCTGAGTGAGGGCCTCTGAGGCTGGGAAGTAGATAAAGCCATATTAGTAAATGTCACCCTGGGGAATTTAAGTACGGAAGAATTTGCACAAGCTTTCTGTACAATAAGCCACCTTGGGACAGGTTTTTCAGAGTATTTTAAACCTCCCATCTTCCTCTCCAGCACCAGTTCCACCAAGTGATAGCCTTTGGTGAGTTGTTTCACCTAAGAGTACAATGTAAACCTCTGTGCTCACATTGTATGACCCGGAAAATGAACCTTTCTCCATACTATGTCCTCCTAGACTGACATTTCCATGGAGAGATCTTATCTAATCGACAGCACAGCATTCAAAGAACCATGGAACAGGCCTGAATCTCTCCAACTTACCATACACTATTGTAAGACCACAACAAAACAGGAACAAGCCTTGGCCAGTGAAGTCTAGTATGGATTTCTGAGACTGTGTGTGTGTGTGTGTGTGTGTGTGTGTGTGTGTGTGTGTGTCATCATAGTTCATTCTTAGGCTTTTAAAAAAAATGCGCAATGTCATGAAAGTTGGCTAATTACAATTTTAATAGGAGAAAAATGAATGTTTTTCATTACATAAAATTCTGATTACTTTTAAAGTAAATCATTTGTAAACGCAATTGTTACACACACACACATGATAGTTTTGGCAACTGTCTCCCACATATGTGCCTGGATTTAGAACTAAATTTTAATTTTATTAAATAGTCAATCAGGAAACATTTCTCTGCCCCCAAATCACTCCTATGTGCCTCAGATCATGCATGAAAAAGTAACTCAAAGGGGATCAAAGATATGAGCATAGATCTAGAATAAAAACCCTTACAAGAAAATTTAGGGTATACCTGATATAGCTGTCTCCTGAAATGCTCTGCCAGTACCTGACAAATACAGAGGTGGATGCTCTCAGCCAACTGTTGGACTGAGCACAGGGTCCCCAATGGAGGAACTAGTGAAAGGACCCAAGGAGCTGAAGGAGCTTGCAGCCCCATAAGAGGAACAACAATATCAACCAACCAGTACTCCCAGAGCTTCCAAGGACTAAAGAACCAACCAAAGAGTACACATGGAGGGACTCATGGGTCCAGTTGCATATGTAGCAGAGGATGGCCTTCTTGGACATCAAAGGAAGAAGAGGCCGTTGGTCCTGAGAAGGCTAGATGCACAAATATAGGGGAATTCCAAGACAGGGAAGCAGGAGTGGGTGGGTTGGTAAGAAGGGAGAAGGGTAATGAGATAAGGGGTTTTCCGGAGGGGAAACCAGGAAAAGGATACCATTTGAAATGTAAATAAGGAAAATATCTAATTAAAAAAAAGAAATGAAAAAAAATGCAAAGAAAACATAGAATAGCTTCCTAATGACAGAGTCAGCATTGTTTCAAAAGCACAACCATTAAAGAAAGCATGGGTCATTTGGACTTCAGCAAAGTTAAAACATTGGTGTGTCAGAGGACACACTGGAGACAGTAAAACATCCATAGACAGGCAGAAACCATTGCACATCATATAATCTGAGAGAAACTGATGCCCACAATATGTAAGAAGCTCATACAATGCAAAAACAAATACCCCTACATTAAAAACTGAGCAGAGAAAAGATTCCTATACAGATTTCAGATAGGTAGATAGATAGATAGATAGATGGATAGATAGATAGATAGATCAACAGAGAGATAGATATTATGCAACATGCTAAGCATCTGTGATCAACCCTGGGGAAAACAAAAAATCAAAGTTATGATGTCATAGAACATCAGTATTGGAAGCATATTTAGAAAAAAAGGACAAGAAATGCATGACAAGTATTGACAAAAATGCAGAGAAATTGATACCTTGCATACTGTTGGAGATTTTGTAAAGTCATATAGGCACTACAGAAAACAATAAGGTGGTTTCAGCAAAACAAAAGCAAAATCAAAACAACAAAACAGCAACAACAACAACAAAACTCACAGATTGGGGGGGAGAGCTGTACACAAATGTTCATGATATTACTCACAATGACCAAAAGATGGAAGCAATTTATGGCAATGGAAGGATAGAG
Organism: Apodemus sylvaticus; assembly: GCF_947179515.1. Taxonomy (NCBI): domain Eukaryota; kingdom Metazoa; phylum Chordata; class Mammalia; order Rodentia; family Muridae; genus Apodemus; species Apodemus sylvaticus. Next base: position 15,759,134 of record NC_067483.1, read on the forward strand.
AGATTAGCATGGATTACAAAATATTATTTGGTCCCAAGAAAACAATGAACCATGATTATATGAAAGGAATTAAGCATTCCAGATACCCCCCATATGAAACACAGTCCAGACATTTTATTTACAATCTGTAGATCTACTTTGGACAAGTTTTGAGACTATTCCAATTCACACCCCAGCCATATGTCCCTTGTTATTTGCTGGTTTTCCTCACCAAATGCTCCTGCTTCTCCTCTCGTGGCAGCTCCCTCTTCTTTCCCTGTCCTTTCTTCTTCATCCTCTCTACCTGTGACCCTCAGCCAGATAACCAAAAATCCACCCTCCTCTATCTACCACCCAATTACATGCTTTAACCTTTTATTGACCAATTGACTTGGGAGCAAGGTTACATAGCATCACTTGGTGTACACGAGGATCTCCTCATTGGAGGCAGCCAGGTCTTGGGGTACAGAACTTAGCATTTGAATATGAGCATCATCAGACCAACACACTACATGAATGTGTTACAATATGGATGGGCCTTCAATTCTGCACTTGAAGGATCTGCGATAGTAAAATTTGTAGATGGGTAAGTCAAGTCACCACAACCTAAAGGGAGGCACACATAAAGAATTATTGTTTCAGACTTTCAGTTTGAAAGCACAGCAAATGTTGCAGAGATAGATAGCACAGTCGGCCACAATGTCATGCATGCACTTAATTCCACTGAAGTGTGGATTTAAATGCTTTGTTATATACAGTTACTATAACAAAAATTTATTTGAAAAATCATCTCATCCTCACTTTAAAAGTATTTATATATATTTCTTTTAGAAAACATCCAAGAAGTCTTAATTGCCTTACAAATAATCAAGCCTTAAGTTCTTTTATATTCTCTTTTCCTGTGGATGTAATTATTCTTATAAATATAAGTGTATTCAGCATACTGTGTCTATAATTATATTTTTATATTATTTTTCCAATTCAAAAAGAAATGGTCAAACATATTTCTATACATCTCAACATTTTTCTGCATATTTTCTTTTGCATATTTTACTTTATGAAATATTATGTATTGAATCTCTAACTTTCTCCTTCATTTTATAGAGTACTGCTTTCACAAACAACACAAATCTTAACTCACCTACAACTCTACTTTTAGCACCTATCACAGTTCTAACTAAATGTGTATTTATAGTGTATTTATAGCATTACAGAATGAATGGAGATTCCTTTTCCACTGAGTTGTAAATTATGTAAACAAGCAGATATTTGTCTGTACAACAAATGCCCAGTATGATACTTAGTGTTTATTAAGTGTTCCTAAAACTACTTTTGTAAAAGTAATTCTTTCTTGGTTGTCTGTATACAAATATCCTTGATCATGTTTTGTAGGAAAGACTTTATAGATGGATTTCTCGCAATTACAAAATACGTGTTTAAGGTAATAAATGTGAGAATGTGTGGAAGCTACTCAAGTTTTTGCTTTCCAGGACAATGTCTGGCTAGCCTTCCTTCCCCACATCCATCTGTCCCTGCTTCTCTAGTTTTCTAACTCTGAACTGTGGAAACACATTTTTAAACCTGAGTCCCTAGGTGTTCACAATAGACGCTGTTCCTCCGCAGCTCTCTAACTACCACACCACTCTCCCTCCCTCGGAGAGCTCCAACTAAGGAGAAGGAAAGAACTGGATACCCAAAACGCACTCGCAAGAGTGCACCCTCTATATTGTCTGCCGAAGCTACCACTGCGGTCCCGCCAAATCTGAGCGAGCAGAGTCTCAATGAAGACCAAGGCCAGCCCAGGGAAGGGTTCTCGAATGAAGAGCTATAAGAACAATGCCTTATACCCTGAGGAAATGAGATGAAGGAGGAAGGAAGAGGGCATTCAGCTTCAGAAACAGAAGTGGGAGCAACAACTTTTTAAACGGAGAAATGTAGAGCTGATTAGTGAAGAAGCTTCCATGTTTGATAGTCTGCTGATGGCTTACAGACAACCAAGCTCTACAACTGGGGAGAGTGTGATCTCAAGAGAAATGGTGGAGATGCTCTTTTCTGACGATTCTGACTTGCAGTTAGCAACCACACAGAAATTCCGGAAACTCCTTTCCAAAGTGCAGAGCCCTCCAATAGATGAAGTTATTAACACTCCAGTAGTCGATCGTTTGTGGTGTTTCTGAAGAGGAATGAGAATTGTACATTACAGTTTGACGCTGCCTGGGCTCTTACAAACATTGCCTCTGGAACCTCTCAGCAGACCAAAATTGTCATTGAAGCAGGAGCTGTCCCCATTTTTATAGAGCTGCTTAACTCAGACTTAGAAGATATACAAGAACAGGCAGTCTGGGCTCTTGGACACATTGCTGGAGACAGTTCAGTTTGCAGAGATTATGTCTTGAATGGTTCCGTCCTTAATCCTTTGTTAACACTCCTTACTAAGTCCACAGGACTGACAATGGCACGGAATGCAGTCTGGGCCCTGTCAACCTCCTCCAGAGTCTACAAAGGTCTCTCTTTGTTTGACTGTATTGTCCCTACTACTCTTCAGCAGCGACTCCGACTTGCGGGCAGATGTTTGCTGGGCCCTCTCTTACCTGCCCGATGGCCACAATGAGAAGATCCAGGCAGTCATAGACTCTGGAGTCTGCCGGGAATTGGTAGAACTTCTGATGCACAACGATTACAAAGCGGTGTCTCCTGCCTTGAGAGCTGTGGGTAATATTGTCACTGGGGTGACATCCAGACCCAGGTCATTCTTAACTGTTCAGCCCTCCCTTGCCACCTGCTGAGCACCTCTAGGGAATGAATCCGGAAGGAAGCTTGCTGGACCATTTCAAACATCACCGCCTGCAACAGGGTTCAAATGCAGGCTGTCATAGATGTGAGTATCTTCCCTGTGTTGATCGAAATCCTGCAGCCTGCACTATCACCAATGCCACGTCAGGAGGCACCCCTGAGCAAATCAGGTACCTGGTATCACTGGGCTGCACTAAGCCCCTGTGTGACTTGCTGACAGTAATCGATTCAAAAATTGTGCAAGTGGCCCTCAATGGACTAGAGAACATTCTTTGGCTTGGCGAGCAAGAGGGCAAGTGTAGTGTCTGTGTGTGTGTGTGGGGGGGGGGGGGGGGGGGGATGGTCAATCCCTACTGTGGCCTCATCGAGGAAGCCTATGGCTTGGATGAGAATGAGTTTCTCCAGAGCCATGAGAATCAGAAAATCTACCAAAGCCCTCTGACCTCATTGAGCACTCCTTTGCTGTGGAGAATGACAACAGCAGCCCGGCTCCTCAGGTGGACGAAACGCAGCAGCAGTTCATGTCCCAGCAGCCTGAGGCCCCGATGGAGGGCTTCCAGCTATAATGTCTGCCTCCAGGATGGGACAGGATGGGAGGGGAATGGAGGGGATGGGAGGGGAGGGAAGGGGACAGGAAGGGGGAGGGGAGGGGACAGGAAGGGGGAGGGGAGGGGACAGGAGGGGGGAGGGGAGAGGACTGGACTGGAGGGGAGGGGAGGGGAGGGGAGGCAAGAGGAGGGGAGGGGAGGGGGGGAGCACCAGCAGCCAGCAGAGGAGCAGCCTTCTGGTGGGCAGGAGAACAGCCACCCCACCAGCAGCCACCGCACACCTGCTGCCCTGGAGACTGTGCTCTTGACCTGCTCATCCTCTTCCCTGGAGGGAGCGCCCTCTGGACAGACAGAACCATCTGAGGCTCACAGTGGCTTTTGAGACAAGAAGGGGGGCGTGTGGGTTTCTTTTCCTTACACTTTATTTTAGCTGCACACACGTCTTGAACCCAGGAGCCCAGGGGTAGACAAAGGAGGACTGAGGTAATCCATTTGCACCTTTAAAATATTTTTCTTTTATTTTCTTTAGTGGTGACTTCCCTCCCAATTATCTTTCTTCATCCATCCCAGTCCTCTGCTCTGATTTGTGTAACTCTTGGGTACTTGAGCAGATGGAATATTCCAGAGGGGGGATGGGGATGGGGGAGAAGTCCAAAACAAAATATTTTTGCTCTGACCGAATATTTATCTTGTATGCTTGGATTATTTAATTTTTTTCTTTTGCATATTTTTCTTATATTAAGGTTATTCTTCCCCCCAAAAAAAGCTGGATTTAGGAATCCAGCTGACAGCCTTGTCTGGAAATAGAGGCTGATGGGGAGGCCCCCATGAGACTAAGGTTCCTCCCTCCCTCTCTCCCTCCTGCCCTATGACCTATGCCTAAGACCTCTTTAGTTTGGGAGGATGCCCCTTCACTCTCCTGAAGCAAGTATCCCGTGGAGTGGAAAGGAGGGGTCCAGGCCTTTAGACAGGGCTTCTCCTGTGTAGCTACTGACCCTGTTTCCTTCCTACATCCTAAATGGTGCAACCCAACTACATTTATTTACTTGAAAATTCACCTCAGAGGTGAATGAACCTCTGAGGTGGCTGTGTTTTCTCCTGAGCTTGAGATGGGGGCTGTGGTCCTTCCTTCTCCGGAGGAGAAAGTCCTTGCTCTGATGACCCCTAAGTTGCAGAGGAGGTTGGAGTTAGTGTCCTGTATTGGGATAGTCATGAATCCCTGCCTTTGGCCTTTCTTCTTCCTCTGCCATTGCTGGATCCTGTATATTTCACTTCCAAAGGAGAGAATGTTCAAAAGTTCTGGGTTTTTTTTAAGTCTGTATTTTAAGTAGGTCAATCTTAATTGGTCTTAGGACAAACTGGATGTGAGTGGGATACTGTGAGGAAGACCAGAAAGACGTACAAGCTTCTGCTCACAGGACTGAACTTGGTCCTTATTTTCTCGGCTTGCATTCTGGGCCAGCACTTGGGACCAACTCTCACTTCTGGAACCTTGATGAAGTAAATCAGCTGGGTCTGATTGTTCCCAACCTAAAGCGAGCAAGAAAGGCCTCAAGGCCTGGTGAAGTCTGCTGCCCTGTTCCTTGCTTCCAAGCAGAAAGCATCCTGCCTTCTCTAACTCAGTGTCAGCCACTGTTACCCACAATAAGTCATGACACAACTGCCTCCCCTGTTGCCAAAGAGCCCTGTCAGCATCTCCCTTCTGAGGATCTGGCTTGTAATTCCTCTTTCTTGTGTGTTATACAGATTCCCCCCTCCCTCCTCCTTCTCTCTTAAAGCCAGTTCAGTGTATCAGAGGCTGGGCTGTTTAAGGGGTTACACATTGCACTAAAACCGAGCACTGAGAGCAGGGAGTGGGGTGCCTTGTCAGCTAGGTAGACCAGCTGTGGAGGTGGCAGCACGGTGCCACATTATGGTGAACCCCACTCCCCCTTACCTGCCCTTTTCTCTCTCTAGATCAGCCCTGTTCTTGCTCCTGTTCCCTCAGATCTCCCTGTGCCTCACACGTGCAGATCTAAGGGTCAGGTTCTTGCTGCTGGCCTCTGCTTTTCCATGTGCTGTCTCTCTGTTAGTTTTGAGTTCCTGCTCCAGATTCTTCTAAGAAAGGTGGTTCAGGGCTTGCAGTTGATACTGAAAAGTTGAACCACCATTGGACCACATTGTTGAGCACCTTCTGGGAAGGCAAAGGGCTGGGCCTTTTTTTTTTTTTTTAACCTGGTTGAAACTGCTCCTAGTTCAAAGAAAAGTCCTCCATGATGACACCATTGTCCTTATCTGAATAGTAGAATACCTGAACTTCTCAAGTGACAGTTAGGACCCTGGCCCTGGAGTCAGATTCCTCGGGATGAGACACCAATGTCCTGCTGTCCTCTGTTCTTTCTCCAATCTCTGGATTCAGATCAGATCCTGTACTGCTTGGAAGAGGTAGGGTATCTGACTGCTGTAGGTGGTCCACACAGATCATCTTTAGTGACTGATAGTCTGCTTCTGGCTGATGGCTTCAGGTTCCAGCTCTCCCCAGTGACTGCAGCCATGGATGTTGGTTGCAGCCTTTCGGTATGGGCGTGTGAGTACCAGCCTGATTGACACCATTGTTACTTGGGTCTGTGCACACAAGTGCTTCTGATAACCTGGTTTTGAAGATCTTTGATGTTGCCCTTTTCCTGGGACCTTGTATTGACTGTGTCTCCTTCCTTCTGCACCTGGCACACCTCATCCCCTGGAGCCTGTGTTCTGAAGCTAACCCTGGATTAGCTGCAGTTGTATTTAACTGAGGGGAGGAAAAGAAGGCAATTACTCATGAGGTTTTTTCCTCTGAAACCAAGCGGGTACAAAAACACACTTGCCACATGAAAGAAGTGTGTTTCTACTTCTGTCTGCCTGCAAAGCTGGCAAAGCTAGACACCAACTCACAGCTCTACAGGTCCTGGAGTCCACTGCTCTTTTCTGTTCAGACCTCAGCTCTTCTCCTCCAGGCTCACTCATTTTGGTATCCATCCTCTTGGGTATTCTTCAGGCTTAGAGTCTAACTTCTCAAAGGAAAAAAAAACAAAGAGTGCACCCTCTAATGGAGGGGTGAAGTAACTTCCTCTTTATAGGTCTGGTACTGTGGCGCTTCAACACTATTAAAAGCCTCAGTGGGAAGAGGAGAATAATCTCTGGAGAGTACAGGGAGAGAGGGATCTGGGAAGGAGAAAGGAGGGAGAGGAAAAAGGGGAGAACCTGTTCGGATACTGAAGGAGATGAGGGAGAAGTACAGATGGCCAGGAATTTGAAAGCAGGTGTATAGTAGAGGGGAGGGGAAACTAGCGATAGCCACTAGAAAGTCCCAGATGCCAGGGACCCAAGAGGTTCCCAGGACTCAACAGGGAGGACTTTAGCCAAAATACCCAACAAAGAGGAGAGAGAACCTGTAAAGACCATATCCAGTGGATAGGCATGGCCCCCAGTTGAGGGATAGGGACCACCCAACCACCTCAAAAATATTAATCCAGAATTCCTCCTGTCAAAAGGTAATGCAGGGACAAAGAGTGTAGCAGAAACTGAAGGAAAGACCATCTAGAGACTGTCCCACCCGGGGATCCATTCCATCTGCTGATGCCAAGTCCAGACACTGCTGCTCTTGCCTAGAAGCTCTTGCTGGCAAGAGTCTATTATAGCTGTCGCCTGAGAGGCTATGCCAGAACCTGACCAATAGAGATGTGGATGTACACAGCCATACTCTTTGACTGATCATGGGGACCACAATAGGTAAGTTAGAGCAAGGACTGTAGGAGCTGAAGGAGCTTCCAACTTCACAATAAGAGCAACAATATCAACCAACCAGACCCCTCAAAGCTTCCAGGGCCTAAACCACCAACCAAAGAGTACCCATGGGGTATCCATGGCTCCAGATGGATATATAACATAGAATTATCTTATCTTCCATCACTGGGAGGAAGGCCCCTTGGTCCAGTGGAGGCTTGATGGCCCAGAATAAGGAAACACTAGGCCTCTTAGACAAGAGTGTATGGGTGGGTAAGGGAGCACCCTCATAGAGGCAGGGAGAGGGAGGAGAGAATAGAGGGTTTGTGGAGGTGATACTGGGAAGGGGGATAACATATGAAATGTAAATAAAAAATAACCAAGAAGAAAAGAAAAAGAAATCCACTGAGCTTGTGATTCACAGGCTCCCCCTCCAGCATCAGGTATGAGATACTGCTCAGGACTTCAAAAGAAATCTGCACATCCAGAGTGCACCTGTTGGTGCGGGAGGCAAGTCAAGCCTATCTGGTTGGCCTTTTTGAAGATACCAACCCACATCTTATCCATACCAAATCTGTAACAATAATACAGAAAGATATCCAGCTAGCACTGCGCATATGCAGAGAACATGCTTTAGAGTCTACAATGAGGGAAAACATTTCATTCTCAAAAAAATGTTTTCTCCTCTTCCTCCTATTAACATTCAGAAGAATGTTAGGTATTCTTTCCATGGGGTCAGAAAAAGTATCTAAGTAAATGGTTTCCAGTGGAAACATTGGGGTCAGAATCCGGCATTGGCAGCTTCTCATTTTATCTGTGTGAGTTTTAATCTGAGAACAGGATGAAAAGCACCGATGCAAGCAGAATGTCTCTGCGAACACATCTCAACGGTTCAACTCTGTAACAATTATAAACTAATCTCCTAAAGGTTTCTAGACAATACCAGCATTTAGTGCACAGTGGCCCTAGTGAAATCTGTAAAACAAAATTTTACAGACTGAGGTGAGAGATGTCTCCTGGGACTTTGCGGAACACCCTATTCAAAAGCCAAAAATCTCACTTGGCAATTTACTTTACTTCTAAACTCTTCTCCTGCCTCATAGCTGGGACTAATTAAAAACAAGCAAACTAAGATGTAAAAGAATCTATCTTGTAGTAAGTCACTAGCCAGAAAAATCGGCAACACTTTGCTCCAATCATTTATGTAATTACATTTACCTCCCAATAGGATATATAGAAAGTATGGGTCCAAATATGGTATAAAAGCATTAATAGCATGCAGTAGAATTTTTCAGAAACCCTAAAATTATAGGTTCCTTTTAGTTTTTTAGTCACCCTTGAAGGACAGGTGGATTTGAAACAATAGGCCCAGACTAGAAGATATTTATATCTGAAGAACCTTATACAATGCCCTTGCCGAACAGGTGGGTGTTGGGCAAGCTAGAAAGAATTTACATTTGAGTTGGTGGTGCAGAGCTCAGAGCTGCCTAAATGGAAGCTTGTAAGGAACTGCTTTTGTTTTGCAGACAACACCTAGGGAGTATTTGACCGAAACAACATCATTAACTTATCCAGGTGTGATTCAGGATACAGTTTATACTTTTTACGCACAGAGACTCCCCAGTTGGTTCACCGGGCTGGGGGCTAGGGGCTGCAGATGGAACTGATCGCAGGGTGCCTAGGGTAGCCCCAGCCATGGCACAGAGAAGAATGTGGCAGACGGACTACACTAGGCAGAGATGTGCTTGAGAGGCTGGGCACAGGTCAGGCGGCTCCCCAGGCTCTGCAGTGCCACCATCATTGCCAGGTAGGCTAGGCACAGGAGCCATCCTTCCCCAGCTCCTGGGCTAGCACAACAGCGGGGCCAAGATGAAGCAGCAGCTTAACTGAATACGCCAATTGTCCAACCAGATAATGGGCAAACACCTTGTACTGCTGGAGGAAACTGAAGCTTTGTCGGATGAATGTGATGCCTAATTTGAGATGTTAACTTGACTGGACCAGGGGATACCCAGAATAATACACTCAGATCCAAAAACCACCTCAGTGTCTGTGTAATTTCACCAGACCTGTGCCTTCCTGGACCATCCATTCACTGTTCTTTTCTAACTGAGTTGTCCTTCATGCATGTACATGTTTTTATTTTTATTTTTTATTTATTTATCAATCATGTTATTTGTCTATATTTCAAATGTCATTCTTCCTTCCTGGTTTCCCCTCCAAAAACCCCTCACCCCATTCTCCTCCCCTTTGCCTCTAAAAGGATGCTCCCCTACCCACATAACCACTCCTGCCTCTCCCCTCTATCATCGCCCTTCTCTAGGACATCAAGCTTCCACAGGACCAAGTACTTCCCCTCCCACTGATGTCAGATGAAGCATTCAATAAGGAAGGGCAAAGTGTGAATGCTTCAACCCCACTTAGAAGGGGGAGAAAAATGATCATGACAGGGAGATGGAGGGAGGGATCTTTGTGGGTGGAGAAGAAGAAAACAGGACCAGGTATGGGAAGAGAAAGGAACAAAGTTCAAGGAGAATGAATAGAAATAAGTAGCAGTGGGGAGTGGGGAATGGCAGGAACCACTAGAAAGCCAGGGATGCCAGAGCCTCCCAGGACCCAGTGAAGATGACATTAGTCAAAATTTCCAATAGCAGAAATAGAACCTGAGACCTCTTCCAGTAGATAGATATGGCTCCTAGTGGAGGGGACATATTTTTTACCCATGAAAACCAGACACACTGAAACTAATAGAAAAGAAACTGGGGAAGACCCTTGAGGACATGGGCACAGGGGAAAAGTTCCTGAACAGAATACCAATAGCTTATGCTCTAAGATCAAGAAGTGACAAATGGGACCTCATAAAATTACAAAGCTTCTGTAGGGCAAAGGACACTGTCAAAAGGATAGAACAGCAACCAACAAACTGGGAAAAGATCTTCACCAACCTTACATCTGACAGAGGGCTAATATCTAATATATACAAAGAACTCAAGAAGTTAGACCCCAGAGAACCAAATAACCCTATTAAAAATGGGGTACAGAAACAAACAAAGAATTTTCACCTGAAGAAATTCAGATAGCTGAGAAGCACCTTAAGAAATGTTCAACATCATTAGTCATTAGGGAAATGCAAATCAAAACAACCCTGAGATTTCACCTCACACCAGTCAGAATGGCTAAGGTTAAAAACTCAGGAGACAGCAGGTGTTGGCAAGGATGCAGAGAAAGAGGAACACTTTCACTGCTGGTGGGATTGTAAGATGGTACAACCACTCTGGAAATCAGTCTGGCGGTTCCTCAGAAAACTGGGTATGACACTTCCGGAGGGCACTGCTATACCTCTCCTGGGCATATACCCAGAGGATTCCCCGGCATGCAATAAAGACACATGCTCCATTATGTTCATAGCAGCCTTATTTATAATAGCCAGAAGCTGGAAAGAACCCAGATATCCCTCAATGGAGGAATGGATACAGAAAATGTGGTATATTTACACAATGGAATACTACTCAGCAAATAAAAACAATGAATTCATGAAATTCTTAGGCAAATGGTTAGAACTGGAAAATATCATTCTAAGTGAGGTAACCCAATCACAAAAGAATACACATGGATTGCAATCACTGATAAGTGGATATTAATTATCCCAGAAGCTCTGAATACTCAAGACACAATTAGCATGTCAAATGATTCCCATGAAGAAGGAAGGAGTGTGCCTGATCCTGGAAAGGCTTGATCCAGCATTGTAGGGGAGTACCAAGACAGAGAAAAGGGAGGGGGGTGATTGGAGAATGGGTGGAGAGAAGAGGGCTTATGGGACATATGAGGAGGGGGAAACTGGGAAAGGGGAAAGAACTTGCAATGTAAACAAAGAATATAGAAAATTTAAAAAAGACCCCAAACAAAACAAATGAACAAATTTTAAATAAAATAAAAATAATTATTGCCTTCAACACCAAAAAAAAAAAAAAAAAACAAAACACCTGTAATTGTCCCTGTCTAAAGGAAATGTGCAGGGAGCAGAGGCTGAAGGAAAGGTCATCTAGAGATCACCCCACCCTGCAATCAGTTTCATGTGCAGACAACCAAACCCTGACACTATTACTGATGCCAAAATGTGCTTGCAGACAGGGGTCTGGTATTGCTGTCCTATGAAAGGCTCTGACAACACCTGACTAAGACAGATACAGATGCACACAGATAACTATTGGACTGAGGCCAGGACCCCAAAGGAAGAGTTAAGGGAAGAATGAAGGAGTTGAAAGGGGATTTAAACCCCATAGGAAGAATAACAATGTCAATTAACCAGACGCCTCAGAGCTCCCAAGTACATGTTTTTAATGTCTGTCTTCTGTGCTGTTCCTGTGAGTTTGCAACTAAAATACATTAAGCTATAAAAAGAAAATGAGTCCATAAAACCCTTCAGAAGGATATTGTGCTATTTTACTGTAATCAGAGTTCATTCAAAATTTTTACACAAGTAACTTCAATCCCATTACCCATCTTGATCTATGATTGGTTGAAGTTAGTACGTAATTTATGCATGAGAAAGTAAATGAAAAAAAAAATGAAAACAGAAACAAAAACCAATTCCTGCAGCACTTTGAAGTGGAAACTTAAGGGTTCTTTGGAAAGTCCATTGTTTTGGAAGGTATTTTGCTAGGGCAAACACATGAAGGAGTGGTTTCCTGAAGCAGCCACAGGTGGAGGACTAAGGCAGACTCATGAAGTAATGTTTAGTTGAAACAGACACAGGAGAGAGGATGTTCTGCTAAAACAAGCATGTAAAAGAACATGTGATGAAAAGTCTTTGCTAACAACACACATGTATTGGTTCGCCTTACATTGCATAGTTGACATACATTTGTTAAGAATATATTGGCAGAAATGTAGCAAAAACTTCTGGTGGCTGCTACAGTTTCTCACTGCTTCCACAGACTCCAGCTAATTGGCAGAGTGATGTCAGCTGAGACAGATGCAAGACATAAGCTGAGACAAGATACTTGGAGAACATGTACTATTTGAAGGGTATAAATAAGACGACACAGAGTGACAGAGAGAGAGCTTGGCTTGCTGGTACAGCTAGCTAGAGGTACAATGCTTATGAATCTTTCATCTTCTCTTCACTGATCTTTGCTTCCCAGAGAGAGGTGCAGCTGAGAACTTCTCTTGGTGTTCTTGTTGGTCCATCCTGCTGACTTGAGCTGAGGGCTGACTTGACTGTCTCTGCTAGGTAGTGTCACTGCTGTTGCTATACTGACTGGACTGCTGGGATATCCATGAAGCATTTGTGAATGGATCAAGTTGCGACTGCTGACCTCTGAACTCAACTGCCAATTTCTAGACAACACAGATAGGAACTGCTCCAAAGAACCTTTCTAAACAAGTCCACTTCCCCATATCCTTTCTTTGCTGCTACCTCTAGTGGGTGGTGGGTTAATGGAGGTTAAAACCTTTAAAAGCCATCATTAAAAGTAGGCTTTGAAAAAATTAAAGTTGCAACACTCATATCTGCAGAGGAAGAGTTAAGAGTTGCAGTTAGCATGGACAATCTCACAATTCTTTCGTATAACTTGGATAATCTATGGTAATAATGAGGCTGTTTCTCCTCTATTCTATTTCTAAAAGTATGTGAAACTATTTGCAGCACTATTATAGCTGCCCTATTATTGACAGAAATTCTTTCGATAGTTTGTCATAAAGTATTCTGTTTATTCAACACTCAGTTCTCCCCTTCTCTTTGTCTGTTTGTAGGAATACCGGTGGGCAATTGGACACACTGGCAGCAGTACAGATGATAGTATGAGAAAAGGAAGGTATGACCAGAGAAACCACCACAAAAAACAACAACCAACATTGAAAATTTTGCAGTTCAAAGTGTGGATACAAAAGAGAAATAAAAAATATATAGGCTGTTTCATTAATAGGAACCTTGTGTGAGAAAAATGGAAAAAATAAAAAGAGATCTGTGTCTTTGTATGGAGACATTGTAGAAAAGGATGAATGAGTGTTGTCCAAAGCAAACCAGGAAATGCCATACATATAGGGTACAATTCCTCAGAACAGGAATCCAATCCATATCTCAAAAATAAAGCATGAATTCTGAACACACCTGTACTTTACATGGATACTAATTCCACTGAGCAAGTTTTTAAAAATTTGAGAACATCTTCATTTCCTTGAAATATAAAGAATTTTTAAAGTTTTTAAAGTATTTATTATTGTGTTTGTACATATGATGTTAATTAGCATACATTCCAAGACACATATGTGGAGATCAGAAGATATCTCTATGAAAACTTTCCTTCTGCAATTTCACAGGAATAGAACTCAAGTCACCATGCCTGTGTCAATGTGTTTACCCACTGAGCAATACTGCCATCCCAACAAAGATTTCTTAAAGAGAACACAGAGAGAAACACATGGGTCTGGACCTCTCTTAGACGGAAGGGCTAACAATGGACAGAGGGTGTGGGATGGGAGAAATATAAGTTCAATCTCTATGCGCAGCCAAGGTGTACACTTGAGACATACAATATCTACATATACTATGTGCCAGTTAAACAAGAGCGGACACCCTAAAACTGTTTCCACTAGTAATAGTTTCCTGATTTGTCTAGCAGAACAGGTCTGCTGGTTTTGCAAAAATTAAGGATGCTATATGCTTGGTGTTTCTTCACATATATGTTTGAATTATGGTATAATATGTATGACACAGATGTAATATTGCAATGTAACTATCTCATAGATACAAGCAGTCTGTTAAATTCTGACTTGTAGATTTATACTCATTCTTTGAAAGACTGAGTAAATGTTTCCTTATAAAGTTTTTTTACAGCATACATTATTACAGACATGAATTATTCCAAAGCACTATGATTGCAATATAATATTGGCTGTCAGAAATTTAAATGACTTTAATAAATGTTAATTTTGGACATACCACAGCAAGGTTAAAAATCTTCTGTTATACTAAAACTAACACTGTACATTTCTCTAGGCAGATATTAAAAATTAAAAGAAATTTTCTCATTGTTTTATTAAGTACCATAGAAATTTTATTTCATTCAATACATCTGATGCTTTCAAATTAAATCATCTTCTTAAATTTACAAAGAAAAACCTAGGTTGTTTTGAAATGATGAAATATTTGGCTCATTTTATATTTTGGGATATATTCTATCTAAAAATAAAAATAATTATTTTTAACTAATTAAATTTTACAATTAGTTTTTTTCTAGTTATTACTCCTTTGAAAAATAAAAACTTCAATTCAAAAAAACATTCCAAGATGTTATGGTTTAGTAGAAATGTAAAACAACAACAACAACAACAAAAAAAAAACACAACTCTTTTCTTAAAATAAAAAGAATTTAAAAAATATATTAGAATATCTGGCTATTTAATAGCTATGGAAACATTACAACGTGGGTAACAATGAGAGAAAGATCTATTTATTCAAAGCATATTTACCCAGACTTACTCTGTGTCTGCCTTCCTTTCAGAATTAAAGACCTGGATGGAAGTAACAGAGAAAACCTCATTCATCAAAATGTTTACCTTTCATAGGAGAGAAACAACCAATAAAAGGACAAATGTAGTGTGACAGGCTTCTGAGGAGTTAGTGGAGCCAGAGGACGAAGGGCAGTAGTCAAGAAGGCTCTGAATCACAGAACATATTTGTCTGGGTTTGAGAGCAGCCATAGCAGAAGATCACAAACTGGATGATCTGGCAGAAAATCCAGATGCCTCACAAAGTTAGAAATGTGAGGTCATGACACCTGTGGGTTCTGGCATCTTCTCTCCTGGTACCCCTCACAGCTGGTAGTTTGCCAGACATTTTGGCATCCTCAGTTTGTAGAAGCGTCCTCCATCTTGGCCACTTTTCCAGTGCTATTTTCCCAGCCAGTGTTTGTCTCTCCGTCCCAGTTCTCCTTGCTGACATTCTGACATTGGACTTTTATCTCAGAACTGTGAGGTGCCCACACAAGTTATATATGGCCACACAGTGTCTTCCATGTCTACTGTATTAGAAGACTAATGTGTGAGACAAAAACTCCCAGCTTTGTAAATTACAGAGGTGCCTGATTATTGATATATAGAAACCTTCTATCCTGAAAAAAATAAAAATTTCTTTGAGAGAAATTGTGTTTACAGTTTGTATTGTCCAAACTAATGAATGCTTGCTATTGTATTCAACATGCAAAGTCATCCATTTCCTGAATACCTCATTCTCTCTCTCTTGTGTTTTTAAGCAACCCAAAAAATCTCTACTCATGGATGTTATGATTACAATGAGCATTAAAATACATTTCCTCTATTTCCCAGTTGCATTTTATTAGATAATGTTGCTGTGCTTTAAATAAGACTTTTTAAATTGTTTAAATGTTTCATATTAGCATAAATTAACACATATAGAGTAAGCCCCATTATGATACTCTCATACATGTACATAATATATTTGTATCATAGTCATGCTCTGTTACCTTTTCTTTTCCTCTTCTATCTCACTAATCTCCTTCCTCTCTTTCCAATTAGCCCCTACTCTCTTTTTGATTTTGTGGGATCCAGACAGTTTCATAAGGGTATTTTGCAAGTACATAGATATCAGCACCTATGCTGAAGAAAAAGCCTCTGCCTTCTGCATCCACCAATAACTTCATATAAATCTCCAGTGTGTTCTTATCCTGACTTGATGTATCCTATTGACCAGCTGGAATACAGAACGAACAGCTTTCCTTTAGCTTCTGCTAAAACACTCAGAGAAAAGGCTACAATGACTGCTAAAATTCCAAAACCAAATGATCATCTTTGCAGCTCTAGCCTCAGTGATCTAGAACAAATCACTAACAGTGCTAAACTCATGGCAATCACCTCAGCCCCAATGCAAGTTGCAAATTTGACCATCCTTTACATTATAGTCAGGCAGTCATTTGTCTGATGTAGGAATCAGAAAGCAATTGTCCTTCCCAACAAGCTTTGAGGTGCAGTGAAGTAGTCCAGGTGGATATTCCCTCAGAGCACTATCCTGAGAGGTCCCAAGAATCAGGGTTAAAACTGACATTGGCAAAAAAAAAAAGAGAGAGAGAGAGAGAGAGAGAGAGAGAGAGAGAGAAAATGGCGTCCTTATAGGCCACTGGATACGTAAGTGCCATCTAGCTCATTTTAAATCCAAAAGTTCACAAATCTTAGACATACTAATCAGGCTTCTTACACCTTTCCACAGCTTAATGGTTTTCAGGTTAGAATATCAGTGCCTTGGAAGAAAAGGGGGGACTTCTCTCATTTTCTTCTTAATTCCTGATCAAAAGCATTTTGTCTTTTCTGCTATTCAGGACAATGACAGTACAGTGCTTCTAGATGAATAGCAGAAGACAGTGTGGCAGATTAATACAAATGAAGTCATTCCTGAGTGACTCCATCTGCTTTAGAAATAAGGCTTGGACAATAATGTGGCCAAGATCCAGATAATTAGGCCTGACTCCAAACGAAGGCACACAGGTAACTTATAGCTTCATTAGCCCTTTTCAAGAAGGCAGAAGTCCAAAAACTAACCTTAATAGAGGGAGCATATGATCCACTGACAATCTGCTTGATATTAAAAAATGAATGTTGTTTTGCAATGTTGCATGAACAGTAGGCAAATAACATATGCAACTCAAAATAGCCCAGACCAAGGCATGGTCTAGCATCCCAGATGCCAGTCTCACAAACTTGGAGAACAAAGGCCTTAATTTTTGTTTACAGAATTTAATCAAAATCATTAATAATCTAAAAATGAGGAAAGGCACATAAGGTGTGTCTGCAAGTGTCTTCCCTGTGCAAACAAAAGGAAGATTATTAGATAATAACAAATGTTATTCATCTTCATAATGGCTAAATGACAGCCTGCTTAAAGTAACAAATGACTTTTC
The DNA here is from genome assembly GCF_947179515.1 of Apodemus sylvaticus. Classification (NCBI taxonomy): domain Eukaryota; kingdom Metazoa; phylum Chordata; class Mammalia; order Rodentia; family Muridae; genus Apodemus; species Apodemus sylvaticus. The sequence continues at coordinate 15,776,112 of NC_067483.1, forward strand.
CTTATTGATGGTTACAGGGTGAACATGACCTTCACGTTTTTTAAGCAAACAAGTTCTCTTTTCCAAGACTTCAGGAGTCCTCTAATTGATAATGATAAGCTGGTTCTCACTTTACCCTGGGACACCAACCTCTTAAGATGTTGTTTCAGTTGAGATAGTTTTATCAGAATGCACCCTGAAGATTGCCCACTAATGTTTATTCATAAACAAAATCCGTGGATCACAAATGTAATTAGTTGAGTGCCATACAAAATAAATGTTTCCTTTTTGGCTTCCCTTATTTATCTATTGTGAATCAGATATGGGCCAAATCAAGCAAAACAATGAAGAGATGATCTTAAAATTGAATATTTAAGTATTTTTTATTTCCTGTGAAGTATCAGCATTGCATATCTCTTGTAGACACAGCAATCAGGCTTCAGATGAACACATACGACTTCTAACAAGCCTTTACACCCCAGCAGGCAGGATTGACAAGACATTCCTGGGAATTTCAGATGCTAGTTTTCTACTTATCCCAGTTCAGACCTTCGACACTGGATTCTGCAGATGTGGTGGATTTGAGATATGGTGGATTTAATATTGGTGGCAAATATTATAACAGAGGACCATGAGACAAAGAAACCTACTCCACAGCCAGCTCGACTTCCTGCTACAACAGCAAACAAAGCAGCTATGGCCACTTCTACCACTGTCTCAATCTCTAAGGCAACTGTGCCTGTCAACCCTTTGCTATTTGTAGACTTATTTGTCTGCTAGAACCCTACTATGATGAGCAGAGATATAGCCTTCCCAAGGTTTGCATATCTCTGGGATTAGTGACTGAGTCCTTATTAGCAATCCTAGTATTGGAGGGGGTTGCAATGGTTCACATTGAGGAGATGGAGGGGCCACTAAGCAAGAGATAAAGACCTTAGAAGCTGGAAGTGGCAAAGTACTGAATTATCCCCTAAGGCCTTTAGATGGAGCATATCATAGTAATCCACTCATTTAAGGCCCATTGAAAAATGTTTGCCCTTTTGACCTCTGCAAATGGAAAATAATAAAATGATAATTGGCTGCCATGGTCATGAGAAACCAATATACCTGTAGGTGACCTAAGACAAATGCCTACTGAGTGACTGGCTTCCCTAAAATCAATGTCTCCCTCTTTTTATGTATGCAAATATCAGAGGCAGAAGTGCATGGATCTTTCTTTGCAAAACAGAAACAATATACTAATTACTCCTTTTCTAGCTGAAACTTGTATGTTTTAGCTGACACTTGGATCCTAAATCTCCTCTTAAATATTTATGAGAGAAAAGTAATCATTATTTTCAAGCACAGGCAAGATGCCCCATGATTAAGCCTGAATCTCATTTCACGACAGGTCACACTAACAGTTCTCTAGGTTACTCCTAACTCTACGATGTTACATTGGTACCTACACCATGGTCTTGAGCTAGGTAAAGAGCACAGATGTGTATGCATTTACTTCATGATCAGATCAGCTTCCGTAAGTGCTGTTTTGGATGATTATCTTAATTACTTCACCTCAGACCCATTTCCTCTAAAGAGAAATTTTAGCTACAAATCAGCACAAGTTATTTACCATGCTCCTGCCTTTCCTCTGTGACTGAGTGCATAGGCTGATTTTGCAATATGGTTATCATGTTATCATGATGAATCAATTAATATTCAAGTAAACAATATCTTTGAAAAAATGAAAAGATATTTGGGGTTTTTCAAGGAAGGAGTGCATCTACATTTTCAAGAACTTATGTAATAGATATCAACCACTGGAAGAGAGAACATAATTTAAAATCCTCATGTTGAATTCTCTGGAGAGAGATATAATTTCCTTCAATCCTGTGACTTTTCCAGGTGAGTAGCATTCCAGCCAGGAAAGGGAGGGTTTTCCCTTGAAACTTGAGGCACATAGTTTAAGTTAACGAGACATGGCAATAGCAGGTGGGTAATTCGATGTTTCACACACTATAATGGGCCAAAGGCTAATTACTATTCACTGCAAAATGAATATAAAAGTACCAATTATGCTTTCATCCTAGTAGATGTGATGTATCAAAAGCTATCAGCTTTCCCTTCTGTAATAACAGCTTTTGTCTGTTTGTACCAGGATGTATAAAAGTAAGATGTATATGGAAGTGAATATCCAGGATTATACATCAAAAAAAGCTCCAGTTTCTCTCTGTCTCGTCTGCTTCAGAGACACGAGGGACATATGATGACTGTGGTACAGTAATATGTGAAATGATGCTTTTTCTCTTGGCTTGGGAATCCATGCCAAAGTAATACAAGGGTTTCATTCAAGGATCTTCTCTTTGAGTACTCCTCATGTCACCTGTGAGCCACAATAAATACATAATTAAGCAGGTGAGCATTTCAATGAGCAGGTCCAGGTTGCCAGACCTGAGGAGAGACAGCTGGCTAAACTCAGTGTTCATCCTCTTATTCTTTGCCAAAAGCTTCCAGAAAACATTCAAACAAGATAAATCAACCTTGTTTTATCTCTACTAAAAACTGAAGAAAAGGTGTGTGCATGCATCACACACACACACATACACACACGCACACACACACCCACACACATACACACACACACACACACACACATACACACCCGAGAGAGAGAGAGAGAGAGAGAGAGAGAGAGAGAGAGAGAGAGAGAGAGAGAGAGAAGGGGAAGGAGGGAGGCAGGAAGGAAGGAAGGAAGGAAGGAAGGAAGAATAAAGTAGATTGATCAAAGTTCAAACGTGCTGATATTGTGGAATAATTGATTGCTTGGAAGTAAAATGAAAAGCTGATGTGTTCTAGCAAAAAAGAAACTGATTCCCTTATATAAGAAAAGAAAAGCAGAAACGGAATTACAGGGGATTCTTTTTCCAACTCCAGGAAATGAAAATAACTGTTCCTTTGTCTGCCAAAATCTTACCACTTGAAGGTAACCAAGATATACTTAGCTTGTGAGCCTCCAATCTTACATAAAAGGACGATGCCATGGTGTCTAGATGTTCTCTCCTGTTCTTGATTATGTCTCAGTTCCTTGGGTAATAAACTACCTTTCTTATGTAAGCTTCCATTGGTCTATAGACCTCTTTAATTTCCCAGTATTCCTACAAGAGACCAACAAGCTCCTTGCCATGCCTAAGTTGGATAGACCCAAAGGTATTACCCTGGCAGTTTCAGGATTTTTCACGTGTGTCAGATAATTGGCTGTTGGACAGCTATGACAGAAGTAGAAATATAATGTTGCAGTTATATGGAGGCAATACAATGTTTTTCACTTATACAAACTGAAATTTGCAGAACATGATAAAGATAATTTTGTATGGTAGAAAATCTTATATGTAGTCTTTAAAGGTATTTTCCTGAAGTGTTCCTATTTTGCTTCAATGATTACCTCTAAGAATCTACTCAGATTTCAAAATCTTAAAAATCCAATTTAAGTTTACCTGAAACCAGATCCAGTTTAACATTTCTTATTCTCCAAGCCTTTCAGGATCTCAGGGTAGAAGCTATAACCTGCTGTTTCTCTAACTGACAGCTTCTACACAGGTCCCAGGCATTGCACTAGGCTAAGTTCTTATCATCACCAATGGTATTTTACCAAACTGAGTGTGTCCACCAGGCCCCCCTGTATTAGTATAACCACTATGCAGCTGCCGAGAGACCAAAACTTTTGGGTTCAGACTCCATCTTAGAGAACCTGACCTAAGGTTGAACTCAAGTTAACTAACAGGCAAGTACCTAGCACAGTGCCCCAGGTTATTCCTCCAACAAATCCAGCATCTAGCACCAGCCTTCAGGTTATTCCCCAATAAATCTGTCCCTCAAGGTTCCAAGCCTGCCCTTGGCAATTCAATTTCTAACAACCACCAATCCGGAGGAAAGCAGAAGTTAAGTTTATAGTTTGGCTCCCAGTACCAACCAATTATGTTAAAGGTCACAGTAACCCCTCTCTCCCCAATTAGATGTTTGCCAGTCTAGAAACACTCACCCCTCATTTAACATTTCCTATAAAACCTTGTCCCGATGAGTGATTGGAGCTTTGCTCCACCAAAACCATCCTGTGGGTCAGCAGTGACTTCAAGCTCTAGCCAGTGAATTAAGACTCAGATTGTTCTTTCTGGGTTAAGAAACACTTCCTCGTATTACCCTGCCAGTGTACCTGTCCATCAAGGGTAGAAACAACTGAGATATGTAATATGCTGAGAAGCGTCTCAGATGCACCTGGGCCTGACTAGTCTCATTCAAGCACATGCCAGACACCTTGAGAGAATCCATGAGCACATTTATAATACAAATTTATTGAGGCTTCTAATGCATTCTACCCTGTGGCTGCTGCAATCCAATATTGATTTTATTTAGAGCAAGAAGAATTATTGGATGGCAAACTTTATATTCCATGAAAATTCAATATTTTAGGAATGCTTTTCTTCGAATGTATTACAAAAATACTGTAGCCACCAGCCTAGCCATAAAGCTGAAATATTTATGACTTGCCCTGACTCTTTACACAATGAATTTTCCTTATCAAGATAAATTCTGGGGACACCTAGCTTTTGTGGGTTTCTCTGGTGTAAGAACTTTGTGAGGTTGTGTTTACCTCACTCTTAAATTTCATCTAAAACAGGCATTGGTGCATTCCAACTCCCATCATTCTTAGCTTGCATCTTGGTTTTATGCGTCCATGTCTGTTCACAGAGATTACTAAGGTTATTGATGTGTTTTTAATGTAAATATTCTCCCTTAGTCATGAAAAGGGAAAATTACAAAGATGTCAAGCAGTATTGAATATAAATAAGTCTTTCTTACCTCAGCTAATACTGAATTTTTTTCAGCTTAGTAAATAAACCACTAAAGAGTGTGATTATGTCAAGGATCCATTGTCGGATGTTAGTGTGAAGCAAGACAATACAGCAAAGATTATAAAATGCTAATGAATCTTCTGCATGCTGTCATGGTTTGCCTTCCACCAAGACTCAGAAAGCTTGCCTTGCTGCTTTGAACAAGGCTCCAGAGCCATTACAATACATACACCAATAACGTAATGCACAGCCAAATAATTCCCTGGCTGTTGAAAAGATGACGAAGGTGTTAGCAGTAATGCTGTGCTTCATATTTCCAATTTATTCCCAGAAGCTATAAGACACCGAAAGGTGCACCATTCATTTTAAACAACCACCTTGCTGACCTTGCATCTGAAAGCCATTGTGAACAGACACTCCTATGGAAAAGAAATGTGAAAAGAAGATGTAGAAAGCAAGGGCAAGAGAAATATGTTCCTAATCAGGGTAAACTGCATGTCATCTATGGTTGTGTATGGTCTGCAAAATATTTACTAAAGCCTGCTGCCTCCTCGAATACAAACATGGAAGTTACATATGTAACCCTGGGTACTCTGCACTATAGAAAACTAAGAATAAGAACTGAAACAAGCCTTTTAACCAGGTGGTAGTGGTGTACTTGCTCTAGAACTCACCTTAGGAAGAAATTCCAAAGGAGACACCGTGGTGATTGAGGTGACCATTTCTGTGAGTCTTTTTGAAAGGAATGATTCCAGAGAAAGCCAGAAACTAGAGAAGTAAGGTTAAAGTAGAGATAAGCCTAAAAAGGGACCTGAGATCAAGCCCTAGCTTGGACTTGATTCTACAGCAAGTTCAAAGGTGAAAACTACACTTGTGAGCTAGTCCCACTTCTAAGCATCAATTATTGGATGGGGAGATTGGTCGAGTATATAAACTAAGCACTGCATGTTCTCTTGGAGGCAAGATGTTGTTGTAGCAAGAACAGGGTTTCAAAAAGTCTCAGATGTGCACCTTTCAAAGGGAAGCATAACAGAGCTCTGGCTATGGATGTGGGAGACCATAGAATATCAGAGGAGCACCCTGAGGAACCTGAGTGTATCTCAAAAGATACAAAACACGTGTGTGGGTTGCGACAGAAGGATTTCCTACTGAGTGGCAAAACATGACTTATGAAGCTTGTTAGACACTTCTGTGCCACTTCAGTATGGTGAGACCCCTCTAGCCCCAGCATGCAGCAAAGAGGAAATAATAATAAACACGGTTACCATTCACAGAACACCATTAAAAAATACAGTTAGCCAAATCATTTTATTAAATACTTCCTAGATTTTGTATCATTGTCCTATCTGGAAAAAATAAATAATGCAGGCCACAAATTGTCTAAAAACAGAACAAAACTTTATGATCCAAAAGTCTATAGGTCACAAAGAAACTCAGAGATGATATAGGACAGAGGGAAGCTGGCTACCTGTACTTTACTCTAAAGCCTTTAGTAGTCTCAGTCTCCCAGCTTTTCAGCTACTCACACAAGAGGAATGTGCATAAAACAGACTTTAACACAAAGACGCATGTGGGAATATGAGTTTAAGAGAGGTGTGGTGGAGGGGGCTGGTTTAACTTCTGCGGGTTTAGATGCAAAATATTTGCCACAGGTCCTATGCTTGAATGTTTACTTGCCACCCAGCTGTTAGTTGCACTATAAGAAATAGAGTCATCTGAAGGGAGTTCGTCACTAGAGCCCAAATGTACTTAGGGTTTCAGTCCTGTGTTTCTTCGTGCTCTACTAAGATGGGATCAAGCTCTCACACACTCCCCACATTGTGATGGGTTTTCCGTCTATAAGCAAAATAGGCCCATTATCCTTTACATTGCTTCCTATCAAGTAAGTGACTACAGTAGTAGAAAAAGCAGCTGTCACACAGGTAGTCAGGAGGGTATCAGGACTGGAAGGACAATGGCAATGAGTCACCCTTCTTTTTCTGAGTGGGGGGGGGATACCACTGCCTGGTGGGTCACCCTTCTGTGATTTCAGTTTTTCAAACTAATTTTTAATTTAAAATAAAAGCTTGGCAGCTGGGACAGGAGCCTTCCATTCACCATTTGTACTGGGGAGCCAGGTGGCTCCACAGCCTTCTGTGCACAGACCCTGCCAGAAGAGAGTTGGTTCCCCAGGAGTACAGACACAGGCTTACAGGCCCACAGTGGGTACAAGCTCCAGCCAGAGACAGCAAGACCAACTAACACCAGAAATAACCAAATGGTGAAAGGCAAGCACAAGAACCCTACCAACAGAAAGCAAGGCTACTTGGCAACATCAGAACCCAGAGCTCCCACCACAGTAAGTCCTGGATACCCAAACACATCAGAAAAGCAAAAGTTGGATTTAAAATCGCATCTCATGATGCAGATAAAGGACTTTAAGATGGACATAAATAACTCCCTTAAGGAAATACAGGAGAACATGGCTCAACAGGTAGAAGCCCTTAAAGAGGAAACACAAAAATACCGTAAAGAATTACAGGAGAACACAAACAAACATGTGCAGGAACTGAACAAAACTATCTAAGATCTAAAACTGGAAGTACAAACAGTAAAGAAATCACAAAGGGAGACAACTCTGGAGATCCAATATATATAAAGAACTCAAGAAGTTAGACTCCAGAAAACCGAACAACCCTATTAAAAATGGGGTACAGAGTTAAACAAAGAATTCTAACCTGAAGAACATCGGATGGTGGAGAAGCATCTTAAAAAATGCTCAACTTCATTGGTTATTAGGGAAATGCAAATCAAAACAACCCTGAGATTTCATCTTACACCAGTCAGAATGGCTAAGATTAAAAATTCCGGAGATAGCAGGTGTTGGAGAGGGTGTGGAGAAAGAGGAACACTCCTCCACTGCTGGTGGGGTTGCAAATTGGTACAACCACTCTGGAAAGCAGTCTGGTGGTTCCTCCGAAAACTGGGCACCTCACTTCCAGAAGATCCTGCTATACCACTCCTGGGCATATACCCAGAGGATTCCCCACCATGTAATAAGGATACATGCTCTACTATGTTCATAGCAGCCCTATTTATAATTGCCAGATGCTGGAAAGAACCCAGGTATCCCTCAACAGAAGAGTGGATGCAAAAAATGTGGTATATCTACACAATGGAGTACTATTCAGCCATTAGAAACAATGAATTCATGAAATTCTTAGGCAAATGAATGGACCTAGAGAACATCATACTAAGTGAGGTAACCCAGACTCAAAAGATGAATCATGGTATGCACTCACTAATAAGTGGATATTAACCTAGAAACCTGGATTACCCAAAACATAATCTACACATCAAATGAGGTACAAGAAGAAAGGAAGAGTGGCCCCTTGTTCTGGAAAGACTCAATGAAGCAGTATTCAGCAAAACCAGAACAGGGAAGTGGGAAGGGTGGATGGGAGGACAGGGGGAGAGAAGGGGGCTTACGGGACTTTTTGGGAGTAGGGGGGCTAGGAAAGGGGAAATCATTTGAAATGTAAATAAAAAATATACCGAATAAAAAAAAAATTAAAAAAAAAGAAAGAAAGAAAAAAAGGAAGAAAAAAGAAAAGAAAAAAATCCCTAAAAGGACACAGCTGCAGTAGTGCAAGTCAAGACTGGTGAAAGAATGCACATAGGATGCACATAGCAATTACTCTTCATTGGACACTACAGCTTCTTGTCAATAGGAGCAAATACACAAGAAATATTGCTGACATTTATTTTAATATTAAAAATATTATTTTTATCAGAAAATCTATACATTAGTACCTTCCTTCTAAATGTAGTTCAAATAAATTATTTTTATGATAGGGAGAATAATACTTGTTACATCAGTATTTATATTTTCTGGTTCCCTGAATTAGAAGATATAAATAACAACTGCTTGCTAGGAATTCAAAGGTTTACAATAATTGTTATTTAATCCTATCCCCACCCCTGCCACACCCTGCTCTGTGGTTTAATATTGAATCTGATGCCAATAATAAAAGAATGAAATGAAAAAGAAAAAAGAAAACCTTGGAAAGAAATCAGGAGTCATAGGTGCAGGCATCAACAACTCAGGTGTTGAAGATAATATAGAAAACATTGACTCAACAGTTAAAGAAAATGTAAAATGCAAAAAGCTTGTAATGCAAAACATCCAAGAAATCCAGGACAAAATGAGAAGACCAAACCTAAGGATAATAGGTATAGAAAAGAGGGAAGATTTATAACTTAAAGGGCCAGTAAATATCTTCAAAAAATTCATAGAAGAAAAGTTCCCTATCCTAAAGAAAGTGATGCCCATGAACATACAACAAGCCTACAGAACTCCAAACAGACTAGACGAGAACAGAATTTCATCCTGGCACATAATAATCAAAATACCAAATGCACTAAACAAAGAAAGAGTATTAAAAGAAGTAATGGGAAGCAATCAAGTAACTTATAAAGCCAGACCTATCAGAATTACAAAAGACTTCTCACCAGAGACCATGAAATCTAGAAGATCTTGGTCAGATCTCATACAGACCCTAGGAGAACACAAAAGCCAGCCCAGATTACTATACCTAGCAAAACTCTCAATCACCATAGATGGAGAAACCAAGACTTTCTATGATAAATCCAAATTTACATAATATCTTTCCACAAATAAAGCCCTACAAAGTATAATAGATGAAAATGGCCAATACAAGGAGGGAAACTATACCCTAGAAAAAACAAGAAAGTGGTCTTTTGTCAACAAACCCAAAAGAGGGTAACCACAGAAATATAAAAATAACATCAAAAATAACAGGAAGCAACAATCACTATTACTTAATATCTTTTAACATCAAAGGACACAATTCCCCAATTAAAAAATATAGACTAATAAACTGCATACATAAACAGGACACAGCATTTTGCTGAATTCAGGAAACACACCTCAATGTCAATGACAAAATCTATCTTAGAGAAAAAGGCTGGAAAACAATTTTCCCAGCTAATAGTCCCAGGAAACAAGCTGAAGTAGCCATTCTAATATCACATAAAATTGACTTTTAACCAAAAGTCATCAAAAAAGACATGGAAGGACACTTCATACTCATCTAAGGAAAAATCTACCAAGAAGAACTTTCAATTCTGAACATCTATGCTCCAAATGCAAGGGCACCCACATTCATTAAGGAAACTTTACTGAAGCTCAAGCACACATTACACCTCATACAATAATTGTAGGTAACTTCAACAACCCACTTTCACCAATGGACAGATCAAGGGAAACACTGAACAGAACACTGAACTAAAGAGAGGCAGAGTGAAACTAACGGAAGGTATGGACCAAATGGATTTAACAGATATCTATAGAATATTTCATCCTAAAGTAAAATATAGCTTTTCCTCAGCACCTCATGGTACCTTCTATGAAACTTGACCATATAATTGGTCATAAAACATACATTTAACAGATATGAAAAGATAAAAATAATACCACGCTTCCTATCAGATCAGTGTGGATTTAGGCTGGTCTTTAATAGCAATGAAAACAACAGAAAACCCACATACACATAGAAGCTGAACAATGCTCTACTCAATGATACCTTTGTCAAGGAAGAAAAGGGGAAAGAAATCAAAGAGATTTTAGAATATAATGAAAATGAAGGCAAAACATTCAGAAACTTATGGGACACAATGAAAGCACTGCTAAGAGGAAAACTCATAGCTCTGAGTGCCTCCAAAAAGAAACTGGAGAAAGCATACACTAGCAGCTTAACAGTTGACCTGAAAGCTCTAGAACACAAAGAAGCTGATACACACAAGAGGATTAGAAGGCAGGAAATCATCAAACTCAGGGCTAAAATCATCCAAATAGAAACAAAAAGAACTATACAAAGAGTCAACCAAACAGCAACTACTTCTTTGAGAAAATCAATGAGACAGATAAACTCTTAACCAGACTAACCATAGGGCACAGGGACAGTTTCCAAATTAACAAAATCAGAAAAGAAAAGGGAGATATAACAACAGAAACTAAAGGAAAAAATCACCAGATCCTACTACAAAAGCCTATACTAAACACAATTGGAAAAGCTGGATAAAATGGACAATTTTCTAGACAGATGCAAAATACCAAAGTTAGATCAGGATCAGACAGACCAATTAAACTGTCCCATAATTCCTAAAGAAAAAAAAAGCACTCATTGAAAGTCTCCCAACCAAAAAAAGCATAGAATCGGATTGTTTCAGTGCAGAAATCTATCAGACCTTCAAAGATGACTTAACACCAGTACTCTTCAAATTATTCCACAAAATAGAAACAGAAGGAACACTACTCATCTCATTCTATAAAGCCACAATTACACTGATACCAAAACCACACAAAGATCCAAGAAAAAAAGAGAACTTCAGACCAATTTTCCTTATGAATGTTGATGCAAAAATACACAATAAAATTCTTGCCAACTGAATTCAAGAACACATCAAAATGATCATTCACCACAATCAAGTAGGTTTCATCCCCAGGATTCAGGGATGGTTCAATATATGGAAATCCATCAATGTAATCCATTGCATAGACAAATTCAAAGAAAAAATACCACTTGGTCATTTCATTAGATGCTGGAAAAGCATTTGACAAAATTCAGCATCCTTTCATATTAAAACTCTTGGAAAGATCAGGAATACAAGGCCTATATGTAAACATAATAAAAGCAATATACAGGAAACAAGTAGCCAACATCAAAGTAAATGGAGAGGAACTTAAAGCAATTCCACTAAAATCTGGAACTAGACAGTACTGTTCTCTCTCTCTCTCTCTCTCTCTCTCTCATCTCTCTCAAATATCTATCCAATGTAGTACTTGAAGTTCTAGGAAGAGCAATTAGACAACAAAAGGTGATCAAAGGGATACAAATTAGAAAGAAGCCAAACTATCACTATTTGCAGATGATATGACAGTAGACCTAAGCAGCCCCCAAAACTCCACCAGACAACTCCTGCAGCAGATAAAAACTTCAGCAAAGTGGCCAGATATAAAATTAACTCAAATCAGTAGCCTTCCTACACTCAAAGGATAAAGAGATTGAGGAAGAAATTATGAAAATGACACCATTCACAATGGTGTGACTCTAACCAAACAAGTGAAAGATCTGTATGACAAGAACTTCAAGTCTCTGAAGAAAGAAATCAAAGAAGACCTCAGAAGATTGAAAGATCTCCCATGCTCATGGACTGGTAGGATTAAAACAATAAAAATGACCATCTTGCGAAAAGCAAACTACAGATTCAGTGCAATCCCCATCAAAATTCCAACTCAGTTCTTCATAGAGTTAGAAAGAGCAATTCTCAAATTCATTTGGAATTTAAAAAAAAAGCAGGATAAGTAAAATGATTCTCAACAATAAAAGAACTTCTGGGGGAATCAATATCCTGGACCACAAGCAGTACTACAGAGCAATAGTGATAAAACCTGCATGGTATTGGTACAGTGACAGGTAGATAGAATTGAAGACCCAGAAATGAACTCACACATCTATGTTCACTTGATCTTTGACAAAGGAGCTAAACCATCCAAGAGAAAAAAGATAGCCTTTTCAGCAAATGGTGCTGCTTGAACTGGTGATTAGCATGCAGTATAATGCAAATTGATCCATTCTTATCACCTTATACAAAGCTAAAGTTCAAGTGGATCAAAGACCTCCACACAAAACCAGAAATATTGAAACTAATAGAAAAGAATGTGGGGAAGACCTTGGGGTAAATGGGCACAAGGGAAAATTTCCTGAACAGAACACCAATAGCTTACATTCTAAGATGGAGAAATGACAAATGGGACCTCATAAAATTACAAAAATTCTGTAAGGCAAAGACATTGTCAATAGGTTAATATGGTAGCCAACAAATTGGGGAAAGATCTTTACCAACCCTATATCAGACAGAGGGCTAATATTCAATATACACAAAGAACTCAATAAGTTAGACTCCAGAGAACCAAATAACCTATTAAAAATGGGGTAAGTGGCTAAACAAAGAATTTTCAACTGAGGAATATCAAATGGCTGAGAAGCACCTAAAGATGTTCAGCATCCTTGGTCATCAGGGAAATGCAAATCAAAACAACCCTGAGATTTCACCTCACACCAGTCAGAATGGCTGAAATCAAAAACTCAGGTCACTGCAGGTGCTGGCAGGATGTGGAGAAAGAGGAACACTCCTCCACTGCTGGTGGGATTTCAATCTGGTAAAACCACTCTGGAAATCACTTTGGCAGTTTCTCAGAAGTCTGGGCACAATACTACCAGAGGACCCTGCTATACCACTCTTGGGAATATACCCAGAGGATCCTCCATGCTCCACTATGTTCATAACAGCCCTATTTATAATAGCTAGAAGCTAGAAAGAACTCCAATGTCCTTCAACAGAGGAATGGACACAGATAATGTGGTACATTTACACAATGGAATACTACTCAGCTATTAAAATCAATGAATTGATGAAATTCTTAAGCAAATGGATGGAACTAGAAAATATCATCCTGAGTAAGGTAACCCAATCACAAATGTACACACATGGTATATATTTACTGATAAGTGGATATTTGCCCAGAAGCTTGGAATACCCAAGACACAATTCACAGACCAAACAAAGCTCAAGAAGAAGGAAGAACAAATGGATACTCTGGTGCTTCTTAGAAGGGGGAACAAAATACCGACAGGAGGATATACAGAGACAATGCATGAAGCAGAAAGTGAGGGAAAGACCAGATACTGACCCTCATAGGAATCCATCCCATATACAGTTACAAAACCTAGACACTATTGTGGATGCTAACAAGTGCTTGCTGACCGGAGTCTGATATAGCTATCACCTAAGAGGCTCTGCCAGTATAAGATAAATACAGAGGGGGACACTCTCAGCCAACTATTGAACTGAGCACTGGGTCCCCAATGGAGGAGCTAGAGAAAGGACCCAAGGAGCTGAAGGGGCTTGCAGCCCCATAGGAGGAACAACAATTTGAACCACCCAGTGCCTCCAGAGCTCCTGGGGACTAAACCACCAACCAAAGAGTACACATGGAGGGACCCATGGCTCCACATGCATGTTTAGCAGAGGATGGCCTTATTGGACATCAAAGGGAGGAGAGGTCCTTGGCTCTGAGAAGGCTAGATGCCCCAGTATAAGGGACTGCCAGGACAGGGAAGCAGGAGTGGGTGGATTTGTGTGTAGGGGGCAGGGGGGCGGCTTAGGGGAGTTTCGGGGGTGGGGGTGGGGGAGGGGGGATGGAGCCAGGAAAGAGGACATTTGAAATGTAAATAAAGAATGTATCTAATAAAAAGTAAAACAAAAGCTTACGATTTCTTTATTTACTCACTAGCTCACAGGATTGTGCCTGTGTCTTTTAAAATCATGATTGTCAAACTTGAAAGTGGACACATATGACCTGGGATATGCATAAAGGCACTCATTTCCAGAGCTAGCTTTCAAGGATTCTGAGTGAGCAAATGGAGAACTCAATTTCCAGTAGGAAATTTGATGTAGATCAAATTAACTGCCTCTGCAACAGTTTGATAGTAGTAGAGGGAAGGAAAATTGTAACCAAACTATATTGTATTAGAAAAGAATCCACATTTAATTAAAAGGAAAAAATCTTATGGTGAAAAGAAACAAAGGGAACAAAAAGAACCCACTTTTATCTATGAATCTTTGCCTTTGGGGAAGAGAATGATGGGGGCAGAAGCAGGGGGCAACAAGGAAGGTAGAAGGAGGGAGGGAGGGAGGGAGGGAGGGAGGTAGAGAGGGAGGGAAGGAGGGAGGGAGGGAAAAAAGACTATCACATCCAGCCTGACCACTTGCAAGGGAGTCATCACTGATCTAGGTTTGGGTACTAAAGTTATCGATTTCAGATATCAGCTATACCAGACTAGGACCAGATGCATTTTAAAATACAAATATGTGCACTAATTCAGTACGATTTTCATTTTAAGAAATTCCAAAAGGAGTAGGAGGAAGGACAATCCAGTTTGCTGGCCAAGTTCTATTCTGGGGTAATTAAAATCTGCCTGCATACATTCTTTTTCAAGAATTTCAGTCACTAACGGTGTTTTTTGTTTCACTTCTCGTTCTAATAACCACTGACTAAAACCTTGTCCCTCTGACTCCATCCGGTGATGCTCTGCAGCAATTCAAATGAGAATTGAAAGACATGTCTATGCTGATGATGTATATAAAATTATATTCAGTTAAAATTCCAACATTCAGCTTTGATTCCAGAATTTCAAATGTTCTTATACTTGGATCTTATAAAGTTTTTTTATATTGGCAAATAAATTTATATATGTAGTTAATTAAGGGTGCTTCTCATAATTTAGATGAATAGCATCTTGACATAGAAAAGGAAATCTTGTGGTCTTGTGGCTGGGGCTCTATCTAAATATCCTTCCCTTTCTTTCCTTCTTTCCTTCTTTCCTTCTTTCCTTCTTTCCTTCTTTCCTTCTTTCCTTCTTTCCTTCTTTCTTTCTTTCTTTCTTTCTTTCTTTCTTTCTTTCTTTCTTTTCTTCCAGAAAAATTTCATGTCGTCAGAATAAAAACCTGTTTCCCTTCTGTAAAGAACGATTTAAAAATATTTTGTATGCATTGATGAAGGAGTCAATGTAATCAATAAGAGAAAGAGTGTATGCAGGGATTGAATGAATAAATGACTTGGGGAAAAATGAATGGCGAGCAAAAAAAAAAAAAAAAAAAAAAAAAAAAAAAAAAAAAAAAAAAAAAAAAAAACATGGCCTCTAATGGGAGACCAAAAGTGACCCGTGCTGCCATAAGGCGAGCAAGCAATGGCCCCTTGCAACCGTTGGAAGCCAGAGCGCTCATTATAATTTCTGATAATACGTTTTTGTCTAAGTATGGCAAAAGGCCTCTTTTGACTGGTGTTACCTATTGTGATGCAGCAAGGAGGGCATGTTGTAGAAACAGAAGGCAAGATCCCAAAGGGACAGCATGAGATTCTGGGAATAGAAAGATAAACAAAGGCAGCATGCCAAGATGGCTGATTTAGAATGCTCCTGAAATCTCATGGAACTCTAAGATACATTGAGGACTAGCTCCTGTTTCTTCCCTTTTAGCTACTGTTTTAATTCTGGCAACAGAAATACTCAAGTGTCACTTTAAAAAGCAACCTAACCCTCCTTTCAGGTTGTGGGGTTTTGTGCTTTCCAGTTGTGTTACCAAATGCTTATTAAAATTTATTTTTTGTAATATTGATGTTTAAAATATAAGCATTGAATGAATAAATGACTTGGGGAAAAATGAATGGCGAGCAAAAAAAAAAAAAAAAAAAAAAAAAAAAAAAAAAAAACATGGCCTCTAATGGGAGACCAAAAGTGACCCGTGCTGCCATAAGGCGAGCAAGCAATGGCCCCTTGCAACCGTTGGAAGCCAGAGCGCTCATTATAATTTCTTATAATACGTTTTTGTCCCAGAGAAGTCTTCCCCGAATACAGATAAACATAACCAAAGGGAAAGAAGTTTAGAAATCAAATGGTGCATACTAAACTAGCATTAATATATTCATATACAAAATGCTCCAGTCCTCTCCTTCACATCCACAGAGTTTTGCACTTTAGACATATTAAGGTTTTTATCAGGAATGCAGTAACCTGGCCTAGCAAACCAGGAATGTTTAGAAAACAGAAAGGTGGAATAGAGGACTTCTGGTCGAGAAATTGCAGCTTTTCATTTGAAAATGCTCAGTGATGTCTTGGTTGATTGAAATTGCTAATCAAAGCAAAAGCAATGTGATTCGAGCAATTACAGAGCAAATGTAGTTTCTTATTTTTGAGACACATGCTGAATGTCTAAGCATGATGTTATCAAACCTTTTGGAGCACTTCTCACCTTATATGTATTTAATTATTCACAATTTCTTTCTTCTTCCTTTCATCTCTATTCATTGCCTAGCTACCTAATAATTACAATAGTATCTTCTAGATTTTACTTTTTGAACATTTTTGATAAGATTTTGGGAGCAGTAGAGAGATGGCTCAGTGAGCAAAGGCACTTTTAAAGCATGCATAAGGACCTGAATCTGGATCCCAGAGCCCATATAAAAAGCCAAGGCTGTCCACACACACTGTAATCCCACACCGTGGGAGGCAGACACTGTGGTAACTATCTCTTGGGTGCACTGGACCCAGCCTGACATCATGTTCAGTGAAAGGCTTTTCTCAAAGGAAGGAGGTAGAAAGTGACAGAACAGGGTGCAAGATGAATTTTCTCCTGTGGCGTCTTTATGCTTACACAAGCATGAGCATCTCCAAGTAGATGTGTATGCATGAACACCAAAACACATGGATACACACACCTTTCTCACCCATGTGCATACACATACACACACACAAACACACATACACACACATACACACACACACACACACACATATATCTCTCTTGCACATACACAGCACACAAAGGCAGACAAAAAGAAATGAAGACAGAGAAAGAGACAGTGAAAGAGAAAAAAGAACTTGACAAGAGTCATGTGTGGATTGACTGATAAATAGATGAATAAAT
This sequence comes from Apodemus sylvaticus, assembly GCF_947179515.1. NCBI lineage: Eukaryota > Metazoa > Chordata > Mammalia > Rodentia > Muridae > Apodemus > Apodemus sylvaticus. The sequence continues at coordinate 15,793,469 of NC_067483.1, forward strand.
AAGCAAATGAATAAGTTGAAGATGTGATGTCCGAGGTAAAGAAGCAAATTGATGTATGATGATTGATTGGGAAATGTTTTCAGCTGAGTAAAAGCATTACTATGAAAATATCTCTAAAAGTCTAAGACACTGAACTTTTACTGGATTTCACAACTAACATTATCAATACACCTTAAAGTTACTTAGGACATAAGAATCATTCCACTGTACACTCAGCTTGCTTGTTCCATCTGCCTTTAAGAAAACAATGTAAAAACAACCCAGTTTACTTGTCTTTGATTTCCAATTAATCAACTTTTATAACATAAGGTATTGAATAGCTATAATCCTAAATTAGGTACTCTTCCTGCCCCAAGAGTAATTTATGTGTAATATATGTTTATGTGCATGTTGTGATAATAATTTGATGGAAGCAGAAAATGAGCTGAAATCAGTCTTCAATGTCCACCATAAGTGTTGATCAAAATACATGAATACTATTTGATATATGATGATTTTGTAATACTTTGTCATATGGGTCAGTTGAGGTCAGTTACAATCAGTGACTTAGTCCCTTGTTAAACTTGGTTAAAGATTTCCTAAAAGTATCCCACCTTCCTGCCCCACCTGATGCTACCTGTGATGTTCAATAAATAGAAAGCAAAATCCTGTGTTAGGGAGGAAAGGCAGACACAGACACAAGACAGATTCCCAAAACAGTATTCAGACAGGTACAGATTCAGATTTACATTACAGACTGCAAGGAACAACAGAAGACAGAAGAAGAGCAAAGCAGCAAGTTGAAATCTGTCCTTTCTCTTGTTCAAATGACACCAAGAGGAAGTACTTTGAAACCTGTCCTTAATGTGACACTGACAGAGAATGGATGCAGAAGGATGAGACAAACATGACACAATCTTGATACCCACCCCTTAGTAGTTCTTGAAAACAGCTCTTGATCTGGGATTACCTTTTGAATCCTCTCATTATAAAGCAAAGGACATGGACTCCACACAAACTGAGAGGGTAATGGTTTACATTTGGGAAGGGGAATAGATTCCAGAAAAAGAGCTTAGGTAAGAGCCATCAGATCAAGGGGTCAACACTTCCAGAACCTGGGAAATGAGTGACTTGATATTGAAGGCAGAATAAGGCTTTGACACAGTATCCCACAAAGTCCATTGATATGGAAGATTAACCAACTGGTCTTAAGCATTTCTTCTAGTTTTTTTTTTCCTTTGTTGTGGTGGTAAAACATAATGACAAAAACAACTAGGGAGGAAAGGATTGATTTCATTTTACAACATCCAGGTCACAATCACTGATGGAAGTGGGGAATTTATGGCAGAAGACTGAAGCAGAGACCATGGAGGAACTGCCTATGGCTTCTTTCCTGGGCTTGCTTAGTTTGCTTTCTTATATAACACAAAGCTGTCCAAAAAAAAGTGGCACTACCCACAGTGTTCAGGGCCTTCTCATGCTAGTAATCAATCAATAAAATGTTTCACAACATTGCCCACAGGACAACCCAATGAAGGGAATTCTCAAATGGAGATACACCATTTCCACATATGCCTGGGTCAAGATGTCAAAAATCAAGGAGCACACTATCCCTAGGGACAAATCAATGCCCACACATTAACTGCATGCTATTTTCCAGGAGCAACTAAGTCATGGCCAAATGTCATTGAAAGCTACAACCCCATGTCATCAGATGCAGATGACAACCAAGTCTATGCATTTAAGATTCAATGAACATAAATCAAAATACCATTAACACTCTGCAAATGACTCTGATAAAATCTTGGCAATCTATGGTTTGATCTTTGCCAAGATCCTAGATGAAGCAATTCTAGGTCTGAGAGTGAGGAAAGATAGACACAATATAAATGGACAATAACAAAAAGAAGTAAGACAGCCATCCATAGACAGACACTGAAAGATCTTACTGGGTCACTTACCTGAATAGGTTAACAAGAAAATACAGATAAAACCAATGTTCTTCTCAATAGGTAATGATAGGCTCTATCTGCTTCTTGAGAAAGTAGTGGACTAACCCCTCCAGATGTTGTCAAAGGAGGGTATCTGAAAAAAGGCACTGTACTTTATAAATCTGTAAAAATAGTGAAAACACAAACTAGAATTATGTTGTTAGCTTTTTTCCTTATATTGTTAGTGCTCTTGATGACCAGTGTTCTATTAGTTCATGGAATGTGGGAAAATCAAGACCCTATGGTAAATGATTCAAACAATGAAGATAAATATCTTTAGATATCAAAAGATGTATCATCATAAATTTCAAATAAGGCTTCATAAGTTTTTTTCAGCTATAAGTAAGCAAATAATACAATTTATATCCATGATCTAGAGTTTTGCCACATATCTGTACCCTGAAAGTTCAAATGGACACACAAAAGTTACTGTAGGAAAGGAGTCTGCAAATCCTCCTCTGATGAGAACTACAGGTTCCCTGAGGCTGAACATTTCTATGCCAGAAGCAAGACAGATATGAAGGTTTACAATGCTAAAGGAGGTCAAAATTACTTTGGTCCTCCCAAAGTAATCAGTATAATTTATGCTGTCAAAAATAGAGAACACTAAATTCCACTGAGCAGTGTATGGGATACACCAATACTAATCACTGTATTTTGACTACATTATTCACAGAGATCCTCTAGTGAAGAGTTTATTCTTACACAAAAACTTCCATCCATAATACCTGCTAAAAAATCTATTACTCATTATTTCTGAGCATATTATTTCATCTCCTATATGAGTCTTCCTGAATTACACCTGACCTTTTTCCTGGGACTCTTATGTACAGGAAGAAATACTTTCTCCCTATAACACTTCACAGGTAAGTAAAAGAGAATGGACTTCATATCTATGCAAAACCAGCTCTAAAGAAAGACAGGGTGGGTTGTAAGGTGACACTTCCCAGTGTGCTCCAATTATAATAACAACAACTTTTACAGGATTCTAATATGACTTAAATCTAGGTCTTCACTCCTAATTCATGCAAGTCTACTCATCTACCAGTTACTGCCATTATAACATGTGAAAAAATATTATGGGCAAATGGTTCCCATGTCCTGTATTTTCACAGTTGAAATCTAATACCTAACTTTTTCCATTTGGGCATAGTATTTTTTTTCTTGCTACAATACTCAAATGTAGAAGCAAGGTCATCATATAAATAAAGTCATAGCTCTGATATATATTCATTAATTGTAATTTTAATTACATTACATACCATGCAAAAATCATAACTATTCTGAAAAATTTTCTTTTTAAGATATCACAATTTGATTATCTTAATAAAAGAAATGTCAATAATTTTGTTGAAATTTTTAAGCCTTCAGAAACTTTCATTGCTTTATAAATTTGCCTAGATTACAATACTTAACATTCAAGTAAAGGTAGATAATTCACCCAGGACTACAATACAATTCATTAGAAAATACTTTTAGAATCCAATATTACTTCAAATAAGTCACTGAAGATTAATGTTACTATTGAGAATTCTAAAATAAATTACAGCAAAAGATCAAATTAGCATAAATGTCTTTTATCCTAAAGATCTAGCCACATAATTTTCTTCTGTTGTAAAATGCAGCAATAATTAAAGCTTAAAGTTCTTAGTCTCCCAAATTGATCCTTCAAAGAGTCCTGGAAAGGTTTGATATTACTGACAATTCAGAAAGCAACTGGTATCATTATTTTTTATTAATTCCCTTATGAAATAAATCAGACTTAAATGTTATGGTTCTTCACATTAAATATATCATTGGACCTGTTGATTTTTTCAAGGTTTGATGATCTATTTGTTAACCTTAAAGACTTACTTTGACTGGGTACAGATTTAGAAGTGGAATCTTTAGTGAGGACAATTTCTTGGCAATCTGTTCCTGGTTTTCTTTGACTTCCTACATTCCCTTGGCTAAAAGTTTAGCATATTCTGCAATGTTTCCATTGTTCTTTTTGTTTTGTCTTGTTTTGTTTTATTTTGTTTTGTTTTTTAGTGCATTACCACAGTGGGTGTTTGTGCTGCAGAACACATGGAATAACAAGATGCTAAACCTTGAGTACTTTGGTTGTGGGTTCCTTACCTTCTTTTTGTAAGGGCTTTCTGGCAACATACTGGCAGACATCATCTTCTTTAGAGAGGCTGAAAAGCTTTCAGGTTCTACTAGCTCTTTTGGCCCTAACCACTGAGAACGCACAGTGGTATCTGTCAGTCTTGGAATATCCTTCTCTCCTCTTTTATGCACAGTTGAGATCACCCAAACTGGCACCCACAGTGCATCACTGAATACTTAGGGCTTCCTGTCTTCAGTTCTTCTTGGTCTACAGAAAGAATACCCCTTACTTAACAGCACATGTGCTCTGCATCGGGCAAAGACCCTTTGCTTCATGTAAATTTTTCATTTGTCATTGCCACCATTTTTGGCCCAAAACATCAACAGCTACTTATGTGGCCATGTGTTTCTCATAGAAAGCAGGAGAATTCCATTCATCTTCCACTTCAATGTGTGTCTGATAACCAATGGATTGGAAGGAGATATTCAGCTTTACCTCAACACAAATAAGTGTCCATGATTTGCCATGGAATAGACTGGGCCTTTGACTTCATGATTCCATCCTTTGGCACATCATAATCAATTACTGCTTGTGCCTAACAGACAAATGAACAGAAGAGTTATCTATCTGGTTGTTGATTTAGAAGCTTCTAACTTACAAATAGTGAAAGCTCATTTGCATAGAATGAGTATGTGTTCCAATTTTCAAAGATGATAATTCAATTTTTCCATGGAAAGTATAATTTAAAGCAGTGGTCACAGATAATGATTAAGAAGTCAGATTTCCTAGATTTAAATCCCATTTTAGTCTGCTTCCTTTAAAATGATGAATAACCTATCTTGACTTTGCTCTTCTTTCATGTAATGTAGAACAGTATCAAATCCCTCCCTAGAGAGTCATAAGGATTAAGTGAATAAATATACTCAAGGATTTTAGAACAATACTTAATGACCAAGAACTACTCCTTTTAAACACAACAACTACAAAAATATTTTAATTTTTCATTTTGAATTTCACCTAAAGCCTTCAGCTGAAATGTATTTGTCATATATAGTCACTGACTACAGTTTAAAAGTATAATTTATCACCCAATATTAGTAAGAATGGCTATTCAGAATCTCCAGAGACCATTTCTGGATCCTAGTCATATGGGTCATAAGCAGTGGGTTATATGGCAAATTCAGTTGTTCTGTGTCCAGCTTTTGTAACTGTGCCTCTCTCTTGTTGACCTACATCTGAGTCCCTACCTTTATTCTAGTCCAGAGCATACTGTGTCATGGCATGCCTTTTATATAGAAAAAATGACTGCTGATCAGTTGTGGAAGTTTGAATATGCTTGGTCCAGGGAATGGCACTATAAGGAGCTGTGGCCTTGTTGGAGGAAGTATGTCACTTTTGAGGTGGGCCTTGAGACCCTTCTCCTAGTTTCCTGAAAGCTAGTCTTCAACTGCTTATCTTTAGAACGAGATATAGAACTCTCAGCTTCTCTAGCTCCATGCTTGGCTTGGACATTGCCATGCTTCCTGTCATGATGATAATGGACTGAACCTTAGAACCTGCAAGCCAGCTTCAATTAAATGTTGTCATTTACAAGAATTGGCTTAGTCATGGTGTCTCTTTACAGCAATGGAAACCTTAAGATATCAGTCCTTCTAACTCACTTCTAACTCCTTCCCGACACCTTACTTTATTCCTCTAATTAAGCATTTACTTTATCGAAGGAAATACTTTATTTTTAAAAGGTTTTGGGGAATAAGCAAATATATGATTCTGCACCCTGGAGTGGAGGCTGCTCCACAGCTCTCTATGCACAGCTCCCACAAGGAGAGAGCTGGGCCCCAAGGAGCACTCTCACTTCTGACTTGGAGGTGAGATATCCACTTTCTCTCCAGAAAATGTACAGAGGGGACTAGCTAGGGGGGTACAAGGCCCAGGAACAGAGGAGCAGCTGGGAAAGGATCCTTCTGATCTCTATCTGCACAATGGAGCTGGAGCTGCTCCACAGCCCTCTGTGCACAGGTTCTGCCAGGAGAGAGCTGAATTCCCAGGAGTGCTAAGACAGACTTCCAGACCCATAGGAGGGACAAGGTTCAACCAGAGACAGCAAACCCAACTAACACCAGGAACAACCAGATGGTGAAAAGCAAGCACGCAATCCCAAACCTAATAACAGAAACCAAGGATATTTGGCATCATCAGAACCTGGTTCTCCAACCACAAAAGTCCTGGATACCCCCACACACCTGAAAAGTAAGATTTGGATTTAAAATTGCATCTCATGATGCTAATAAAGGACTTTAAGAAGGACATAAATAACCCCTTAAAGAATTACAAGAGAACTCAGGTAAACAGGTAGAAGTCCTTAAACAGGAAACACAAAAATCCCTTAAAGAATTATAGAAAAACACCAGATACAAACAAAGAAAGAATATTAAAAGCAGTAAGGGAAAAGGTCAAGTAACATGTAAAGGCAAACCTATCAGAATAACACCAGACTCCTCACCAGAGACTATGAAAGCTAGAAGATCCTGGAAAGATGTCATACAGACCCTAAGAGAACACAAATGCCAGCCCACGCTACTTATACCCAGCGAAACTCTCAATTACCGTAGAAAGAGAAAACAAGATATCCCATGACAAAACTGAATTTACACAAGATCTTTTCAAAAATCCAGCCCTACAAAGGATAATAGATGGAAAAGGCCAACACAAGAAGGGAAACTACACCCTGGGAAAACCAAGAAAGTAATCTTTCAACAAACCCCCACAAACATATTTCCACCTCTAACATAAACATAACAATCACTTTTTCTTAATATGTCTTAATATGAAAATTAGTATTTCCAACATATCCTAACCAATTGAAATTCAAAAATAAAAGGAGTTAGAAATGTATTGACTGTTACCCAGTGTTCTCTCTAATTTGGTAATTGGAGAAATATGTCCAATATTGCATAATCCATATATACTTTCTATTTGTTTGTATGTGACTGTGTCTTGCTCTATACCACATAATGGTCTTGAAATCATGCTTCTCCTATCTCAGCCTCTCTATTAGTAGGACTGTTTATTTGAGGATTTTTACACTATAGTATGTTTTTCAGAACAGCTTACATATACCAAAAGTATTTATACAGTCAAAAGAAATGTAGACAATTTATTTTGGAGGTGACTTGTAAGACAACAACAAAGAGGGAGACAGATTGTTTTACTTGATATTTATAATTATTATATCAATTTTGAAGAAGAAAACCTTATAAATTACTCTTTTTCTGAGATGAATGCTTTTCAAAATCGTCACAGCCACAGAGGAAGCTCCACTCCCAGGCCCACTAACAGGCTCAGGATCATAGGATCAGAGGTGAGGAGGACACACCTGTCACAACACTGGGAGTGCCTGGGACCAGCAGGACCCAGGCACTCAGGAATTCTACCAGATCAGTGGTAGTGGTTCCTTCCAGTCCTTCTGGGCTGGTGGCATGAGCAGACCTTGGGCACAAACTCTGCAGCCAGACCCAGAACACTCAGAGGAAGCTCCATTCCAAGGCACTTTTATATACCCAGGATCCCAGGATCTCAGCATCACAGAGGTGGCTTGACTCTAGGGAGTTCTGACAGAACCAGGATCACAGGAAGAACAAGCTCTAGTCAGATATAGCTAGGGCAGGTAGCACTAGATACAAGCAGATGGTGGGAGGTAATCATGAGAATAGAAGCAACAGAAACCAAGATTACTTGGCATCATCAAAACCCAATTCTTCTACCATAGTAAGTCATGGATACACCATCGTACTGGAAAAGCAAAATTCAGATCTAAAATCACTTCTCCTGATGATGATAGAGGACTTTCAGAAGACATAAATCACTCCCTTAAAGTAATACATGAGAACACAGTAAAACATCTAGAAGCCCTTAAAGAGGAAACACAAAAATCCCTTAAAGAATTATATGAAACCACAATCAGACAGGTGTGGGAAATGAATAAAACCATCCAGGATCTAAAAATGGAAATAGAAATTACAAAGTGAGACAACCCTGTATCTAGAAAACCTAGGAAATAGATCAGGAGTCATAGATGCAAATATCACCAACAGAATACAAGAGACAGAAGAGAGAATCTCAGGTGCAGACGATAACATAGAAAACATTGAAATGGGACAGGATAAGTGGCCTCAAGTTCTGAAATATCCTGAGTTTAAGATCTCTGGGAACAAAGATCCCAGGGCTGCTGCCTGTGCTCAGGACCTGGGCAGATCAGCGGTTTGTCTGTATGGCAGTCAGGCATGGGGCCTATGCCCTGTGGGGTGGTTGGCATTTGGAGGGGTTAACAACCTCCATCATCTGCACTCACTAACGGAGCAGAGGGACAGCACCAGGTTCACAGAAACAACCCAAGTATAACATTGCTTGGGGTAGGACACACCAGGGTTCCAACAGCACCAAAGAGGAGGGCAGCATATCAGCACTCTGTGCCATGGGAACCCAGTCATCCAGTGGTGTGGAAATAGCCTTACAGGCTCACAGGAAGTTCAAGCACCAACCAGTGAAAACAGGACCAACTAACACCAGAGATAACAAGATGGCAAAAGGCAAACATAGGAATGTTACTAACAGAAATCAAGGCAATATGGCAGCATCTGAACACAATCCCCCAACAACAGCAACTCCTGGATACCCCAACACACCAGAAAAACAAGATTTGGATTTAAAATCACTGGTCATGATGCTGATATGGGAACATAAGAAGGACATAAATAAATCTCTTAAAGAAATACAGGAGAAAGTAGATAAAAAATTAGAAGCCCTTACAATGGAAACACAAAAATCATTTAAAGAAATTCAAGAGAATATGGGTCAAAAGATAGAGGCCAATAAGGAGGAAATGCAAAAATCACTTAAAGAAATATAGGAGAACTTGGGTAACAGGGAGAAGTCATGAAAGAGGAAACACAAAACTTTCTTAAAGAATTACAGGAAAATACAAACAAGAAAGTAATGGAACTGAGCAAAACCATCCAGGATCTAAAAACAGAAGTAGAAACAACTAAGAAATCTCAAAGGGAGAACAACTTTGGAGATAGAAATCTTTGGGAAGAAATCAGGGGCCATAGATGCAAATATCAACAACAGAATACAAGAAATAGAAGAAAGAATCTCAGATGACAAAGATACCATAGAAACCATGGACTACACAGTCAAAGAAAATGCAAAATGCAAAAAGCTTGTCACCCAAACATCCAGGAAATCCAGGACACAATGAGAAGACCAAACCTAAGGATTATAGGCATAGATGAGAGTGAAGATTTACAACTTAAAGGGCCAGCAAATATCTTCAATAAAATTATGGAAGAAAACTTCCCTAACCTAAAGAGAGAGATGCCCATGAATATACAAGAAGCCTACAGAACTCCAAACAGACTGACCAGAACAGACATACGTCCCGTCACATAATAATCAAAACAAAAAATGTACTAAACAAAGAAAGAATATTAAAGGCAGTAAGAGGAAAAGGCCAAGGAACATATAAAGGAAGACCTATCAGAATTACACAAGACTTCTCACCAGAGACCATGAAAGCTAGAAGATCCTGGGCAGATCTCATGCAAACTTTAAGAGAACACAAAGACGACTAAACCCAGCAAAACTCTCAATTACCATAGATGAAGAAACCAAGATATTCCATGACAAAACCAAATTTACACAGAATCTTTCCACAAACCCAGCCCTACAAAGGATAATAGGGGGAAAACAACAATACAAGGGGGGAAACTACACCCTGGAAAAAGCAAGATAGCAACATTCTTTAATCAACCCCAAAGAAGATAACTAATCAAATATAAAAAATAACATCAAAAATGACAGGAAGAATCACTATTCCTTAATATCTTTTAATATCAATGGACTCAATTCCCCAATAAAAAGACAGACTAACAGACTGCATACATAAACAGGACCCTACATTTTGCTGCATACAGGAAATACACCTCAGTGTCAAAGACAAACACTACCTTAGAGTAAAATGATGGAAGACAATTTCACAAGCAAATGTTCTCAGGCAACAAGCCAGAGTAGCCACTCTAATATCAGATAAAATTGACTTTCAACCTAAAGTCATCAAAAGAGACATAGAAGGACACTTGTTGCTGGTCAAAGGAAAAATCAACCAAGAAGAACTCTCCATTTTGAACATCTATGCTCCAAATGCAAGGGCACCCTCATTTGTAAAAGAAATTTCACTAAAGCTCAAAGCATACATTGCACCTAACACAATAATTGTGGGTGACTTCAACACTCCACTCTCCTCAATGGACCAATCAGGAAAACAGAAAACTGAATTTCCCTACACAGTGAAACTAATTGAAGCTTTGGACCAATTGGATTTAACAGATATATATAGAACATCTCATCCTAAAGCAAAAGAATATAACTTTTTCGCAGCACCTCATTGTACCTTCTCCAAAATCGATCATATAATTGGTCACAAGACAGACCTCCACAAATATAAGAAGATTGAAATATCCCATGCCTCCTGTTAGATCACTATGGAGTAAAAGTGATAATCAATAGCAACAAAAACAATAGAAAGCCCACATACACATGGAAACTGAACAATACTCAATGATATCTTGGTCAAGGAAGAAATAAAGAAAGAAATCAAAGACTTTTTAGAATTTAATGAAAACGAAGACATAACATACTCAAATCTATGGGACACAATGAAAGCAGTGCCAAGAGGAAAACTCATAGCCCTGAGAGGCTCCAAAAAGAAATGGGAGAGAGCATACACCAGCAGCTTAATGGCACTCCTGAAATCCCTGGAACAAAAAAGAAGCTAATTCACCCAGGAGGAGTAGAATACAGGAAATCATCAAACTCAGGGCTGAAGTCAATCAAGTGGAAACAAAGACAACCATACAAAGAATCAACAAAACCAGGAACTGGTTCTTTGAGAAAATCAACAAGATAGATAAATCCTTAGCCAGACTAACCAAAGGACACAGAGGCAGTATCCAAATTAACAAAGTTAGAAATGAAAAAACAGATATAACAACAAAAACTGAGGAAATTCAAATAATCATCAGATCCTACTACAAAAGCCTATACTCAACACAACTGGAGAATCTGGAGGAAATGGGCAATTTCCTAGACAGATGTCAAACACCAAAATTAAATCAGGATCAAACAGAACAGCTAAACAGTCTCATAACCCCTAAAGAAATAAAAGGGGTAATAGAAAGACTCCCAACCAAAAAAAGCTTGGGACCAGATGGTTTTATTGTAGAATTCTATCAGACCTTCAAAGAAGACCTAACACCAATACACTTCAAACTATTCCACAAAATAGAAACAGAAGGAACACTACCCAACTCGTTCTATGAAGCCACAATTATGCTATACCAAAACCACACAAATATCCAACACAGAGAACTTCAGGCCAATTTCCCTTATGAATATTGATGCAAAAATACTCAATAATATTCTTGCCCACTGAATCTAAGAACACATCAAAACCATCATCCACCATGATCAAGTAGGCTTCATCCAGGGATGCAGGGATGGTTCAATATAAGGAAATTCCATTAATGTGATCCACTACATAAACAAACTCAAAAAAACCATGGTTATTTCATTAGATGCTGAAAAAGCATTTGACAAAATTCAGCATCCTTTCATACTAAAAGTCTTGGAAAGAACAGGAATTCAAGGCCCATACCTAAACATAGTTAAAGCAATATATACAATACAACAAACCAGTAGCCAGCATCAAACTCAATGGAGAGAAACTTGAAGCAATCCCACTAAAATCAGGGACTAGACAAGGCTTCCATCTCTCTCCATATTTTTTCAATATAGTACTTGAAGTTCTAGCTAGGGAAATTAGACAACATAAGGATGTCAAAAGGATACAAATTGGAAAGGAAGAAGTCAAACTATAACCACTAGCAGATGATATGATAGACTACTTAAGTACCCAAAAAACTCCACTAGAGAACTCCTACAGCTGATAAACAACTTCAGCAAAGTGGCTGGTTATAAAATCAATTCAAGCAAAAGAGTAGCCTTCCTATACTCAAAGGATAAGTAGGCTGAGAAAGAAGTTATGGGAATGACACCCTTCACAATAGCCACAAATGATATAAAGTATCTTGGTGTGACTCTGACCAAACAAATGAAAGATCTGTATGACAAGAACTTCAGATCTCTGAAGAAGGAAATCGAAGAAGATCTCAGAAAATGGGAAAACCTTCCATGCTCATGGATTGGCAGGATTAATATAGTTAAAATGGCCATCTTGCCAAAGGCAATCTACAGATTCAATGCTGTTCCCATAAAAATCCCAACCCAGTTCTTCATAGAGCTAGAAAGAGAAATTCTCAAATTCATCTGGAATAACAAAAAACCTGAACAGAACACCAATAGCTTATGCTCTAAGATCAAGAATTGACAAATGGGACCTCATAAAATTACAAAGTTTCTGCAAAGCAAAGGATACCTTCAAAAGGATAAAACAGCAACCAACAAACTGGGAAAATATCTTTACCAACCCCACATCCAAGAGAGGGCTAATATCCAATATATACAAAGAACTCAAGAAGTTAGACCCCAGAGAACCTGCACTCATTAATAAGTGGATATTAACCTAGAAAACTGGAATACCCAAAACCTAATCCACACATCAAATGAGGTACAAGAAGAACGGAGGAGTGGCCCCTTGTTCTGGAAAGACTCTGTGTAGCAGTATAGGGCAAAACCAGAACAGGGAAGTGGGAAAGGGTGGGTGGGAGAACAGGGGCAGAGAAGGGAGCTTATGGGACTTTTGGGGAGTGGGGGGGCCAGAAAAGGGGAAATCATTTGAAATGTAAATAAAAAATATATCGAATAAAAAAAACATTAAAAAAAAAAAAAACCTAACTGGCTAACAATAAGAGCTCAGGTCAAGCATGGGAGACAGTTCTCAAAATAGAAACTCATAATAATAATGATAATAATAAAAATTAATAATAAAAGAAAGCTATTGCTCAAAACCACAGAAGAGGCACTGGTTTACTGGGTTCAATCCCAAGTACCACAGAAAGAAGGAAGAATTGAAGAGGCAAAATAAACCTTTTTTCTTTATAACATAATCATCACAGGCATTTTGTTATAGTGACAAAAAACTGACACTGATGAAACTTTTTTTTTTCTTTAAAAGAAAAACTGGCTTCTGGTTTCCATCAGTTTCCATCTGTGCCAGGAACAGATCCTGTGCCACACCACCCCAAACTGATTCTGTGCCACAGAACTCTATACGTAAATACTGTCAGGAGAGAGCAGGTCTCCCAGGAGTGTGGACACCCCTGTGAGTACAGGTACTATCAACACACACACACACAAAAAATGGGGTACAGAGCTAAACAAAGAATTTTCACCTGAAGTAATTCGGATGGATGAGAAGTGCCTTAAGAAATATTAAACATCATTAGTCATTAGGGAAATGAAAATCAAAACAACCCTGAGATTTCACCTCACACCAGTCAGAATGGCTAAGGTTAAAAACTCAGGAGACAGCAGGTGTTGGCTGGGTTGTGGGGAAAGAGAAACACTCCTCCTCTGCTAATTTGATTGCAAGATGGTACAACAACTCTGGAAATCAGTCTGGTGGTTCCTCAGAAAACTGGGCATGACAATTCCATAGGACCCTGCTATACCACTCCTGGGCATATACCCAGAGGCTTCCCCAGCATGCAGTAAGGACACATGCACCACTATGTTCATAGCAGCCTTATTTATAATAGCCAGAAGCTGGAATGAAACCAGATGCCCCTCAATGGAGGGATGGATACAGAAAATGTGGTGTATTTACACAGTAGAATACTACTCAGCAATTTAAAACAATGAATTCATGAAATTTTTAGGCAAATGGTTGGAACTGGAAAGTGTTATCCTAAGTGCGGTAACCCAATCACAAAAGAAGACAAATGGAATGCAATCTCTGATATATGGATATTAATTAGCCCAGAAGCTCTGAATACCCAAGGCACAATTAGCATAACAGATGACTCCCTTGAAAAAGTAAGGAGAGGGCCCTGGTCCTGGAAAGACTTGATCTAGCATTGTAGGGCAGTACCAGGACAGAGAAACAAGAGTGGGGTGATTGGGGAGTGGGTGGAGAGAGAGGGCTTATGGGACATATGCAGAGGGGGGAACCTGGAAAGGGGAAAGCATTTGGAATGTAAACAAAGAATATAGAAAATAAATTTTAAAAAAAGAAAACATGGAAACAACAGTCAAAGAAAATGCAAAAAGCTCCTAAGCCAAAACATCCAGGAAACACACACACACAAAAATGAGAAGACCAAAACTAAGGATAATATGTATAGAAGAGTGAAGATTCCCAAATTAAAGGGCAAATAAATATCTTCAACAAAATTATAGAAGAAAAGTTCCCTAACTTAAGGATGTCCATGGACATACAAGAAGCCTACAGAATTCCAAATAGATTGGACCAGAAAAGAAATTCCTCCTGTCACATAATAATCAAAACAACAAATGCACAAAACAAAAAAAAGAATACTAAAAGCAGTAAGGGAAAATGGTCAAGTAACAAATAAAGGCAGACCTATCAGAATTAAATCAGAGTCTCTGCTTGGGGATCAGGAACAGCCTGGGCCACAGCACCCTGTCTCCAGGCCATGCAAGAGGCCAGCTGGGCATCCGGAGGCCAGTTGGGAAGAAGCAGCCTGCTCTGGTGAGTCAAGCCCTGCAAAGCTGAGGATCCAGTCCTGAGGCCCCTAGTGAGAGCCTTCCAGTCTCTGCTTCTGGATCAGGAACAGCCTGTGCCTCCTCACCCAGTCTCCAGGAAGTGCAAAAGGCCAGCTGTGTCCTCCGGAAGTGTCATGTCCAGTTTTCTGAGGAACCACCAGACTGATTTCCCCTCTCCTGGGCATATACCCAAAGGATTCCATGGCATGCAATAAAGACACATGCTCCATTATGTTCATAGCAGCCTTATTTATAATAGCCAGAAGCTGGAAAGAAGCCAGATGTCCTACGAAGGAGTAATGGATACAGAAAATGGGGTATATTTATACAATGGAATACTACTCACCAATTAGAAACAATGAATTTACAAAATTTTTAGGCAAATGGTTTGATCTGGAAAATATCATCCTTAGTGAGGTAACCCAATCACAAAAGAATACACATGGAATGCAATCTCTGATAAGTGGATATTAATTAGCCCAGAAGCTCTGAATACCCAAGGCACAAATAGCATAACAAATGACTCCCATGAAGAAGTATGGAGAGGGTCTTGATCATGGAAAGGGTTGATCTAGTGTTGGAGGGGAGTATCAGGACAGAGAAAAAGGAGAGAGATGATTGGAGAATGGGTGGAGAGGAAAAGGTTTATGGGGAGGGGGGATCTGAGAAAGGGGAAATCATTTAGAATGAAAACAAAGAATATAGAAAATAAAAATAAAAAAAAGAGGCCAGCTGTGCATCCAGAGGCTGTCTGGGAAGAAGCAGCCTGCTCTGGTGAGTCCAGCCCTGCAGAGCAGAGGATCCATTCCTGAGGCCACTGGCAGAAGCCTTCTGGTCTCTGCTTTGGGATCAGGAATAGCCTGGGCCACAGAACCCCATCTCCAGGCCTTGCAGGAGGCTAGCTGTACACCTGGAGGCCAGCTGGGAAAAGGCAGCTTGCACTGGTGAGTCCAGCATTGACAACAAGACCAACTAACACCAGTGAGAACTAGATGGCAAAAGGCAAACATAGGAATGTTTCTAACAGAAATCAAGGCAATATGGCAGCATCTGAAATCAATTCTCCATTAACAGCATGTCCTGGATACCCCAACACACCAGAAAAACAAGATTTGGATTTAAAATCACTGGTCATGATGCTGTTACAGGATCACATGAAGAACATAAATAAATCTCTTAAAGAAATTCAGGAGAAAATGGATCAAAAGTTAGAAGCCCTTAAAAGGGAAACACAAAAATCATTGAAAGATATTCAGAAGAATACAGAAGCCAATAAGGAAGAAACACAAAAAGCACTTAAAGATATACAGGAGAACTTTGCTCAACAGGATGAGTTCATGAAAGAGGAAACACAAAAATCTCTTAAAGAATTACAGGAAAACACAAACAAGAAAGTGAAGGAACTAAGCAAACCCACCCAGGATCTAAAATCAGAAGTAGAAACAACTAAGAAATCACAAAGGGAGACAACATTGGAGATAGAAAACCTTGGGAAGAAATCAGGGGCCATAGATGCAAATATCAACAACAGAATACAAGAGATAGAAGAAAGAATCTCAGATGCTGAAGATACCATAGAAACCATGGACTACACAGTCAAAGAAAATGCAAAATGCAAAAAGCTTGTAACCCAAACATCCAGGAAATCCAGAACACAATGAGAAGACCAAACCTAAGGATTATAGGCATAGATGAGAGTGAAGATTTACAACTGAAAGGGCCAGCAAATATCTTTAATAAAATTATGTAAGAAAACTTTCCTAACCTAAAGAGAGAGATGCCCATGAATATACAAGAAGCCTACAGAACTCCAAACAGACTGGACCAGAACAGAAATACCTCAGGTCACATAATAATCAAAACCCCAAAACTACTAAACAAAGAAAGAATATTAAAGGCAGTAAGAGAAAAAGGCCAAGTAACATATAAAGGAAGACCTATCAGAATCACACCGGACTTCTCATCAGAGACTATGAAATCTAGAAGATCCTGGGCAGATCTCATGCAGACTCTAAGAGAACACAAATGCCAGCCAAAACTACTATACCCAGCAAAACTCTCAATCACCATAGATGGAGAAACTAAGATATTCCATGACAAAAACCAAGTTTGCCAAGTATCTTCCACAAACCCAGCCCTACAAAGGATAATAGGAGGAAAACACCAATACAAGGAGGGAAACCTCACACTGGAAAAAGCAAGATAGTAACCTTCTTTCAACAAACACAAAAGAAGATAACCAGTGAAATTTAAAAAATAACATCAAAAATGACAGGAAATAATAATCACTATTCCTTTATAAATTCTTAATATCAGTGGACTCAATTCCCCAATAAAAGGACCCAGAAATGAACCAACACACCTATGGTCACTTGATCTTCAACAAAGGAGCTGAAAGCATCCAGTGGAAAAAAAGATAGTCTTTTCAACAAATGGTTCTGGTTCAATTGGAGGTCAGCATGCAGAAGAATGTGAATCAATCCATCTTTATCTCCTTGTACTAAGCTCAACTCCAAATGGATCAAGGACCTCCACACAAAACCTGGCACACTGAAACTAATAGAAAAGAAACTGGGGAAGACCCTTGAGGACATGGGCACAGCGGAAAAGTTCCTGAATAAAATACCGATAGCTTATGCTCTAAGATCAAGAATTGACAAATGGGACCTTATAAAACTACAAAGTTTCTGTAAGGCAAAGGACACTGTCAAAAGGACAAAACTAACAGATTGGGAAAGGATCTTCACCAACCCTAAATCTGACAGAGGGCTAATATCTAATATATACAAAGGACTCAAGAAGGTAGAACCCAGAGAACCAAATAACCCCATTAAAAAGTGGGGTACGGAGCTAAACAAAGAATTTTCACATGAAGAATGTAAGAGGGCTGAGAAACACCTTAAGAAATGTTCAACATCATTAATCATTAGGGAAATGCAAATCCAAACAACCCTGAGATTTCACCTCACATCAGTCAGAATGGCTAAGGTGGAGAACTCAGGAGACAGCAGGTGTTGGCGAGGATGTGGAGAAAGAGGAACACTCCTCCACTGCTGGTGGGATTGCAAGATGGTGCAACCACTTTGGAAATCAGTCTGGCAGTTCCTCAGAAAATTGGGCATGACACTTCCTGAGGACCCTGTTATACCACTCCTGGGCATATATCCAGAGGATTCTTCAGCATGCAATAAGGACATATGCTCCACTATGTTCATAGCAGCCCTATTTGTAGCAGTCAGAAGCTGGAAAGAACCCAGGTGTCCTTCAATGGAGGAATGGATACAAAAAAATGTGGTATATTTAGACAATGGAGTACTATTCAGCCATTAGAAAAAATGAATTCATGAAATTCTTAGACAAATGGATGGAGCTGGAGAACATTATACTAAGTGAGGTAACCCAGTCTCAAAAGATCAATCATAGTATGCACTCACTGATAAGTGGATATTAGCCTAGAAACTTTGAATACCCAAGACATAATCCACATATTCAATGATGTCCAAAAAGAATGGAGGAGTGGCCCCTGGTTCTGAAAAGACTCAGTGCAAGAATATAGGGGAATCCCAGAACAGGGAAGTGGGAAGGGGTAGATGAAGGAACAAGGGGAGGGAAGAGGGCTTATGTGACTTGCGGGGAGTGGGGACCCAGAAAAGGGGAAATCATTTGAAATGTAAATAAAAAATATATCAATAAAAAAAAGAACAACAACAAAAAAGACATAGGCTAACAGACTGGATATGTAAACAGGACCCTACATTTTGCTGCATAGAGGAAATACACTTCAGTGTGAAAGACAAACACTTCCTTAGAGCAAAGGCTGGAAGACAATTTTACAAGCAAATGGTCTCAGGAAACAAGCCAGAATAGCCATTCTAATAGCATATAAAATTGACTTTCAACCCAAAGTCATCAAAAGAGACTCTGAAGGACACTTCTTGCTGGTCAAAGGAAAGTACATTATGAAGAACTCTCAATCCTGAGCATCTGAACATGCTCCAAATGCAAGGGTACCCTCATTCATAAATGAAACTTTACTAAAGCTCAAAGCACACAACACAATAATTGTGGGTGACTTCAACACTGCCCTTTCCTCAATGGACCGATCAGGAAAACAGAAACTGAACATGGACACAGTGAACCTAATTGAAGCTTTGGAACAATTAGAGTTAACAGATATATATAGAACATTTTATCCTAAAGCAAAAGAATATACCTTTTTCTCAGCACCTCATCGTACCTTCTCCAAAATCGATCATATAACTGGTCACAAGACAGACCTCAATAAATATAAAAAAATCAAAATAATACCATGCTTCCTATCAGATCACTATGGAGTAAAAGTGGTCTTCAATAGCAAAAAAAAAAAAAAAAAAAAAAAAAAAACAAGAGAAAGCCCACATACATGTGGAAACTGAACAATAATCTACTCAATGATACCTTGGTCAAGGAAGAAACAAAGAAAGAAATCAAAGACTTCTTAGAATTTAATAAACATGAAGGCACAAAGTACCCAAATCTATGGGACACAATGAAAGCAGTGCTAAGAGGAAAACTCATAGCCCTGTGTACCTCAAAAAAAAAAAATGGAGAGAGCATACACTAGCAGCTTAATGACACACCTGAAAGTCCTGGGGGGGGGGGAAGAAGCTATTTCACCCAGGAGAAGTAGAAGGCAGGAAATCATCAAACTCAGGGCTGAAATCAATCAACTAGAAACAAAGAGAACCATACAAAGAATCAACAAAACCAGGAACTGGTTCTTTGAGAAAATAAACAAGATAGATAAACCCTTAGCCAGACTGACCAAAGGGCACAGAGACAGTATCCAGATTAACAAAATTAGAAATGAAAAGGGAGATATAACAAAAGAAACTGAGGAAATTCAAAAAATCATCAGATCCTACTACAAAAGCCTATATTCAACACAACTGGAGAATCTGGAGGAAATGGACAGTTTCCTAGACAGATATCCAATACCAAAATTAAATCAGGCTCAAATAGATCATCTAAACAGGCCAATAACTCCTAAAGAAATAAAAGGGGTCATAGAAAGTCTTCCAACCAAAAAAAGCACAGGACCAGATGGCTTCAGTGCAGAATTCTATCAGACCTTCAAAGAAGACCTAACCCCAAAACTCTTCAAACTATTCCACACAATACAAACAGAAGGAACACTACCCAATTCTTTCTATGAAGCCACTTATGCTAATACCAAAACCACACAAAGATCCAACAAAGAAAGTGAACTTCAGGCCAATTTTCCTTATGAATATCCATGCAAAAATACTTAATAAAATTCTTGCCAACCGAATCCAAGAACATATCAAAATGATAGTCAACCATGATCAAGTAGGCTTCATCCCAGGGATGCAGGGATGGTTCAATATATGGAAATACATCAATGCTATCCACTGTATAAACAAACTCAAAGAAAAAACCATATGATCATTTCATTAGATGCTGAAAAAGCATTTGACAAAATTCAACATTCTTTCATGCTAAAAGTCTTGGAAAGAACAAGAATTCAAGGCCCGTACCTAAACATAGTTAAAGCAATATACAGCAAACCAGTAGCCAATATCAAACTATATGGAGAGAAACTTGAAGCAATCCCACTAAAATCAAGGACTAGACAAGGCTGTCCTCTCCATATCTTTTCAATATAGTTCTTGAAGTTCTAGTAAGAGCAATTAGACAACATAAGGAAGTCAAAGGGATACAAATTGGAAAGGAGGAAGTCAAATTATCACTATTTGCAGATGGCATAATAGTCTACTTAAGTGACCTGAAAACCTCCACCAGAGAACTCCTACAGCTGACAAACAACTTCAGCAAAGTGGCTGGGTATAAAATCAACTCAGGCAAATTAGTTGCCTTCCTATACTCAAAGGATAAGCAGGCTGAGAAAGAAGTTAGGGAAATGACACCCTTCACAATAGCCATAAACAATATAAAGTATCTTGTTGTGACTCTAACCAAACAAATGAAAGATCCATATGACAAGAACTTAAGGTCTCTGAAGAAGAAAATCGAAGAAGACCTCAGAAAATGGAAAAATCTTCCATGCTCGTGGATTGGCAGGATTAATATAGTTAAAATGGCAATCTTGCCAAAAGCAATCTACAGATGCAACACAATCCCCATCAAAATTCCAACTCAGTTCTTCACAGAGTTAGAAAAAGCAATTCTCAAATTCATCTGGAATAACAAAAAACTCAGGATAACTAAAACTATTCTCAACAGTAAAAGAACTTCAGGGGGAGTCACTATCCCAGACCTCAAGCAGTAATACAGAGCAATAGTGTTAAAAACTGCATGGTATTGGCATAGCTAGAAATGAATCCACACAGCTATGGTCACTTGATCTTCGACAAAGGAGCAGAAAACAACCAGTGGAAAAATGATAGCCTTTTCAACAAATGGTGCTGTTTCAACTGGAGGTCAGCATGCAGAAGAATGGGAATTGACCCATTCTTATCTCCTTGTACTAAACTCAACTCCAAGTGGATCAAGGACCTCCAAGTAAAACCAGACACACTGAAACTAATAGAAAAGAAACTGGGGAAAATCCTTGAGGACATGGGCACAGGGGAAAAGTTCCTGAACAGAACTCCAATAGCTTATGCTCTTAGATCAAGAATTGACAAATGGAACCTCATAAAATTACAAAGTTTCTGTAAGGCAAAGGATACTGTCAAAAGGACAAAACGGCAACCAACAAATTGGGAAAAAATCTTCACCAACCCTACATCTGATAGAGGGCTAATATCCAATATATATAAAGAACTCAAGAAGTTAGACCCAAGGGCAACAAATAACCCTATTAAAAAATGGGGTACAGATCTAAACAAAGAATTTTCACCTGAAGAAATTCGGATGGCCCAGAAGCACCTGAAGAAATGCTCAACATCATTAATCATTAGGGAAATGCAAACCAAAACAACTCTGAGATTTTACCTCACACCAGTCAGAATGGGTAAGGTTAAAAACTCAGGAGACAGCGGATGTTGGTGAGGATATGGAGAAAGAGGAACACTCCTCCACTGCTGGTGGGGTTGTAAGATTGTACAACCACTTTGGAGATCAGTCTGGCTGTTCCTCAGAAAACTGGACAAGACACTTCCGGAAGACCCTGCTATACTTCTCCTGGGCATATACCCAAAGGATTCCCTGGCATGCATTAAAGACACATATTCTATTATATCCATAGCAGCCTTATTTATAATAGCCAGAAGCTGGAAAGAACCCAGATGTTCCTCAGTGGAAGAATGGATACAGAAAATGTGGTATATTTACACAATGGGATACTACTCAGCAATTAAAAACAATGAATTCATGAAATTTTTAGGCAAATGGTTGGATCTGGGAAATATCATCCTAAGTGAGGTAACCCAATCACAAAAGAATACACATGGAATGCAATCTCTGATAAGTGGATATTAATTTGTCCAGAAGCTCTGAATACCAGGCACAATTAGCATAACAAATGACTCCCATGAAGAAGTAAGGAGAGGGTCCTGATTCTGGAAAGGCTTGATCTAGCATTGGAGGGGAGTACCAGGACAGAGAAAAAGGAGAGAGGTGATTGGAGAATGGGTGGAGAGAAGAAGGTTTATGGGACATATGGGGAGGGGGGAACTGGGAAAGGGGAAATCATTTGGAATGTAAACAAAGAATATAGAAAATAAAAATATATAATAAAAAATTAAATGCAAAAAAAAAAAAGAATTAAACCAGACTTCTTGCCAGAGACCATCAAAGCCTGGGGAGATGTCATACAGGCCTTAAGAGAACACAAATGCCAGCACAGGCTACTATACCCAGCAAAACTCTCAATTTTATTAGATGTAGAAACCAAAATATTCCATGACAAAAACAAATTTTTGCAATATCTTTCCACAAATCAAGCCCTTCAAATGATAATAAATGGAAAAGTTCAACACATAGATGGAAACTATACCCTTGAAAACATGGGAAAATAACCTTCTATTAACAAACCAAAAGGGTGATGGCCACATAAACATAATTCTACTTCTAACAACAAAAATAACAGGAAGCAACAATAAGTTTTCCTTAATATCTAATATCAATGGACTCAATTCTGTAATAAAAAGATATAGACTAACAGATTGGCTATATAAGCAGGACCCAACATTTTGTTGCATACAAGAAACCCACCTCAGTGACAAAGGCAGGCACTACATCAAAGTAAAAGAATGGAAAACAAATTTCCAAGCAAATGGTACCAAGACACAAGCTGGAGTAGCCATTCTAATATCAAATAAAATTGACTTTCAACATAAAGTTATCAAAAAATATAAGGAAGGACACTTCATACACATCAAAGAAAAAAATCCACCTGAACTTCTCTTCTCCAAATGCAAGGGCAGCCACATTCATAAAAGAAACTGTACTAAAACTCAAAGCACACATTGCACCTCACACAATAATAGTGGTTGACTTCAAGATCCCACTCTCATCAATGGACAGATCATGGAAACAGAAACTAAACAGAAACAGTGAAACAAAAAAAAAGTTATGAACTAAATGGATTTAACTGATATCTATAGAACATTTTATCCTAAAACAAAAGAATATACCATTTTCTCATCACCTCATTGTACCTTCTCCAAAAATGACCATATAATTGGTCAAAAAACAGGACTCAACAGATACAAGAAGATTGAAATAATCCCATGCATCCTATCAGATTGCCATGGATTAAAACTATCTTCAGTAACAATAAAACAATTGAAAGCCCACATACACATGGAAGCTGAACAACACTATACAATGATAACTTGGTCAAGAAAAAAAGAAAGAAAGAAATTAAAGACATTTTAAAATTTAATGAAAATGAAGCCACAACACACGCAATCTTATATAATACAATGAAAGCAGTCCTAAGTGGAAAACTCAGCACTGAGTGCCTCCAAAAGAAAGTGGAGAGAGCATACACAGCAGCTTGACAGCACATCTGAAAGCTCTAGAACAAAAAGAAGCAAATACACCCAAGAGGACTAGATGGCAGGAAATAAACTCAGGGCTGAAATCAACCAAGTAGAAACAAAAAGAACTACACAAAGAATCAACCAAAGCAAGAGCTGGTTCTTAAGAGAAAATCAACAAGTTAGATAAACCCTTAGCCAGAATAACCAGAAGACCCATAGAGAGTATCCAAATTAACAAAATTAGAAATGAAAGGGAAGGCACAGCACCAGAAGCCTAGGAAATCCAAAAAATCATCAGATCCTACTACAAAAACCTTTATCCAATCAAACTGGAAAATCTGAAAGAAATGTGCAATTTTCTAGACAGATACCAGGTACCAAAGTTAAATCAGGATCAGATAAAAGATCTAAACATTCCCATAACTCCTAATATAATAGAAGCAGTAATTAATAATCTCCCAAATGCCCCCCCAATAAAAGAAGCCCAGGACCTGATGGGTTTAATGTAGAATTCTATCAGCCCTTCAAAGAAGACCTAATACCAATACTCTTCAAACTGTTTCACAAAGTAGAAAGAGAAGGAACACTGCCCAATTTGTTCTATGAAGCCACAAATACTCTGATATCTACTTCACACAAAAACCCAACAAAGAAGGAGAACTTCATACCAATTTCCTTATGCATAACAATGAAAAAAATATTCAATAAAATTCTCCCAAACCAAATCCAAGAACACATCAAAACAATCATTCACCACAGCCAAGTAGGCTTCATCCCAGGGATGCAGGGATGGATCAATATACAGAAATCCATCAATGTAGTTCACTGCATAAACAAACTCAAAGGATAAAAAGAATCACAAGAACATTTCATTAGATGCTGAGAAAACATTTGACAAAATCCAATACCCCTTCATGATAAAAGCCTGGAAAGGTAAGAATTCAACACCTATACCTAAATATAATAAAAGCAATTTACAGCAAACAAGTAGGCAACATTAAACTAAATGGAGAGAAACTTGAAGCAACTAAAATCAGGGACTAAAAAAGGCAGCCCATTCTCTTCATACCTATTCAATATAGTACTTAGAAGTCCTAGCCAGAGAAATTAGACAACAAAAAGAGGTCAAAGGGATACAAATTGGAAAGGAAAAAGTCAAAATATCACTGTATGCAGATGATTTAATTGTCTACTGATGTGACCCCAAAAATTCCAACAGAAAAATCCTAAACTTTAGCAAAGTATCTGGGTAAAATTAACTCAAACAAATCAGTGGCCTTCTTGCAATCAAAGAATAAACAGGCTGAGAAAGAAATAAGAGAAACAACTTCCTTCACAATAATCACAAATAATATAAAATACCTTGGAGTGACTAAAACTAAACAAGTGAAAGATCAGTATTACAAGAACTTCAAATCTCTGAAGAATGAAATTAAAGAAGATCTCAGAAGATGCAAAGATCTCCCATGCTCATGGATTGGTAGGATTAATATAGTAAAAATGGTCATCTTGCTTAAAGCAATCTAAAGATTCAATGTAATCCCAGTCAAAAATTCCAAATCAATTCTTTATAGACTTAGAAAGAGCAATTAGCATATTCATCTGGAATAACAAAAGACCGAGGATAGGGCAACTATCCCCCAAAATAAAAGAACTTCAGGCAGAATTACCATCCCTGACCTCAAGCTGTACTACAGAGAAATCATGATTAAAAACTGCATGGTATTTGTACAGTGGCAGGCATGTAGATCAATGGAATAGAATTGAAGACCCAGAAATAAACCAACATACCTCTGGCCACTTGATCTTTGACAAAGGAGCTAAAATCATCCAGTGTGAAAAAGACAGTATTTTCAACAAATCGTGCTGGTTCAACTGGACATCAGCATGTAGAAGAATGCAAATTGATCCATTCTTATCCCCTTTTACAAAGCTTAAGTCTATGAGGATCAAGGCCCTCCACATAAAACCAGACACACTGAAACAAATAGGAAAGAAAGTGGGGAAGACCTCGAGCACATGGGCACAGGGAAAAAGTTCTTGAATAGAACATCAATAGCTTATGCCCTAAAATCAAGAATTGACAAATGAGAGCTTATAAAATTGCAAAGCTTCTGTATGGCAAAGGACACTGTCAATAGGACAAAAGGGCAATCAACAGATTGGGAAAAGATATATTTACCAATCCCACATCCATAGAGGGCTAGTTTCCATTATATGGAAAGAATTCAAGAAGCTAGACTCCAGAAAACCAAATAACCCTATTAAAAATGGGGTACAGAGAAGCTTTGCAGTTTTTTGAGGTCCTGTTTGTCGATTCATATTCTTAGAGCAGAAGCCATTGGTGTTCTGTTCAGGAACTTTTGCCCTGTGTTCAAGATTCATTCCCACTTTCTCCTCTATAAGATTCAGTGTGTCTGGTTTTATATGCAGATCCTTGATCCACTTGGACTTGAGCTTTATACAAGGAGATAAGAATGGGCCGATTTGCATTTTTCTGCATGAAGACTTCCAGTTGATCCAGCACCATTTGTTAAAAATGCCTTTTTTCCACTGGATGTTTTTAGCTCCTTGGTCAAATACAAAGTGACTGTAGGTGTGTGGGTTTTTTTTTTCTGGGTCTACAATTCTATTCCACTGATCTTCCTGCCTGTCAGCATACCAATACCAAACAATTTTTAGCACTATTGCTCTGTAGTAGAGCTTGAGGTAAGGGATAGTGATTCCCCCAGAAGATCTTTTGTTGTGGAGACATGGTCAATAGGACAAAACAGCAACCAACAAATTGGGAAAAGATCTTTGCTAACCCTACATCCACTAGAAGGCTAATATCCAATGCATACAAAGAAGTCAAAACGAAACGGAATTCTCAACTGAGGAAACTCTAATTGCTCTAAAGCACCTAAAGAAATGTTCAGCATTCTTAGTTATCAGAGAAATGCAAATCAAAACAACACTGAGAGTCCACCTCATACTGGTCAGAATGGCTAAGATGAAAAACTCAGGGTACAGTAGATGCTGGAGAGGATGGGGGCGGGGAAGGAACACTTCCCCATTGTTGGTGGGATTGCAAACTGGTAAAACCACTCTGGAAATCAGCTTGGCAATTCCTCAGAAAATTAGACATAGCACTTACTACCTGAGGACCCAGCTATACCTCTCCTGGGCATATACCTAGAAAATGCTCCTACATGTAATGAGGACACATGCTCCACTATGTTCATAGCTGCCTTATTTATAATAGCCAGAAGCTGGAAAGAACCCAAATGTCCTTCAACAGAGGAATGGATACAGAAACTGTGGTATATATACACAATGGAAGACTATTTAGCTATTAAAAACACTGAATTTATAAAATTCTTAGGCAAATAGATGGAAATAGAAAGTGTCATCCTGTGTGAGGTAACCCAATCGCAAAAGAATGCACATGGTATGCACTCACTAATAAGCCAATCTTAGCCCAAAAGCTCAAAATAAACAATTTACAATTCACCATGCACAGGAAGCTCAAGAAGAAGGAGGACTTCGCTTGATCTTAGCCAAAATGCCGAAAAGCAATGAAGAAGGAGGACTTAAGTGAGGGTGCTTTGGTTCCTCTGAGAAAGGGAACAAAATACAGGCACAATAAGGGAGTCATAGTGTGGAGCAGAGACTGAAGTAAAGGCCACCCAGAGACTGCCCTACCTGGGAATTCATCCTATAAACAGTCACCAAACCCCAACACTACTATGGATGACAAGAAGTATATACCAAAAGGAGCATGCCATGGTTGTCTCTGGAGGGGCCCTGCCAGAGGCTTACAAATACAGAGGCAGATGCTAGCAGCCAACCATTGTACTTGGTGTGGGGTTCCCAACGGAGGAGCTGGAGGGTGGTCCAGAGGAGCTGAAGGGGTTTATAGCCTCATAGGAAGAACAATGATTTTGGCTACCCAGAAGCACCAGGAATCCCAGGGACTAAACCATCAACCAAGGTGTACACATGGTTCCAGCCAAAACTGTGGCAGAGGAAGGCCTTGTTGGGCATCAGTGAGAGGAGTGGTCCTTGGTCAGGTGAAGTCTCAATAGATGCCCCAACAAAAAGAAATCAAGGCAGGGGAGGTGGGAGTGGGTTGGGTGGAGGGGCATATACATGGAAGCAGGGGGTGGGAGGAGGGAGTGGGAGAGTTTGGGGAGGGGGGAAATGAGAAAAGCTTTTACCATTGGTAAAGTAAATGAAGATGATATTCAATAAAAAAAATGGGATACAGAGCTAAACAAAGAATTTTCACCTGAGGAATATCAAATGGCTGAGAAGCGCCTAAAGAAATGTTCAACATCCTTAATCATCAGGGAAATGCAAATCAAAACAACCCTGAGATTCTACCTCACACCAGTCAGAATGATTAAAATCAAAAAATCAGGAGACAGGAGATACTGACTGCTTGTGGGATTGCAAGCTGGTAAAACCACTCTGGAAATCAGTTTGGTGGTTCCTAAGAAAATTGGACATAGTACTACCTGAGAACCCCGCTATACCACTCCTGGGCATATACCCAGAACATGCTCCTACATTTAATAAGGACACATGCTCCACTATGTTCATAGCAGCACTACTTATAATAGACAGAAGCTGGAAAAACCCAGATGTCCCTCAACAGAGGAATGGATACAGAAAATGTGGTATATTTAGACAATGGCATACTACTCAGCTATTAAAACAATGAATTCATGAAATTCTTAGGCAAATGGATGGAACTAGAAAATATCATCTTGAGTGAGGTAATTCAATCACAAAAGAACATACATGGTATGTACTCACTGATAACTGGATATTAGCCCAGAAACTTGGAATACCCAAGACACATTTTACATATCAAATGGAGCTCAAGAAAAAGGAAGAACAAAGTATGGATCCTCTGGACCTTCTTAGAAAGGGGAACAAAATACTCACAGAAGGAGATACAGAGATGAAGTGTGTAGCAGTGTCTGAGGGAAAGACCATCCAGAGACTGCCTCACCATAGCGATCCATCCCAGAAGCTATCATGGATGCCCAGAAGTGCTTGCTGACAGGAGTCAGATATAGCTGTCACCTGGGAGGCCCTGCTAGTACATGACAAATACAGAAAGGGCCACTCTCAGCCAGCCATTGAAGTGAGGACAGGGTCCCCAATGGAGGAGCTAGAGAAAAGACCCAAGGAGCTGAAGGGGTTTGCAGCCCCATAGGAGGACAACAATATGAGCTACCCAGTACCCCCAGAGCTCCCAGGGACTTAATCACCAACCACAGTATATATGGAGACACCCATGGATACATCTGCATGTGTAGCAGAGGATGGCCTTGTCATACTTCAATGAGAGGAGAGGCCCTTGAACCTGTGAAGGCTCTTTGTCCTAGTTTAGGGGGATGCCAGGACAGGGAAGTGGCAGTAGGTGTGTTAGTGAGCAGGGGCAAGGGTATGGGATAGGGAGTTTTCAGTGGGGCAATGAGGAATGGGGATAGCATTTGAAATGTAAATAAAGAAAGTGTCTAATAAAAAAAGCAAATATATGGAGACATATTCTCTTCCTGTAGGATTTTGCTCTCCTACTTAGATATCTATTGACCTCTGCTTCCAAGTCCTTATACCCAGACTGGCTTTCTGGAATCTCCTAAATTTCCTCCATAATGTCTTAACCATGTTCTCAAATAGACATTCTCCAGTTCCTCCAAATAGCACAAATTATTTCAGTGCCTAGGAAATCCAGCCATAGAACCTCTGTGAAATTAGCACACATGAGAGGACATGTCTGGATTCTTTTTTGGTATCAAAGCTACTCAGATTTCCATGGGTTTAACATCAGTCTTGCCTGTTTAAACATGACAATAATCTGCCCACTGGCTTCTGGCACCATTTAACTCCAAGCCTCTATTGTTCTTCTGAGAAACAGAACTGCATTCAGAGAGTACTCTGCATTGTGATGCCATGTCCATCTATCCTTGGGCCAAAGCCAGCAGTCCAGGTTCATACACATACAAATATGTGTCTGGTGAAGTTTAGTACCTTCTAACCAGAATATAACTCTAGAGAGACATCAACTAAGAAAAGATCCAGTTAAAGAGAGCGCCAAACATTTCATCACAGTCTTCCCAAGAAATAAGTCCATGTTTTCCAAAGTACACAAGCCAAGGGAGTAATGCTGGTATCTTTCTAGTGGTATGTGTGCAAGATGTATGCACTTTTCCAGAGATTCTGAGAGATGTGAAAATGTGCTGATTGCAATGGGCTTGAGTCATATCTAACCTTACTTAATATTTGAAAACCCATTCAACAGGGTATATACAAACCCCATGTCCTTGAAATAGACATGTACTCCACAAGTAGCTCTGTCAAGATCACATAGGTCCTTGTATAGTACACCCAGGTCTCTTTTCACAACTAAGGCCACTTCCTAAGAAGAGAGCAGGAAACAACAGAGCCTCTGGAGGGTGGCATCTACAAAGATAATATAGAAATTCATGCCAGATGATGAAGCCAGAGAGAACTTCACAGCAACAAGGACAATCCAGACCATTACTGGCACTCACAGAGCCTGCCAGTAGCTCCCATAACCAAATTGTTTCTTTCTAGCAGTAACAGAAATGACAAGAGCAGAACATGTGTTCCATGTTCCCCAGAGAGTGTACAAGTGTCAGTGCCACATTCCACTCCCTTCCACAAGCAGCACATTCCTCAGTTCATGTTACTAACATCTTAGGATGCAGTGTGCACTGGCCAGTATGAGTTTGGGAATATGCTGTAAGCCTTAAGATAAGTTCTGAGGATTTAGTAACCAGATGAACAAGGCGGTATCCATACCTCCATAATGCTGAGATTCTAGTAGTAGGAACAAGCTACTAAACAGGTGAGCTTTTTAGATTTTAAAAAAAAAAAGGTGTAATCTGAGAGTTTTTAATGCCTTCTGCGGGATGCTTTCTAGAAGGTCTCTCTAAGGGGTAGCATTCTGTCGCATACAGTACTGAGATATGTATGGCTGCTTGGTAGCTAATTTGGGTTTGTCGGTAGAGTTTATAATCCTAGTGATCAAACGTAAACCCCAAGCAAAGTTAGAAAGTCTCCGCATACATGTTAGTGACTTCTTACCTTGAATTAACTAGAGATGGTGGTGGATTACTTCTGGCATCTTTAAAGAGCAATCCATCTACTTTCAGCCAAACATTAGAACTCTGGTTCATGGAGCATTGGGAATATCAGCTTTATAAGCCCACAAAGATTCAGTCTAGGCTGTAGATTGGTGTACCCTTCTAAACTCTAGACCATATTTATTTCTAGAAATTATCCAACTTGAAAAAATTCTATTCTTTTACAAATCTTACTAAGCTACAGAAAATAATAAGCACCTTTTATTTTGATTTGGAACTTAAAGACAGATAGTATTCCTTGGTTATGAGTATTCAAAGTTCAGGTATAACCCTACATAAGATTTATGTTAAGCAAAATCTATTGAAGCATTGCTAGAAACTATTAAGAAATGCTTGGTGTGGCAGCTGTAGGGCAGGAGGCATCTGCAGGTCCTCTAGGTAGAACCTGCAACCATGAGACGGTTCTACAGTCTGAGTGATAACCTTTTATAAATCACAGTGGAGCTTTCCTAGAAGGCAAGGTAAATTCTTCCCTCAAGAAAATATATACAGATTTATCTCAGTTTAAAATGGAAAGATGAGCTGTAGAGCTTTACTCTGTTTGGAAGTTAAATTTGCCCAGTGGGAAGTATAGTTAAAAAAGAATTACAATCGTTTAGGCTCAAATAGAAAGAATGAGGAGGGTTGAGACCATGAATCTGTGCTCTTAGAGAGAGTGGTACTTCTGAGCTTAATGTTACAGTGTGATTGCCCCCTAGAAGAAAAGAAATATTTTAAATTATAGCACAATTGTGATTCATAAATAAGAATGTGGCATGAAGTTATTTTAGTCTGACACCGATGCTACCTGTAATTACAGTTTTCCATTTCAGCAGATGGGTGAAACTCCAAGAGTGAAGAAAAGTCAGGGAAAACGATGTATTTTGACTATTAAGTCTATTGATATGGGAAATAATAAGAAAGAAATGGGTTGTCTGAATAAAGATACTTGGGGTATGCCTGATATTGATGCTACTTAATATATGTTCTCTGCAGTGTTTCTGAAGTTTGTGGGCCTAGTACTAGTGTTATCTGATTACATTGTTGTTGGAGATTTAGTAGTTTACAATTTATATCCCTTAGCAACCAAATTACTCCTTCTTTTGAGGACTATAAAGGAACATCCTAACCAGTAACTGACCCCTTGAGTTTATACAATCTTGTGGCCTCTTTTTCTCTGGCCCTGTATTCTGATATTTTCTATTGTTTTGCTGAAAGAGACATTGCTACTTTTGTAACTCTTTGTGTACACTATTTTCAATTCTTTGGACAAAAGGACAAGAACCGGAGACACCTATCCCAGACCTGAACCTGTGGTTATATAACATCTTCAAGGTTAGATTTGACATTGAGAATTAAGTTTCTAGTCAAGTCTATAATTTCCAATGAAGGCTAAGTCTCTTCAGGTTTTAAAGTGTCAAAGACTCATGTCATTTTTGTGGTTTTCCTCACAGTTTTCTTGTAGAGAAAACCCTTCTGGTATTGGAGGCACTTAAAAAAAATCAACCATGAAATCTATTGCACACAATCACATAGGCTGGCTTACAGGTTTTATATGCAGCTGGTGCCAGAGGCTACTTTGAGGATATATTCCTTTTCCACATTATTCTGTTTATGTTTCTGTATAATTGTCTCAAGAAATGACTACTATCAGCTTTTAGAAGTGTGGATCACCCTCAACAATATGAAAACAAATAACCATGCCCTCTATATTAGTAAATGAAAGTTTAAACATACATGTAGAACTCATTGCTTTAATTAATATAGTGGGATAATGTAAGGAAGGCAGATAATATAAAGGCAGATCACGCTTACCCGTGCTGATCAGAGGAAAGAGAGCATACTCAAAGATACTTTACAGAAGATTTTCCTTCTTGTTATTGACCACCGATATTAGCAAAAGATAAAAAGATTGCCCTGTTATGGGAATATCCTTACAACATTAGCAACAGTACATTGGCTTCATTCATTTCCTTACTATAGACAAAATAAACCTTTTTAGGAAAAACATGTGAAAAATTTTACACTAGTGGCTAAAGAGTTGGCTTAGTGGCTAAGAGCACTGGCTGCTCTTCCCAAGACCGTGATTCTATGTCCAACACCCATAAGGTGGTTCTCAATATCTGTATCTCTGGTTACAGGAGATGTGACAGCTTTGTCTTGACAAGCTCCATACAGAAATTCTAATAAAAATGAGAGCTGTAAAGAGACATGAAATACCATGGCCAGAGAGCCTAGCAGTAAACTTGTTTAGCTGGGATGATAAAGAAGACTTCTCTACAGGTGAAATATTTAAGGCATATTTAAAAAGCCAGGTAATAAATGGGGAAATACATGGTCAAAATTGGTGTAGAGATGACAAAGAATGTTGACATATATTGAAAGACAGAATGACTACACTTACTGACAGACTAGACATGGACAGTAGGGAAGAAAAAGCCTAAGGGATGACTCGCAACTTTCAGGCATGAGCATCTGAGGGCTACCCAAGGCTGGGAGCTCTTTCTGGACATTACCTGTCCATACTAAACTGTGTGCAGCATGCATTTAAGGTGTGCAAGGTCATTCCCTACCTAATATTATGGGTTTACCAGACAAATGGTGAAGGGTAGGGTGGGGAGAAAGGTTTATGTCTTCACAGAAAGAATCTGCCCCTCCGCTTTTCAGCTTTTCTCTTCATTGTAAGCATGTCACTTTCTTGAGACTCCAGAAGTACAAAGACTGCATTTTCAACTCAGCTGTGGACACACTTGCTAAGCCCTGGCTTGGAATGATTGCAATTAATTGGCAATGCCCAATAAGGTACTAGCCCTCTGGGATAAGCAATTTACACTTCAAGGGGAATATTCCGTACCTAAACTTACCAATTTCCATACATTTAAACAGTAGAATTATTTTTTTTTATCAAACTTACAAACATACTCAGCCTAAAGAGCAGATGAAGAAGGGCTAGCTATTTCAGTGGAGGCTGGGTTAGAGATTCTGAACATCCTATCCTCTGCCACTCTTTGCCTACTTCTTCTGAAATTGGTCACTGCAGAATATTGAGGCTTTCCTTTGAGTCAAAGATAAATCAGATGAGATGTCAAGAAGTCTGGGATTGGGTAAAAAATAGACCTGAAATTAAAGCATGAAAGCTTGGACAGATTAAATGGATAATAAGACCAGTGGTCTTAGGTCTCTTTCCAAATGAAGATTGCATTTTAAAGATGTGTCCTATTGTCTCACACTAAATGTCAACTAGCAGTCAGGATGCTGGTTATAGTGTTCTTATAAAGATGGTAGTCTCCAACTAGGCAAATTGCGAACTTGCTAAGTGCATAAGAATGTATAAGAGGGCATGAAAGAGCAGGAAGTCCTTCTGAAGGGGTTGAGGTAACTACCATTGAGCAACAACAGGAGAACTGAGACACAGGTTGGGCCCATTCCTCGGGGAGCAACCAGGATGTGAATTCCTCAAAAAGAGAGCT
Organism: Apodemus sylvaticus; assembly: GCF_947179515.1. Classification (NCBI taxonomy): domain Eukaryota; kingdom Metazoa; phylum Chordata; class Mammalia; order Rodentia; family Muridae; genus Apodemus; species Apodemus sylvaticus. The sequence continues at coordinate 15,827,834 of NC_067483.1, forward strand.
AAAATTCAACTCTTTACTAAACCAGAAACACAGAAAGAAGGGACCCTATTAAGACAAACCCATGGAGCTGCATAAAGAGAAGAAATTAGCTCTAGATTGACATAGTGTACACAATGCAGGCAGTAACTATGATTTGTAGGTGCATAAATATTTTAATGCAATTTTAATACTTGGATTATACTAAAACATAAGCCCGTGTAGTGTGGGATATAATATAAGATATCAATTCACACCTTGGTAAGTTCAGAAAAATAATAGAAGCTCATAAATGCTAAAAATAATACCAGCGACATCATGAGACAATTATTTTGGTTTTAAAATATCTCTCTCTAGGGTGTCTCGAAAAAATTTTGACCTTTTGTTAAAGACCAGCTAAGGCATATGATTGATTACATCTACCTCAAAGGTAATCGCAGAGAGAGTGCCACAGAATAATTACTCCAAAAAGGCCATTCCTTCAGATTTCTCTTCTAACAATTTGGTGAATATATTTAGGTAAAGAAAAACACTGCCTAAATCTGTCTATCCAGTCACCCTTCCAGACAAAGCAGATTTGGAAATGCCTGCAGTTATTATATACGGGATCAATGTGGACTTAGATGTGGAATCAGCATAACCAGGCATATGATGAGTTCAATTAAAAAATACACTTTGCCAGCCTTCCCTAGATTTGCAGAATGAGGCCATCTTCTTCAGCCTTGAATCAGACCATTGATCAGAATTGGACCAGAATCTTCTGAGGTAGCAGGTGGCCCTGCAGTTGCTCTCAGGAACGTTGCTCACTCTGCTTTTCTTCCTCCCTTAATATTGTCATGGCTCACAGTTGCTGTCTTTCACCTGCCACAGCTGAGACTAGGTGTAGGGATGACACACTGGACAACTCAGAGCTGGAGGAGCACACAATGGCTGAGAACAGAAGGACACACAGCTCCAAGGCTCTGCACAGAGCTCTAGGCAGACTCTTCCTCCCGTGGGAGCTTCCAGGGTTTCTTGACAGGGCTCAGCTGCTCTCTTCCCTAAGAGCATTAAAATGAAGTCTTTGGGGAATAATTACAGGGCAAGGTAATTCATTCTTTCTCTCTGTGTCTCTCTTTCTGTCTCTGTAGTTCTGGCTCTCTTGTTGTTTCCCTTTCCTGCCCTCCTTTGCTCCTTCTCCCTCCTTCCCTTCCTTATACCTCTTCGTTTTCTAACCACCTCCCCCACCTCCCGGCATCTTCATAACTTCCTTGTGTCATCCATCCCTACTTCTCTCCCTCCCTCCCCTGGTCCTGATGCTGAGCCTCAGATCTTTCTTTAGATCAGCAGAAGAGCCTAATGTGCTTCCCTCCAAGAGTGCTACATCTGCCACAGAGGCTGCACTGTCACTGGAATATAGTACACCATCCACTCAACCTACTCAAGGCTCTTCCCTGTCCTTCTACCTATAACCCTGACTATGAATGGTTACACTATTTGACTTAATCTCAATATATGACATCGATATTGTATTGGAGTTTGTCATCTTCCTTACAACTTCCACATTTATTCTAATTATGTAGGAACAAGAACCAAAACATCTTTCATAGAATAAATTAAGAAAAGCATTAGCTGAGCTTTGGTTGCATTTTATTTAACAACTTGAGCTTAAATGATCAACTGAGTGATTGTTCTATACCACTGGTTCTTATGAATGTATAAAAAGAATTGGGACATTAAAACTAATATGTTTTGGGAAAAGTCCCAAGCATCTATATTTTAAATAGGTAATTATAATGTCGAGGTTCAAACAATGCATATGAAATGTCTCTATATCTAAGTTAACAACTGTAAACTTCTACATTACACTGGACATTTTGTGCAGATACTTAGTTTCATATACCTTAAAAAAGTTCTCTAAGTTGCTTCAGTAAATATTCTGATTATTTAGATTATTATAAACTTGTCATAAAAAGCAGCCAAATATGTAGTCTTTACTAGTCTTTCTGCCCTTTTTTTCTTGTTCTTTTGGTTTGTTATGGTTTGGTTTTTGGACACAATGTCTTGCTATCTAATCAAGACTGTAACTCACCATGTAGTCCAGGTTCACTTCACTCTTGATAAGATCATAGTCATGTACTTCAATGACTAGCCTGGACTTTTCTTAACTTGTAATGCTATTTTTTTTTATTTTTCTTCAGTCTTTTTCTCTAGGGCTTTCTTTCATCTGAGCATGATTCTTCTTCCAAAAGTTCTAAATGATCAAAGTTACTGCTCTTTACTGTGTTCCTAGCAATTAGAGTCTAAACTGAAACATGAGGTAAAGACAAAACCATTTAGTGTCTGGCAGTCATACTGAAACTCTACCATATCTATCCCTGCCACTGCTGAATGTCCCGGGATCATCGAAGAACAACAGACCTGGCTTTTATTGACTGGGTATTAGATTTATTGTGCTGCAATGAGTAAATATGTAAATAAATCTGAAAAGAAGAAAGGAAAAATGGGCCATATACTTCATGAAGAAATTTTATCCAAGGTTTTGTTGAAATTTAAGCCCTATGTAAAATGTAACAGCTCATGTTTTAAAGGCGAGAAAAGTCAGGAAAACAGCGATAAGTGGAAAGAAAAGTCACAGAGGCAGGCAGCAAGGACAGAGTCTCTCAGAGTTGTATCTGCAGACCATAGATTCATGACAAATACATTCATAGCTTGTTCTCACGGGCGGCCTCTAGCAAGTCTGGGAAGCTGCCATGTCACAAGATAATCATTGATGAAAAAGAAACCTCTGCCTACTGGTTGCTCCTTTTTCTCCTCTCCTGGTTGAAGTTCACTAGCAGGTGCAGCCAGTAGGTCCTCATTCTGCCACACAGCAGCAGAGGTCACAAGAGTCTTCTTTGTCCTCTTTGGTCACTATTTAAATACAGTGGATGCCTTTGTGGAATCATTTTAGTCTACCCTATAAAAGCTTGTTCCAATATATTATCTATGTTTTTTTTTAATATTTTAAAACAACCATCCATTCTCATGACTTCAGGTAACATTATCTGTGACTGTCTGTAAATGGCTATCTCCATTTTCCCAAGGCCAAGCACAGTAAAATGTTTTTGTCAAGCACATATCAATTGTAGAAGCAAATACCTTTGATGCTTAAGAAGTTCTATTTTACCCCCACATGCTCCTGGCACCTGTAGTCACAGCTGATCAGACAGAGAGCAGCACACAACCCGAAGAAATCAGTTTACAGTTTGGAAGGAACCTGTACTTTGTCCTGATGAGAAAAGATGAGAGAGCCCAAGGAAATTCCTCCCAGGAATGGAAGCACTGAATATTCAGAGGCTAAACAGTTGGCATCAGGTCCTGAAGGTAAAAGAACCCAGTGAGAAAAAGTCAAGGTCACATCTGCTCAAACAGCAGGATAAAGCAGCGAAGGAAAAGGAAATGATGTGTTAAAGAAAAAAACCTAGTAATACAGAAGAAAGAGGAGGGCTGTCATGGAAAAAAGTAAGCTGGTGTGCTGGAACCCTGATGATTGTCTACATCTCTGGGCCAGCATACCTCATATACTAAAGTTACTCCTCTTTTCCCGACCCTAATATGCTGTTATAAAATTTTGTCCTAATTATGTATATAAATCTAAACATATTTACAATTTATATTTCCTAGGAATTCTGTATTCTTTGGATAGAATATAAGTATTTTGATATACTTATATCTATCTCTCTCTCTATATATATATATACATATAGCATATAGTAAATTTTAATTAATATTGACTAGCTTGACACTTATGCTAAACTTGAATACTTACTCATACCCTTTTGTGTTAAATCTGCTCCTTTACACAATCCTAAGATTTTCCCATCCTGTAACTATTATAAGATAAGGACATTTATAACCCAGCTATTTCAAACTTTACACATGATACCTTATTTAAATATTACAAGAGTCTGGTAAACTAAGTGCTATCTTTGAACTGCCCACATTTTATTGGCAAAAAAATAAAGGCACTGAGAGTCAGATATTCCCCACAAGTTAACACACTGGCACTGAGTTTCAACAAAACCAGTTAACTTTCAGTGTCTCTGCCTTTAATTTATATGGCACCATGCTGGGCATGGCTTAGATTGTTTTAAGTCAAATGTAGTCTTTGCTCTCCTGAGGGGCAATACCACTCAGGAAGATGACACATTACTAACACCAACTTCATCCTCTTAAGAGAAGATATAACACTCTAAGTGAAAGCCTTCACATTCTTGTTAGACATCAATAACCTGGGTGATGTATGCATAATATGAAAAGGAATGATGCAGATTATAATAAACATTGAGACATAATCCTCTCCTCCAGTTGGCTGAGGCCAGGAAGCCTCTCTGACTAGCTCTCTATAAACCCATTACTACCTGGCCATAACTACAGGAAACAATAGCTGAGGCAGATAGATAACTGGAAAGTGTTCATGTATTATTCTTGTCAATAATCATCACAATATCATATCCAGCTCTGAAACAACATGTTTCCTTGGAAACAGTGCAGCCTAAGGGAAAAAGCTCAAGCTAGTCACTTGGCAGAGTTGTGAGCATGGAGACTCCTTCATTCCTACCCTTATTCCCCACCCCTTAGCATATACACAAGGCTGGTGCAATGATATACACAGAACTGGACCCTGAGATCTCCCAGCCCTTCCTGGAAACACTTCATATGAAAGACCACCAAGCACAGAGTGCCAGTCTTATTTCTGTTGCTCTAATCATATACCCTGACAAAAGACAATCATGAGAAATGGGAATTCTAGGTGGGAACTCTAGCAGCTAGTCATAGCACATTCACAGTCAAGAAAGAGCAAGGAGAGAATAAGTGTACCTTTGCTTGCTTCCTTGTGTTTCTGTTCAGCTGGCTTTCTTTACTCTTTTACATCTCATGACTCATCCTATAAAATAATACTGCACATATTCAGGGTGGAGCTCGTCCCATCAATGAACAATCAGGACACGTTCAAGAGCAATATGATATGGATAATCATTTTATCGAGTCTCCCTTATAAGTGATTCTAGATTGTGGCAAGATAGCATATAAAAGTTACCATCACATACTGGCATAGAATAAAAGTATTCAGGCTTGTGGTTACCATTCTTAGGGTAAATATTAGCTCCACCACATTATAGTTACCAGTTTAATGTTAATCACAAGCTATTTCAGTTGTCTGCTTGACTTCTGAGATGGTGTTTATCTTTATATATATATATATATATATGGTAAAATGCATACTCAGAATTTAAATGTAGAATTAGAAAAATTATATTAGTTAAGTTATGGTGCTTTTGGGTAGGGCTATTTGTTAGGACAGATGATGGACATTCATCAAATGTCTGAAATGTTCTAGTCCTAGTCATGTGAAATATGGAAACTTGCCAAAGCTCTAAAGAGTAGGTCATGTGACAATCAGAGAGTCCTCACCACTATGACCTGTGAGGCACTACAGGAAACAAAGAAAGTGAACACTGTAGAACTTGCTACTTCGCAGGCACTACTTTGGATTATAAATCCTTCCATGTACATTGTTAACATTCTGTCTAAGGTCAGCCCTACAGTTACCTGGCAATAGCCAGGTGTGCCTGACTCACTATAAAAGGGGCTGCTTGCCCCTCCTCCTCTCTCTTGCCTTCTTGCTCCCCATTCTGTCCTCTCTCCTTTTCCCCTCTCCCCATTCCCCTCCTCCCTCTCTCTCCACATGCTCATGGCCAGCCTCTACTCCTCTACTTACTCTTTCTCTGCCTTTCTCTGTCTCTATTACCGTCTCAAGTCGCCTTCTCATGCCCTGAATAAATTCTACTCTATACCCCACAGGGGAAAGGGAATGTCTTGGCATAGACCATCAGAAGCACCCCCTTCCCCCACACCTGACTACACAACCACCTAACATATTCCTTCTTTCCTATCTTTTTTATAAAACACAACATTTGCCCTCAGAGGCTAAATCTCCTAAACCAGTCTACTCCTCAGCACCCCGCAATGTTGTCTTCAGTCCTATGGACCTCTGGTTCATTTAGAGCAACACTCTAAATGAATTATCTCATTCTTGGAAAAGCTGCCAGACAATCACTACAGTTCACATATGGGATCATTGAAGAATCTACTGCTCAGATTTTTTTTTAAACACACCACAATGCTTTCTGTTGTTTCCTGTATAAATCAGTGCTACACAGACATTTTAATATTAGCAAATGAAGAATTCATTTAAATATGAATTTAACTATGATTTTTAAAACAACCCCTTTGAAGCCAAAAGAAAGTATCAAAAGCCTAACAAGTAGTGACTTGAAACTGGAAAGAAAAAAATCAGTGTTTGACAACTGGGAGAGATGTGGATCTGCATAGAAAGAACCTCCGTTTGTCCTCAGAATATGAAGAATGAAATTATCTTAGTATTAGATGGTTAGATTTTTTTTTCATATCTAAACAAAGCTCACAATATCCATGGATCTGCATTTAGACAAATTCTGAGTTTAGACAAGAGCCTGCATCTGGGCGGAAATGAAGAATCATGGAGCAATAAATTATATTCCCACATTGTATAACCTCTCTTCTTTGGATCTCCAAACAAATAGAATGAACACTTACATGCCCATCAGACACACGATGAGAGCAGACTACTAGAGATCAGAGAGATTAACAATTTTTTTTGAATAAAACCAGATAGAGAAATTTATAAACGAATAAGGATACCAAGAATAAAGGGGTTTTAAAAAAATCCTAAACCATTCATTCATATTTCGTTCTTTCTATAGGGCATCTCAAGGTCTTTGAACAAAAAACTATAATAATGAAACCACATCTGCAATGCAAGTACTTTATAATGTAAAGCAGAATTTTAAAATGCCAAACATTAGAATTGAGACAGGAGGCTCATATTAAAAACCTACACAAAAGACCATGAGAAACTTTCTATGGTGTGTTAAGTGTGGGAATTAATTGCTATGCATTTTGCCAGGCCCAGCACTACATTGTCAGAGTTAAATTAATTAGAAGAAAAGCAAATTTAAAAAATGTTTTCTTTATGTATATAATTTGGAGGAGAGAGATTAAATATTCCTGTGGATCAGAAACACAATCATTTCAAACTGAATTTCTGAACACCATAACCTCTCCCTTCTTGGCACAAAACCTCTTGCCTTTGTCCAAGTTGATGGATTTGATCTTTGATACCTGTGTGAGGGTGATGGGATACTTTCTTTGCATACAGTTTTTGCCTATGACCAGGAACTTGTTTCAAAGTCAGTAAAGATTTTTGTATTCACAGATGTAAAAAGACACAATTCTGCATTAATCAAGACAGCCTTGAGGGATCCACTTCAGCTTGATTCAAGGGAGACAACTTTCTCCCTAACTTTGGGCTCTGACCTTCCATAGAGCACTGCACTTCAGAAAACTTGTAATTGCAAAGTCATGGCCTATGCCTTTGAAATGTAAATACATCTTCCAGTCTCTTACCAGTTTAACAGCTCTGAATCCTGCTAGCCAAGAACCTAGGAGCCATTCTTTTGAAATGCAATCTTCCAAACAAGCTTTCCCCACCATCCAGTATTTTTGATAGGGTACATGATAGAAACCACACTATAATAAACACTAATTGGCAAACAAAGTGCCTAAGCCACCCTGACAATCTTCCACTCACTAGCTCATTGTGACCCTTGAAGTTTGCCTGCCTTTGGTTTCTACAGAGTGACTTTTAGTCTCATGGAATCAGTCTTGAATAAGGTTTTTCCCTTGCTAGGTAACTGTCTGTTGTGTTGTTTCTTGAGGATACAGAATTTCTAAGGAATTATTTGGTGTCTTTTGTCTCATTAGAAAATTCCAAAACCAGGGAGATCACAACAAATGCTTAATAGTAATAATCAACAGCACATCACTTGTAGATGGCTTAGGACAAAATAGATTAGAACACATTAGGAAAATCAGCAAGGAAACAGTGACTGTCAATCAAAAGGTATTCTGTCTAAAAAGTCAAGGTATTAGAGTTTGGGGAAAACGTACTCTATGTATAGAACAGCCCAGTTATAACAGGAAACAACAGACCTAATAAGATTGCATCCAATGTGATCTTTGCAAAAAGAAATAACAAAAAATCTCTAGTTATATAGATCCACAGATTTAAGAACTTGTGATTTTTTTTCCCTTGGTGCCTAAAATAATACCCGTAATAGGATTCTCAAGTGGGTAAGCATACTTAAGAACATTATGCACACTCTTTCTTCTAGTGATCAGAGTATAAAGATTCAGACTTCTCCAAGTCAATTTGCAGATGACAGAGGTAATAAGACAAAATTAGGTGAATGGGATGAGACTGGAGACATCCAGAAAGAGAACAGCTATGTTTATGGGCTGATGGTAAATTTTTGCTAGTCAGTATACTTGTTTACAAGTGCTCCACAAAGCAGGTTGATGGCCAGAATGATAATCACTGAGCAGACATTAGTAAGGAACTGCATACACTTAAGCTACTAGTGACTAGGTTGTTATGAAGCAGCTGCACTAACTAGGATCCATTCATTTTCACACTGACAGCTAGACACAGAGTCATTGATGATGCAGCAATCTGAAACGCCTAAGTGTGAAGAACATGGAGACAATCTAATATTTAAATGAGCAGACCTTAAAATGTTTGCCTACAAAAAGAGCTAGGAAATATGAAGGCAAATGCAGATCATAATGGCCCAGGGACACAGAGGAATGGCCAAGATAGCTTCAATCCTGGAAACCTCAAAGATAATGGCAGAGGTTTGCTTTCTCCCCTCTACCCAACCTGGTGCCAGAAAGCTAGCTCTCCCACCATTAACCCTAGTAAGAATTTATTACCCTGACAGTTATCAGACTTCACTTCCTGTTTGACCTTATAAGGTACCACCTCCACCAGTACCTCTGACCCTCTAGGTCCTGAGTATGCAGATGAAGTATTTTCCAAAACCTAATCCTGGCCAATGGTGCACTGGCTACACCAGACCTTGCCCCGGAGACTCTTGCCACCTCCCTAGGGCCATCAACTCCCCTCCGCCAAATAAGCCAAACCAGTTCTCAGAAGTTGTACCTAGATGTGTGTTTTTTACCAGAGCATTCACAGGGAACCAAGATCCTGTTCTGCACCCACCTGCCCCAGCAAAGCTTCCCTTCCTCCACCCCATGCCAGTGCATGAAGGTCCTGGCTACCCTGAGAGAGAAGTGGGCACAGGACAGCAAAAGAAATGATGCCTTTGAAATAGAGAAACTCAGTACACACTACTCCTGTCAAGAAATCAAATGACAATCACCAGTAACAGGATCCAGACATCATCTGTCACATGATGTCATGTGCTAAGAAACAAATATCACCTACATGCTATTTTTACAAAAAAAAAAAATGGTTTGCCAGAATATCATTGTAGAAAAACAAGATGAATCCAAATATAAAAACAGTCTGCAAAACAATTCCAAAAATCTACTCCAAAACTCATCAGCGGTATGAAAGCAGGAAAAGGCAGAAAAGCTATTCTAGGCTTAGAAAGACTAAAAGGCTTGACAGCTAAATACAACATGTGAGTCTTGTTTGCATACTGTTATGAAGATCATCACTGTGACATTTGAATAGGAACTAAATACTGGATAACATATTAATGATACATTTCTCAAGCAATAATATGCAGCAGTGTGTAAAACATGCTTCTTTGCTGTCTCCCTCTTATTCTCAAACATTTCTGTAAATATCACTCATATGCATGTATGTATAAAATCAGTCTTAAGCAAGATTCTATTTTAAAACTAGTTAGCAAGAGCTTGAAGAAATCATACTTACTAGAAGTCACTTGTATATTTACTAAGTTAAGTGAAAGTAGCTTTGAGAATTTGGATTAGGTATTCAGAAAAATGTAAAAGAATTAGTTTTCTTTTCAAAATTTACAAGTTGAGTTTGAAGGGGGCTTAAAAAGAGAGAAGGGGGTTAAGGGAGTGTGGCATGGTGGTGTGGGGGAACGGGGTGCCCAGGCAGGCCCATGTCCAAGCACCTCTTCCCCCTGGGGGACCACACATACACAGACATGGTATAGAATTGAATTTATTCAGGGCAGAGGATAGGAGTTAATGGTATAGTGGAAGTAGAGAAAGGCAGAGGGAGAGAGACAGTAGAGAATAGGGAGGAGAGAATAGAGAGTAGATAAGTGGAGGCCGGCCATGGAGAAAGGGGGAGGGGAGGACAGCTCAAGAGGGGCAGAGAGATGAGAGTGCCAGGAGACAAGAAAGATGAAAGAGAGAGAGGGGGTGGGGGGAGGGGCAAGTGGCCCCTTTTATAGTGGGCCAGGTCTATGGGTGGGGCGGGGCATACCTGGCTGTGGCCAGGTAAGTGTGGGGTGGAGCTTAGACAGAATACCAACAGAGTTATCAGGCTCCTTTCTGCAAGCATTTCTTGGCATCCACAGTAGTGTCAGGGTTTGGTGACTGTATATGGGATGAATCCTGGGGCCTAAACCATCAACCAAGGAGTACACATGACTACAGCTGCATATGTTGCAGAAGATTGTCTTGTCAGCCATCAATGGAAGGAGAGGTCCTTGGTCCTATGAAAGCTTGATAGATGCCCCACTGTAGGGAAATCAAGGGTGGGGAGGTGTGAACAGGGTGGGAGGAGGAGCACCCTCATAGAAGCAGGAGGAGGGACGATGAGATAAGGGGTTCCCAGGAGTGGGGGAAAACAGGAAAAGGGATAACATTTGAAATGTAAATAAAGAAAATATCCAATAAAAAACAAACAAACAAAAAAGTTGAGTCATCATTAAACAAAGTGAATAAAATCTTACTGGAATGAAAATAATTGAAAGCATGGACATCAGCCTGAAGGGAAGCCTCCAGTACTATTATAGGAGATTCTAGTCAATGATTGAATAAAATTTTAACAAAAATTTTAGTGACTATGCCAATATTCTCGGTGATAGGATCATGAATACCCAGTTTTGATAAGCTAAATGAATTAAAAGCAACAGCATAATTTTTACATTTAATATTAATATAGTATTGTGAGCCCTCTGCTCTCCTCTCAGCCTTCTGAGCGGGAATTCCAGACCTCAGTGCTAGCCACAATCTTCCCCACCTAGGGTGGAGTGCTCAGACCAAGGTGAAGTCCATTGTTCTTCTAGATCTACAGTCTAAGCCTGAATTAAGCAGGCTACCCACCAAGCAGTGGAGCAGTGGAGCAGTGGAGCAGTGGAGCAGTGGAGCAGTGGAGCAGTGGAGCAGTGGAGCAGTGGAGCAGTGGAGCAGTGGAGCAGTGGAGCAGTGGAGCAGTGGAGCAGTGGAGCAATGGAACAGTGAAGCAGTGGAGTAGTGGAACAGTGGAGCAGTGGAGCAGTGGAGCAGTGGAGCAGTGGAGCAGTGGAACAGTGGAGCAGTGGAGCAGTGGAGCAGTGGAGTAGTGGAGCAGCGGAGCAGGGGAGCAGTGGAGCAGCGGAGCAGCGGAGCAGTGGAGCAGTGGAGCAGTGGAGCAGTGGAGCAGCGGAGCAGTGGAGCAGTGGAGCAGCGGAGCAGTGGAGCAGTGAAGCAGCGGAGCAGCGGAGCAGGGGAGCAGCGGAGGAGTAGAGCAGTGGAGCAGTGGAGCAGTGGAGCAGTGGAGCAGTGGAGCAGTGGAGCAGTGGAGCAGTGGAGCAGTGGAGCAGTGGAGGAGTGGAGCAGTGGAGCAGTGGAGGAGTGGAGCAGTGGAGCAGTGGAGCAGTGGAGCAGTGGAGTAGTGGAGCAGTGGAGCAGTGGAGCAGTGGAGCAGTGGAGGAGTGGAGCAGTGGAGCAGTGGAGCAGTGGAGCAGTGGAGCAGTGGAGCAGTGGAGCAGTGGAGCAGTGGAGCAGTGGAGCAGTGGAGCAGTGGAGCAGTGGAGGAGTGGAGCAGTAGAGCAGTGGAGCAGTGGAGCAGTGGAGCAGTGGAGCAGTGGAGCAGTGGAGCAGTGGAGCAGTGGAGCAGTGGAGCAGTGGAGTCAACACTGTCTGAGCAGACTCTCAAGAGTCTCACCAGGCAACCATAAATTCTCAGTCACCCATTAAAATTTAGACCTCAATCAGCAACCTGTTGTCCTGTTCTCAATCCTTTCTTGTTGCCTTCCCATCCATCCCCAGTTTCCCTTCCAGGTAATCCATTCAATGTAACTTTGGGCAGTTACATTATTGTACATATAAAACATGTGCAACAGAAATAAGCTACTACAGAAATAGCTGTGTGTTATTTATCAAGATTTCTAACTTAAGATGCCATCCACAGGACAGAGACAAGTAGGACATTTTCAAATGCTCTGAGAATATCCAAGCATCCACCAGAGAGCATGATAATAGAGGAATGAGGAAACATAGGACAATGCTAAGGGGACATTTCTGCTGGGCAGAAGTACAGGTATACCTGGCTGTAGATGTCAACTTACCAACAACAAAAGAATATAGTTCCAGCAGAGAGGACAGAGTGGGCAGTTGCAAAGAAAGAAGAAGGAAAAGAAACAAACCTAACTGCAGTAGGTCAAAAAGCAGGAGAGTGAATGTTCAGGGCAACTTGTGTAATAAAACAAGACTGACTAGGAGAAAACAGACAATGACAAAAGGATGAAAGTGGGGAAAACATCACTGACTTAACTGGACATTATGGCTTAATGTCCAGATCAGGCTCCCCAGGATACAATCCCAACAAAGGGTCTGATCATCCCAATTCACCCCAAATTTAAATCTGCTTCTCTCAAATAAACTCTAAGACACAGAGGTCTGGCAAGGTGTGGATGGAATAAAATGTCCCCGACACTGGGAATATTTGCATAGTCACTAATTTTGTGTTACCTGTTTATCCAATCAAAGGCTAAACTTCTATTATGGTACTGGAGAAGAAGAAAAAACAAGAAGGAGGAGGAGAATGAAGAAGAAGAAGAAAGAAGGGGGAGGGGGAAAAGAGGAGGAGGAGAAATAGGGGAAGGAGGAGGAAGAGGAGAAATAGGGGGAGAAGAAGGAGAAGAAGGAGGAGGAAAAGAGAAAAGAGGAAGAAGAAGAGGAGGAGGAGGAGGGCGAGGACGAGGAGGAGGAGGATGACGAGGACAAGGAGGACGAGGAGGACGAGGACAAGGACGTGGAGGAGGAGGATGAGGAGGATGACAAGGACTAGGACAAGGAGGAGGACGAGGAGGAGGAGGACGAGGAGGAGGACAAGGACTAGGAGGAGGAGGAAGAGGAAAGCATCCAGGAAACATGTTTGCCTTTCAATGCCTGAGAAGCCTCTTGTGACATAAGATGTATTTATCAATGGCATAAGCAAGGTTCTAACTGCATATTCAGCTCAATCTTAGGAAGACTTATGAATCAGTCTTAGCTGAAGATAAACTGGCTGTCTAGGGAAATGCTGAGCTGCCCAGGCTGACTGATAAATGATTAAGGAAAGAACGCTAGTCCTTGAAATAGATAATTAACTCTCTTCCAACACTGAGATTCTATAACCCTGTGATGGTGCCATTTCCATGATTTTGGAATTGAAGACATACTAGGAATCTATGTAGAATATTCTTGTGAGAGGCACATTTAGCTTAATGAATAAATATGTAAAAATAAAACTTCAATAGTTAGCATGAAATTGTGAACATTATTTGAAGAAGTAAAATTTTAATGTATAAAATCAAGACAAAACCCTGGTGTTTTGTTTTGTTTTGTTTTGTTGTATTTTGTTGGTGAAGGTGACCTAGCCACTGGGACCATATGTAAATTTATGAGTATATCTGTGTCTCCTCGGGCAAGTTTTTCAGCCTTTTTGTATTCATTTCATGGATAATGAAGAAAATAATTAAAATAATAATTTTAAAGGCTTGATCATATAACTGTAGTGAAAATCAGCGAGTTACTAAATGTAATGCCTGAGATCAGTACCTGGTTTACTAAAAGCTAAGTGGAATAGTCTGATTGCTATTATCAGTCATGGGACTTACAGGAGAAGATTTCATGCAAATTTTTGACTAGGTCTTATTGTTATCCTCAATGGTTTTGTTTCCTTCCTTATAAAATAGAAATGGACAAATTTACTAATTAAGATAGAACCACAATCAGCAATTCTGACCAGCACCAACAAATAGTGATTCCTGTAGGGAATTAGTTTATAAAGTTTATAAGGCAGATCTGGAAAGCAGTTCTGAGCTAGAGAGTGACAGTAATGTAGCAATCATTGTCTCTGAACAGTAGTGCTGAAAACATGAACATCAAGTAGGTACTGTCCTCGCTGCCACCAGACACACACTTGGATCTAGAAGCCCAAAATTGTTACCACAGACACTACCTAGAATGTATGCCTAGGTAAAGGCTTAGTACAACCACTCTGCCATTATGGCTAAAGAACACAAATAACTTCAACAAGGTCCTGGATGAGAAAGGAAGTATAGGTCTAATTGTTGGCATTCCTTCTAAGGTCCACCCAACAGTTGCCTAGCAACAGCCAGGTAGACCTGGTTTGCAATAAAAGCACTCTTTGGCCTCTCTGACTCCCCCTAACTCTCTGACCCCCTTCACCACTCTCCCTGACCCCTTTCTTCCTCTCTCCTCTTCCCTCTCCCCTCCCTCTTCCACATGTTCCTGCTGGCTTCTCTCTAATATGCTTGGCCCAGGGTTGTAACACTATTTGGATGTGTAACCTTGTTAAGTAGGTGTGCTACTATGGGCTTGGGCTTTTACACCCTGGTCCTAGCTACTTGGAAGCCTGCTAGAAGCCTTCAGATGAAGATGTAGATCTCTCAGCTCCTCCTCCAGGACCATGCAGGCCCAGACACTGCCATGTGCCTGCTCTGATGACTGTGGACTGAACCTCTGAACCTGTACCCCAATTACATGCTGTCCTTATAGTCATTGCTTTGGTCATTGTGTCTGTTCACAGCAGTAAAACCCTAAATAAGACACCCTGTTATGAGGACAATAATCCAACTAGAAATAATCCAAGTAAATACTCCCACCCCAGTCCCAGGCCAGGAATGGGTTTCCCCTTCTTGAATTGTTAGTCTGTGAGGTCCCTAAATTGTCGCAGGCTATTGCCAATGCTATTGATTAATCCTCCTGAATTTGACAAGAAGACCCAGTTGCTGAAGACTCTACACAGCTACATTATAGAACATGGAAAAGTCAACTTGGTACTCAATTGGAGGCTTCATTCCTGCTGGCTAGCATTCCTAGTGCTGAACGATGCTATGTACCATACTAGAAGAGAAAAGCAATTGTCAATCTCATCCAGCTATGAATCCCTTGAGTTACAATAAGAACCTGCATGCTCAGTCTTTCATAAAACCATGTCAATTATTGTTGAAGATGATTTTACCCTTTCTCTTCTCTGATGGTTCCTGTCTCTAAAATCTTATCATGACAACTGTCAGTGACACTGGTATTCTGAGATAAATCAAACCAATGGGTGGAAAAAAGAAAGAAAGACAGGTTTGCCTTGTGCCCAGGCTTCATGATAAAGTTCAAATTAAACCTTTCACAGATGTAACCTTCTGCTACTTCTTTATCTAAACTTTTTTTCCAGTAACTAAATGCTTTTTATTTTCTCTCTTTGTTATGGCAATGTTCTAACATTAATGAATAAAGTTCTTATAAATTACCCTAACTCTAATAAAACGTTCTACTATACAATCCAACTTTTTTTTTAATTTTTTTTCTTCAATTTTTTTAATTCGATATAATTTATTTACATTTCAAATGATTTCCCCTTTTCTAGCCCCCCCACTCCCCAAAAGTCCCGTAAGCCCCCTTCTTTTCCCCTGTCCTCCCACCCACCCCTTCCCACTTCCCCGTTCTGGTTTTGCCGAATAATGTTTCACTGAGTCTTTCCAGAACCAGGGGCCACTCCTCCTTTCTTCTTGTACCTCATTTGATGTGTGGATTATGTTTTGGGTATTCCAGTTTTCTAGGTTAATAACCACTTATTAGTGAGTGCATACCATGATTCACCTTTTGAGTCTGGGTTACCTCACTTACTATGATGTTCTCTAGCTCCATCCATTTGCCTAAAAATTTCATGAATTCATTGTTTCTAATGGCTGAATAGTACTCCATTGTGTAGATATACCACATTTTTTGCATTCACTCTTCTGTTGAGGGATACCTGGGTTCTTTCCAGCATCTGGCAATTATAAATAGGGCTGCTATGAACATAGTAGAGCATGTATCCTTATTACATGGTGGGGAATCCTCTGAGTATATGCCCAGGAGTGGTATAGCAGGATCTTCTGGAAGTGAGGTGCCCAGTTTTCGGAGGAACTGCCAGACTGCTTTCCAGAGTGGTTGTACCAATTTTCAACCCCACCAGCAGTGGAGGAGTGTTCCTCTTTCTCCACACCCTCTCTAACACCTGCTGTCTCCTGAATTTTTAATCTTAGGCATTCTGACTGGTGTAAGATGAATGGTGCTGGTTCAACTGGAGGTCAGCATGCAGAAGAATGCGAATTGATCCATCCTTGTCTCCTTGTACTAAGCTCAAATCCAAATCGATCAAGGACCTCCACATAAAGCCAGACACTCTGAAGCTAATAGAAAAGAAACTGGGGAAGACCCTTAAGGACATCAGTACAGGGAGAAAGTTTCTGAACAGAACACCAATAGCGTATGCTCTAAGAGCAAGAATTGACAAATGGGACCTCATAAAATTACAAAGTTTCTGTAAGGCAAAGGACACCATCAAGAGGACAAATCGGCAACCAACAAATTGGGAAAAGATCTTCACCAATCTTACATCAGATAGAGGGCTAATATCCTATATATATAAAGAACTCAAGAAGTTAGACTCTAGAAAACCAAACAACCCTATTAAAAAATGGGGTACAGAGTTAAACAAAGAATTCTCACCTGAAGAACTTCGGATGGTGGAGAAGCATCTTAAAAAATGCTCAATTTTATTAGTCATTAGGGAAATGCAAATCAAAACAATCCAACTTTTAAAATTACAAGTTCAAATTTTAAGTTTCTTTTGGTTAACTACAGACTGAAGGTGTTTCTCATGCTAAACTATCATCTTTACAAGGCTGTAAAAATTTGGAGTTTCATTTAATTGTCCTTGTTTTTAATGATTAACAATTCATTTTTATTAGATATATTCTTCATTTACATTTCGAATGTTGTCCCCTTTCCTGGTTTCCCCACACACCTGAAAATCCCCTAACCCATCCACCCTCCCCCTGCTCACCAATCCACCCACTCCCACTTCCCTGTCCTGGCATTCCCCTATACTGGGGCATTTAGCTTTCTCAGAACCAAGGGTCTCACCTTCCTTTGAAGAAAAAAGGGGATGGGGGAAGATTGTGGGAGGGCATGACCAGGAAGGGGCAATTAATGAAATGTAAAGTAAGTAAAAAAATTAAATTCAGAAATAAATAAATGCAATATAATATGTTTTTAAAAGACTAAAATGTGAGGATATGTGTGGTTAAAAAATGAAAATGTTATATCTTCCTATAAAGCATATAAATACAAATAATTAGAAAAACAGAAGTAAACTGGTAAAATGTTCAAACTAAAAAGAGCATTTAATCAGCAATATCATTAAAGTTCTGTGCCCTTAAGCATATTTACCAACCATAGTTTACAAATGTAAACACTAAGAAAATACTACTGATAAAATCAAGTTCTAACACAAAGGATAAACACACATGAAAACACACACACACAAAGATGCTTGCTCATTGAAAAAACACAATTCATACTGTTAAAAACATAAAACCTATTTTATTATATAAAGATTTAATTATGAAAGTAATCTCTAAAACAATATATAAGCTTTTCTACATGGAATCTCAAGCAATCAACATACACAGCTAATAGGCCAGCTGGTCATCCACTTAGCAGTTTATCAACATTATAGTCCAGATAGCAGAGTGCAACAAATTATCACAGGGATAAGATAAAACACAGTTTATATGAAAATTAATAAATGTAAATAAGTTTAATTCACTTACTGCAGACTAAAATATTGCTTTAACACTAGATCACAGATGATAACCCAACTCATTGTTTTTGTAAAAAAAAAAGGTAAATTAGAACAAAGGAAAATAAAAAATTAAAAACATTAAGCAATAAGCTGAAGTATTTTAAGCTGAGAGAGAAATTTTCAGCTGGGACAGGGCAAAGATCAGGAAATCTTACAAAGGGCAGAAGGAACAGTAGAACTGCTCAAAAGTGTCCAAAAAGCAACTCTTCTAGTACTGAAAAAATAGAACAAGATATACAATTGGAAAGTATCCACTCTTGCATAATATCAAAGTTTAGGGCAAGAGTACAGACTCCAAGACCTTGTTGTATCAGGCACCTTGAAAGAGAAATTCTCAATTTCATTTGGAAAACAAAAAGCCAAGATAACCAAAACAATTATGAACAATAGAAGAACCAATTTTAAAATGGGGTACAGTGCTAAGAAGAGAATTCTTAAGAATCTCAAATGGCTGAGAAGCACTTCAAAAATTGTTCAATGTCCTTAGTCATCAGGGAAATACAAATCAAAATGATCCTGAGATTTTTATCATACACCCATCAGAAAGGTTAAAAACAAAAACACAAGTGATAGCACATGTCGATGAGAATGGGAAGAAGGCAAACAATTCTCTATTGATCGTAAAAAAATGAAAAACTTGTATAGCAACTTTGAAAACCAATTTAATTTCTTAGAATACTGGGAATAATCCTACCTCAAGCCCCAGCTATACCACTCCTGGGCATATACCCAAAAGATGCCCACTATACCTCAGTGACACTTCCTACACTATGTTCATAACAGTTTTATGCATAATAGCTAGAATTTGGAAAAAACTTAGATGTCACTCAACTGAAGAATGCATAGTTAAAATATGATACATCTACTCAATGAAATACTATTCATCTATTAAAAACAAAGATATCTCTTAGGATTTGTATGAGATCTGCCCTAAGAGATATGAAGAGTTGAAATTTTGTGAACTATATTACTCCTTATCTTAAAAAGTGATGGAGACATTAATTGGTCAGCTGGGATTACAAAAATGGGAGAATAAGGAAGATAACAATTTTTGCATTTATTCACTGTAATCAAGAGTAAGAAGAAACAAAATCTAATAGACAAAAAAGGTCCTAATCACTGTAAATGTGCCGTCTGTATTAGTATAAATACTAAAGTCACTACATTTTACCATGGTCTAATTATGTTTTCCTACAAGCCAATTTAAGCACCTTGGAAATGATAATATGTTCACCAAGACAGTCTTGTGCCATACTATAATTGCTCATTCTAAGTGTTAATAAATTTAGGGTTGTATAAATCAAAAAATAAAATAAACAAACAAACAACAGCAACAACAACAACTCAAAGATATCATGGATTTTTCCTGCAAATTGATAGCACTTGAGAATATCATCCTAAGTGAGGTAACCCAGTCCCAGAAAGATGAGCATGGCATATACTCACTTATAAGTGAGCAAGAGCCACAAAGCACAAAACAAACATGCTTATAATCACAATCCAAAAATACCTGGTAATGAAGAGGTTTCAAGGAAGGATGGGCAAATCTCATTCAGAAGGGGAAAGCAAATACTCATAAGAGGTGGATAGGGGCAGAGAACAAGGTAGGAGAGAGTGTGAGGAGGGAAATGGGGATGGTAATCAGTTTTGGGGAAAGGGGCTAGGGAGTGGGCTAGGCATGGGAGCAGAAATGGATGGGGACATCTCTGGGACTAGCTGGAGGACTGGGATATGGGAGGCTCTGGGGAGTCTACAGGAGTGGCCCTAGCTGAAATTCCTTATTATTTTATTTTATTTTTTATTAGATATATTCTATATTTACATTTCAAATGATGTCCTCTTTCCTGGTGCCCCCCCCACAAAAAAAAGTCTCATGACCCATCTCCCCTCCTTCTGTTCCCCAATCAACCCTCTTCTACTTCCCTGTCCTGGTACTCCCCTACACTGAAGCACCAAGTCTTCCCAGGACCTCTCTTCCCTTTGATGTCCAACAAGGCCATCTACTGCCTATGTGTCTGGAGCCATGGGTAACTCCATGTGTACTCTTTGGTTGATGTTTTTGTCCCTAGGAGATCTGGTAGTACTGGGTGGCTCATATTGTTGTTCCTCCTAGGGTACTCAAACCTCTTCAGCTTCTTGGGTCTTTCTCTAGCTCCTCCACTGGGGGCTCAGCACTCAGTGCAATGGTTGGTGGAGAGTCCCCCTCTGTATTTGTCATCCACTAGCAGAGACTCTTCAGTGACAGCTATATTAAGCTCCAGTCAGCAAGCATTTGTGGGCATCCACAACAGTGTCTGGATTTTGTAGCTGTAAATAGGATGGATCCCTAAGTGGGGCAGTCCTTGGATGGTGTTTCCCTCAGACTCTGCTCCACACTTTGTCTCTGCATCTCCTTCTGTGGGTATTTTGTCCCCCCTACTAAGAAGGCCCAGAATATCCATACTTTGTTCTTCCTTCTTCTTGGGCATCATTTGATATGTAAATCTTGTCTTGGGTGTTCCAAGCTTCTGGGCTAACATGCACTTATCAGTGAGTGTATACCATATATATTCTTTTGTGATTAGGTTATCTCACTCAGATTGATATTTTCCAGTTCTACCTATTTGCCTAAGAATTTCATGAATTCATTGTTTTTAATAGCTGAGTAGTATTCTATTGTGTAAATATACCACATTTTCTGTATCCATTCCTCTGTTGAGGGACATTTGGGTTCTTTCCAGCTTCTGTCTATTATAAATAGGGCTGCTATGAACATAGGGGAGCATGTGTCCCTATTAAATGCTGGAGAATCCTCTGAGTATATGCCCAGGAGTGGTATAACAGGGTACTCTGGTATTATTATGCCCAATTTTTTTTGAGGAATTGATGCAAAAATACTCAATAAAATTCTTGCCAATAGGATCCAAGACACATCAAAATGATCATTCACCATGATCAAGTAGGTTTCATCCCAGGGGTGGTTCAATATACGGAAATCCATCAATGTAATCCACTACATAAACAAACTCAAAGGAAAAAAACGCATGATCATTTCACTAGATGCTGAAAAAGCATTTGACAAAATTCAATATTCTTTCATGTTAAAAGTCTTTGAAAGATCAGGAATTCAAGGCCCATACCTAAACATAGTAAAAGCAATATACAGCAAACCGGTAGCCAACATCAAACTAAATGGAGAGAAACATGAAGCAATCCCACTAAAATCAGGGACTAGACAAGGCCGTCCTCTCTCTCCATATTTATTCAATATAGTACTTGAAGTTCTGGCTAGAGCAATTAGACAACAAAGGGAGGTCAAAGTGATACAAATTGGAAAGGAAAAAGTCAAACTATGACTATTTGCAGATGATATGATAGTCTACTTAGGCGACCCAAAAAACTCCACCAGAGAACTTCTAAACAACTTCAATAATGTGGCCCAGATATAAAATGAACTCACACAAATCAGTAGCCTTCCTATACTCAAATGAAATTCCTACCAAATTTGGGATATAGAAACTGAAGCAGTCACCTTCTAGAGCCAAGCAGAATGTCCAGAGGAGGGATAGACACATCAATCCACCCACAAAACCTTCAACCCTGAATGTGTCTTGCCTACAAAATGTGTAGGGATAAAGATTGCACAGAGACGGACCAGGCAACCAATGACTGCCCCACCTTGACACTCATCCCATGTGAAAGAGGCAATCGCTGATTCTACTGCAGATATACCACTGTGAAGAGAGTATAACTGTGTCCTCAGAGGTTTCATCCAGCAGAGGATAGAAGCAGATGCAGAGATTCATAGCCAAATATCAGGTGGGGCACAGGACGTCTTGTGGAAGACTTGGGGATAGAATTGAATAAGCCAAAAGGGTCAAGGGCACCAAAAAAGACCCACAGAGTCAACCAAGCATGACCCATAGTGGCTCATAGAGCCTTGGCTACCAAGCAGCACGCATGAAGATGCTGGACCTATATCCTCTACATATTATTACAAATGGGCAGTTCGGTTTCATGTGGGTCTCTGAATATATGGAGTAAAGGTTTTCTCAGTCTCTGTTCCCTGCCATTTGATTCCTTTCCCTTATCTGGACTGCCTGATTGGACCTCAGTGGAGGAGGATGTACCTAGTCCTGTTGGGACCAGATGTTTCAGCATCTGGTGGTAGCATGGGGAGGCTCCCCCTTCTCTTGGAAGGAGGGGAAGCAATGCAGGGAGGCATTTGTAAGGGTAGGACTAGAAGGCGAGGAGAGGCTCAGGATGTAAAGTAAATTTAAAAAATTATTGAAAAAATATAAAACACAAATGGTCATTAAACAGATTAAAACATATTGAGCACTGGAGACATGCAAATTAAAATGACATTAATTTCAATTCACTTTGGTTAAGAATACAAAAATATATGCAAATAATAATATGGGCAGGAAGGTAGGTTTATAAACTACTGGTGGGGATGTGAATTAGTATATCCAGTGTGGAAATTATTATGGAAGCTCCTCAAAACCCTAAAAGTAGAACTATCCTATGACATATTACATATACTCCTTAGATATTTTTATGCAAAGGACTCCACAAGTGAAGATTCCATACATATATTTTCATCACTGTTCACAATAGCTATGGAAACAGCTTAGGTGTTCATCAACACAGAGGTGGAAAGGAAAATATAATATGTATACAAAAAAGAATTGTTTGAGACATAAAAATGAAGCTTTTTGCAAAAAGAAATCTATGCAAATATAGATATCATATTAAGCATATTAATCCAGTTTCAGAATAATAAAATTATATGTATCTCTCATATGTTGATCCTAGATTATTTTAATTGGATATTTTATTTATTAGTGTTATGCCCTTTCCTGGGTCCACTCTGTAAACCTCCTATATGATCCCCCCTTATCCTGCTTCTATGAGGGTGCTCCCCCACCCAGCTACCCACTCCCACCTCACTACCCTAGCATTCCTCTACACTAGGGCATCGAGCTGTTACAGGACCAAGGGACTGACCTCCCATTGATGCCAGATAAGCCCCCTTAAGCTCCTTCAATCCTTCTCCTAACTACTCCATTGAGGTCCCTGGGCTCAATCTAATAGTTGGCTACAAGCATCCAAACATCTGCATTTGTATTGATCAGGATATTGCATAGCCTCTCAGGAGAAAGCAGTATCAGGATCCTGTCATCAAGAACTTCTTGGCACCTGCAATGGTGTCTGGGTTTGGTGTCTGTATGTGGGATTGATCCCCAGGTGGGGCAGTCTCTGAATGGCTTTTCCTTTAATGTCTACTCCACACTTTGCCTCTGTCTTTCCTTTACAGAGGATTAATTCTGAGTTAAAAATTTAGAGATTGGTGGATAGCCCCATCTCTTAAAAAGGAGAAGGGCATGTGTAACCTCTGAAAATGGTCTCTACACGTTCTCTCCCCTCTTCGTGGGGTTATTTCAGCTAATGTCATTCCTGTGGGGGCCTGGGAGGCTCCTGCTTTCCTGGCATCTGGGACTTTGTGCATGCTCGTGAGGATGTGGACGCAGAGGAACACACCCTCATTGGGTGTTGCTACCCAGTTCCCCATCCCCCATTGCTACACACCTCTGTTCACTGTCCTGACTCTCTGTGCATCTCCCCCTTCTCCTCCCATACCTGATTCTTCCCCTCTTTTGCCCCTCCCCCCTTCTCTGTCTCCCAAGTCCCTCACACCCTTCACTTCCTTTGATTATTTTGTTCCCCCTTCTAAGTAGAACTGAAGCATCCATTCTTTGGTCTTTCTTCCTCTTGAGCTTCATGTGGTCCATGAGTTGTATCTTGGGTATTCCATGTTCTTTACCAGTTATATACTTATCAGTGAGTACATACCATGTGTGTTCTTTCATGACTGAGTCACCTCACTCAGGATGGTATTTTCTGGTTCCATTCACTTGCCTGTGAATTTCATGAAGTCCCTGTTTTTAATAGCTGAGTAGTATTCTATTGTGTAAATGTACCATATTTTCTGTATCCATTCCTCTGATGAGGGACTTCTGGATTGTTTCCAGCTTCTGCTTATTATAAATATGGATAATGCCAACATAGTGGAGCATGTGTCCTTATTACATATTGGAGCATCTTCTAGGTATATGAGCAGTTGTATAGCTGGGTCCTTAGGTAGTACTAAGTCCAATTTTCTGAGGAACTGCCAGACTGGTTTCCAGAGTGGTTGTACCAGCTTGCAATCCCACCAGCAATGAGAGTGTATTCCTCTTTGTTCACATCCTCACCAGCATACAGAAAATTCTGTTATATGTTTGACAGTGATCTAGGAAAACAAAAAGTAATAACAGCAAAATTAAGGAGGACAAAGTGGAAGGGAGGAGTAATGGAAGAGAATGTGTTCAACATACATTAAAAGGCATGAAGTTCAAGAAGAAGAAAAACAGAAGTGTGGGTGATTTGCTTCTTCTGAGAAGGGGAAGAAAATATTCACAGGAACAAATATTTACACAAACTGGAGAGCAGAGACTGAAGAAAAGACCATCCGGAGACTGTACCACCTAGGGATTCATCCCATATACAGTCACCAAACTCTGACACTATCATGGATGCCAAGAAATGCTTCCTGAAAGGAGCCTCATATGGTTGTCTCCTGATAGGCCCTGACAGAGCCTTACAAATACAGAGGCAGATGCTAACAGTCAACCATTGGACTGAGCATGGGGTCTCCAATGGAAGAATTAGAGAAAGGACTATAGGAGCTGAAAGAGTTTGCAACCTCATAGGAAGAATAATATCAATCAACTAGACCCTACCCCTCAGAGGTCCCAGGGACTAAGCCCTCCACCAAAGGTACACATGGTTCTAGCTGTATATGTAGCAGAGGAATGCCTTGTCAGGCATCAAGGTGAGGAGAGGTCCTTGGTCCTATGAAGACTGGATAGATTCCCCATTGTAGGTAAATCAAGGGAGGGGAGGGAAGAGTAGGGTGGGTAGAGGAACACCCTCATCAAGGGAGGGGAGGATAGGATAGGATAGGGGCTACCTGGGGGGGGGGGGGACTGGGAAAGGAGATAACAAGTGAAATGTAAATAAAGAATATATCCAATTAGGGAAAGAAAGAAAGAAAGAAAGAAAGAAAGAAAGAAAGAAAGAAAGAAAGAAAGAAAGAAAGAAAGAAAGAAAGAAAGAAAGAAGGAAGGAAGGAAGGAAGGAAGGAAGGAAGGAAGGAAGGAAGGAAGGAAGGAAGGAAGAAAAGAAGGAAGGAAGAAGGAAGGAAGGAAGAAAGGAAGGAAGGAAGGAAGGAAGGAAGGAAGGAAGGAAAAAAGGAATATAAAAGATAAATAAAAAAATGTCATTGTGTATCCGAGATTCATGTGATAAGAAAATATACAAGGAAAAGGTTAATAAAGAAACATGTCAGGAAAGATTTCACAGTGATAACTTTCTTGTTATAAACATGTAAATATAAATTTGAACATCATCTATAATGAAATGATCAAGGTTCAGTAGTTTGTGCCTTTAATCTTGCAGGGGAGGCAGAGACCAGGGAGACCCTCGAAGCTCATTGGTCATCAGGCCAATGAGCTCAAATTAATGTGATCCAGGTTCCATAAGAGGCCACGTCTCAAAAAAAAATAATATGGAGAACAGTTAAGACTCTGGATGTTGGGAGGCAGAGGCAGGTGGATTTCTGAGTTCGAGGCCAGCCCAGTCTACAAAGTGAGTTCCAGGAGAGCCCAAACTACACAGAGAAACCCTGTGTCGGAAAAACAAACAAGCAAACAAAACAAAAAACAAAAAAACCCCAAATGTACAAATACAAGTCATGTTTACACACAACAACAAAAACAGCAAAACCATGAATGCTCAGCCAGTTAATCTTGAACAAATATGGTCAGAAAATACACGAGGAAATGGAGGGTCTCTTCAATGAATGGTGCAGGGAAACCAGATATCCTTGTGGGGAAAAAAATGAAGTCAGACCCTTCTCTCATAAAACATACAAAATCAAGTCAGCAATAGATGAAAGATGTAAATAAGGCCTGAAACTTAAAACCTCCTAGAGTAGAACATAAGCAGTTGTAGGGATAACGACTACATAATGTTGCTATAGGCAGTTTTTGTGTAAATTTGATTTCAAAAACATAGGCAGTAAGAAGAAAGTTATACAACAGGATAACATTGTGATGGGTAATCTTCATTGTCAACTTGAGGTGATCTGGAATATACGAAAATGTATTAGATCATTTAAAAGCATACCTTAAATGCAGGATTCACCTTCTAATGGTAGCCAAGATACAATGATGTAGAGTCACTAAAAGTTGCTTCTGCCTGATTGTTCACATTCTTGCCTATAAGGCCATCTTTCCTAATGTGTCATTCCTCAGCTGAAGTTAGAAGCAGGTTCTTTGTGCTTCCAATGTAGACTGAAGACTACCAGCTCTTAAAACTGCTCTGGGACTTCATAACCTAATTAGAAAAGAGGAGATAAGCAACATTTCAGTCTGAGCAATTTCCAGTTGCTCAGCCTGTCTAGAATGAGATAACATACTAAAGTCCATCACAGAATCCATTCAGAAATCACCTTTTAAGATATGTATTCATGTGTGGGAACATCCACATGGAGACAGGAGGTAGAGAAGAGGTACATTATGTGGAACAGTCAGAGGGTGGATGGGGGTTTGGGGGAATAAAATTTGGAGTATAATAATAGATTAATTAATTTAAAAAACATATGTATTCATTTCACCAATTCTGTTCCTTTAGAGAACATTGACTAATGTATACATCAAAATAAAACAATACTACATACCCAAAGAAATTACCTAAAGAGTATAGACATAGCCTCATTGAAAAGAAATTTTTGTAAGCCATATATCTATCAAGAGGTTAATACCCAAATAGATAATTCATAAGAAACCCAGCTAATTATCCCAGCATCTTTCCTGCAACGTGTATCTGATTGCTCTCTGTCTGAGTTCTTCAGTGTTTATTCCTTGTTGCTTCCCTTAGGAACTTCAGTGCTCTCACACACTTGGCTAATCAGTATCCTGCATAGGATGTTCCTCAGAGATGACTCAGTATCTAAGGATGGAATCCCAATATCAATATTACAATTGACTTTTAAGCAGAAGAGTAAAAAGAAAGGGACTTTGATCTGGAGAGTCAGAAACTGTGCCAAGATGAGCTTTGAACAGATGTAAGTCAGATTTAAATGAACATGAAATTATCGCTAAGTAATATTGGAGATCTAAAAATGAAGTAGCTGCTCTTTCATGACAGGGTTAAAGCCTAGCAATGCACCTCTTGCTTCAGTTACTCATGCGTTTGACCAAGGCAGTCAGCACATATTTCCTAAGTGGTGAATAAATGGATCAAAGCTTGTGCTTTAATTACACTGATGATAGTACCCAGTCCTTTCATGGCAAGCATAAAACATAATAATGTCCTTTTAGGTTATTTCAGGACCAAGTGAGTGGATAGTCCCTGAAATATTTGAGGAGGGACCTCGAATCTGGTGTATCAAGAAGTTCAGTTGAAACAATTCCTTTTTTTAAAATAGCTCCCCACCACACTTCAGCTCTTATATATAACTAAAGATAACAAAACCAGAATAGTGATGGTGGAATGGCTCTGAACACTGCCTCTCTCTGTGTCATGCACAATGTCCTCCTACCTTCCTAATCAACACAATTTCCTGTATCCCCAAGACTACTGGGACTAGTATTCTCTTTTTTTTATTTATTTATTTATTTATTTATTTATTTATTTATTTATTTATTTTTATTTACATTGCAAATGATTTCCCCTTTTCTGGGTCCCCACTCCCCGCAAGTCCCATAAACCCTCTTCCGTCCCCCTATTCTTCCATCTACCCCTTCCCACTTCCCTGTTCTGGAATTCCCCTATACTCTTGCACTGAGTCTTTCCAGAACCAGGGCCCACTCCTCCATTCTTTTTGGACATCATTTAATTTGTGGATTATGTCCTGGGTATTCAAAGTTTCTAGGCTAATATCCACTTATCAGTGAGTACATACCATGATTGATCTTTTGAGACTGGGTTACCTCACTTAGTATGATGTTCTCCAGCTCCATCCATTTGTCTAAGAATTTCATGAATTCATTGTTTCTAATGGCTGAATAGTACTCCATTGTATAAATATACCACATTTTTTGTATCCATTCCTCCATTGAAGGACATCTAGGTTCTTTCCAGCTTCTGGCTATTACAAATAGGGCTGCTATGAACATAGTGGAGCATGTGTCCTTATTGCATGCTGAAGAATCCTCTGGATATATGCCCGGTAGTGGTATAACAGGGTCCTCAGGAAGTGACATGCCCAGTTTTCTGAGGAACCGCCAGACTGATTTCCAAAGTGGTTGCACCATCTTGCAATCCCACCAGCAGTGGAGGAGTGTTCCTCTTTCTCCACATCCTCGCCAACACCTGCTGTCTCCTGAGTTTTTGACCTTAGCCATTCTGACTGGTGTGAGGTGAAATCTCAGGGTTGTTTTGATTTGCATTTCCCTAATAATTAATGATGTTGAACATTTCTTAAGGTGTTTCTCAGCTCTCCGAAGTTCTTCATGTGAAAATTCTTTGTTTAGCTCCGTACCCCACTTTTTAATGGGGTTATTTGGATCTCTGGGTTCTACTTTCTTGAGTTCTTTGTATATATTAGATATTAGCCCTCTGTCAGATTTAGGGTTGGAGAAGATTCTTTCCCAGTCTGTTGGTTGACGTTTTGTCCTTTTGATGGTGTCCTTTGCCTTACAGAAACTTTGTAGTTTTATGAGGTCCCATTTGTCAATTCTTGATCTTAGAGCATAAGCTATTGGTGTTCTATTCAGGAACTTTTCCCTGTGCCCATGTCCTCCAGGGTCTTCCCCAGTTTCTTTTCGATTAGTTTCAGTGTGTCAGGTTTTATGTGGAGGTCCTTGATCCATTTGGACTTGAGCTTGGTACAAGGAGATAAGAATGGATCGATGCGCATTCTTCTGCATGCTGACCTCCAATTGAACCAGCACCATTTGTTGAAAAGACTATCTTTTTCCTTTTAAAGTATTTCTTCTATTCTTCAGTTCAGCTGTTTCAAAGTCTTTCCCCCATACACCTTAGAGTCTTTTCCCTGTCCTCCAGCTACTTTGATGAAATCTTTTCTTCTTTTCTTTAAATTCAGGAATAATTACTGTAGCATGTATCAGGGTCTACATATGCAAAATCCCACTAGATTACTATACTGTTATTTTGATGGTTTCCCAAAATTTCTATAATTTTACCATATTTTAAAATACTAGAAATTAGAAAATGCCTGTTCTAGGCTCAGGCTTTTAAATTTAGGCTTGATGGTCAGAGTCTTAGAGTTTTGAGTAAAATGTTTTTTAAACTTTTATGCTATATTGATATTAAGGGATACTCTGTTTGGGTCCTGTCCCAATATTTTTAGGCTGCTGAGCCCCAGAGAACAAAGGAAAAGGAAATGTGGTAAACCAATGAGAAAGAAAGTTCAGGTGCATCTCTGACAACTTTATCTTTTAAGAGTATTTTTTAAAATCGGCTCTGGGGCACAGAGTTCTGGCAGAGAAAGATAACAGACAGACTTCTACATATGTGGCATTGTGGAAAAAAACAGAGCAGAGTCAGCTTGGTTCATCTAGTGAGACTTTCCAAGGGGCAGACAGGAGTCTCAAGATTGACTCCTCAGACCTTTCCCTGAAAAACTAATGTCCATGACAGAATCTGCACAATTGCGAACTTGGGATCACTTCCAAAGGAAATTAAATTGAAACATCTTTGTTTCTAAGTCCATATATTGTCCCAAAAGAAATAGAAAACCAAGCCTAGAGATTAGGAATGTCACAAATGTCAGCATGATGGCTTTGTTAGTTATAGTTTTAGTTTCACAGAGTTTTAACAAAATTAGGGCAAATATGAAAATGAAAGGGAAGACCAAACTAAACTGATACATTTCTGCTATTTAGGTCACTTTTGTTTTTTAATCATATCTTTTAGTTTTGAGTTATAGTATAATTATATCATTTACTCCTTTTTTTTTCCTCTCTCGAAGCCTCTCATTTTTGTTCTCTTTCAAACTCATTGCCTCTTTTTTCATTAATTGTTAGTGTGTGTCTTCCTACATATAATTTACTCAGTCTATATAATACTATCCATATGTATATTTTCTTCTTTGACCTTTAGTATTAGAACCATTTGGTTCATGAATCTTTAGAAAAGACTATTTCTCCCATTCTTAGCATTCTTGAGTTGCCTGTAGTTCTTTGTATAGGGTTGAGGCCTCATGGAATTTTCCCACCCATGTTTAGATGTCTATTGCTGATGTCCTTACTTAGCTCATGCCTAGGAGGTAATGTTGATGAGATTTTATGGGTGTAGCTTCTGACATTACTAGGAAACATAATCTCACAGTAAACTCCATTATTTTATCACTCTTATAATCTTTCAGATCATTCTTCCTAAAAATTTTCTGAGTTACTTCACAAATTGTATTGGAGATGTATCTCTTGGGACTACAAAAGTATTATTTTTATTATTAGTCACATATACAGGGGTGTGTTGGTGTGTGCATGTTCCTATATATGATCTATGCACTCTGTTTAATGTTACCATATGTATGTGTGTGTGTATATATATATATGTGTGTGTGTGTGTGTGTGTGTGTGTGTGTGTGTGTGTGTGTGTATGCATGTGTGTAAGAAGAGAGGGAAAGAGGGAGGGGAGAAAGATTTATATGAGAATATGTAAGTAGATAAATATATAGATATAGACATAGACAGACATAGATGATAGAGGTGGAGATAGAGATAGAGATTTCAGTTCTTATTTCCTAATGTGAGTATGTTCCTGGGACCAGGGGGAGAATAACAGATAATCTGAATGGGTTAGAATAAAAGCTCTAGGCAAAGAAATTTGTTGACAATAATGAGTGAATGTAATAATTAAGTCTGATTCACTTCAACAAATATTTATGAA
Source organism: Apodemus sylvaticus (assembly GCF_947179515.1). Classification (NCBI taxonomy): domain Eukaryota; kingdom Metazoa; phylum Chordata; class Mammalia; order Rodentia; family Muridae; genus Apodemus; species Apodemus sylvaticus. The sequence goes on from NC_067483.1 coordinate 15,858,723, forward strand.
CTACAAAGTTTAGAGGGGACACTGAGTGTGTGGAAATGGAATTACAATACTGAACAAGACACCATGTCTGCTGCCCAAAGCCTGTGTCATGTAACAAATTATTGTCTTGTATTTAAATGTTTAATCACTCTAGCAAACTCTGAAATGTATTCTACACGACACTCTGACCACAACACAGATGAATTAGTTTTTCACAGAAAATCTTGAAAGTAAATATGAAAATTACAGCTATTATTTAGGATCATCAGTGATCTACCTAACATTTTCTTTAAGCCAAAATGCTTTGTACTTGAGTCATGAAGACAGTTTCCTAGGTCTCTACTTCCAGAAATATGTATAAGCAAAGCACAAGTACCCCAATACTAATTCTTTTCAATGTTTTTAAATCCTTGCTACAACTACCTCACAATAAAGAAAATACTATGAATACATGAGCCCCAAACTTCTTACTGGTACTGAAAAACAAAAATAAGATTTTGCATTACCCCAATTTCTATGAAAAAAAAAATCCAGATTCAGATGCACAGTCTTTGGTTACCATGGTAACACAAGGCAAGTTGTGAAATTAATTCTTAGAGGACAGTATTTCTGGGGCCTTTGAATTCTGCTCTTACATACTTGAGGTTCGAACTGAAATCTACTTATCTTTAGGGAGCGGTTTAAGGATTAATCCATAATGGGTACACCAAAAGATTATTGTATCTGAGGTAAGGACAAGGAGCTGCTAAACAGACCTCCCATCTAACATATCCACAACAGCTGGAAGAAATACAGGCCTGTTTCTGTTTCTTTTGAATTTGGTAAGATTGAAATTTTCTTAATTAGGCATAAATGTATCTGACATTCACATTAAAAGGAACTCAACATTTTCCCTCAGTTCTCCTTTCCTTGCTACAGAATAAGAACAAGTGTGATATATGAGATTTTAAAATAGCTTTTTAATGGGGGACTATCATCCTACAAAGAACCAGATGGTTGGACTGCTCCAAGTGACACTATCAGCTACAACTTCCTAAGATGTCCCCATTGGATCATGAACAGAAACAGAGTGTCATAATCTTGGGAGAAGACTAAAAGGCGCTAATTGGAAGTAGGACCATGAGACTACAGTACAATAACAGGTCAGTATAGTGAGTAAAAGTATATAATGAGCAGGGTGGTGCTAGTGCATGCCTTTTATCCCAGCACTCTGAGGCAGAGACAGGTGGATCTCTAGAAGTGCAAGGCCAACCTGGGCTACAGAATAAGTTCTAGGGCAGCTGGAGCCACACAGAGAAGCCCTGTCTTAAAAACAAAACAAAACAAAATAAAAAGTATAGGGACTGAAGAGGTCCTGAGTTCAATTCCCAACAACCACATGGTGGCTCACAGGTTCTATAATGGGATCCAATGAGCTTTCCTGGTGAGTCTGAAGACGGTGACAGCGCACTCATATACATAAAATAAATAAAAATGCTTCATAAAAGAAGTATAAAAAGTCTGTGTATCAAGAGGAATGTTTAGAATACTAGAGAGTGGAAGATCACAGTAGCCTGATTTTGCAGACTGAATAATTGCAGAATTGCAGAAAATGTTAGTTATCTGTTTAAGTCAACTTTTCATCATTAACACATCACACCTGAAGAAGTCAATCTACAAAGAGAAAAGACTTGTTTGGGCTCACAGTTATGGACATTTCAACCCATGATAAGTTGGTCCAACTGCTTGGGGCCTAAAGCAAAATACCCCATTATGACAGTACCACATGGTGGTATGAAGCCTGCTTCCCAATGATTAGTCTATTGTCCCTCTGTATAGTCTCACTGATTTAACCCTACTCAATATAGGTTAGAATGAACAAAACAGAGATGCTGCTGAGGACGGCTTTTTCATCCACACTTTAGAATGGCATAATAGCTAAATTTGGACGCACTTCAACTGCCTTTTACTTTTGCTTAATGTAATCCTGATCTTCTAACTGTAATAATCTATTGCCATTAATAGAATGACATTTACAGAATTCTTAATTTCTCCCAGTGAATCATAACTCTGAGGATAGTTTGAGATCCTTCTGCCATGAAAGAATTTATGGAAGCTACACAGAGAAGTAAACATAACCTGTGACTTGGAGGAGGAATGTGTGGCCTAGGAAAGCTCACAAAAGTCATGAAATGATATGAGGTAGATATGTGGAAGGGGGAATTTTACTGCAACTAAGGCAGTATGGGAGTAAACGTATGGAAGTACACACAGAATGCTCCCAGGCATGGTGGCTCACTCCTGTATCTTCAAAATCAGGAGGCTAAGTATTGTCATGAGTAGAAAGACAGCCTTGGATACACAGCTCTTAAGTATACCGTATGATAAAACAAGAGGGGAGGGAGAGAGGGGGAGAATGGAAAGTCTGAACTAAAAATCAGTGCCATGTATAGAAAAGAATGCAGTTGAGGGTAAAAAAATAAATAAATAACTTGGTATATAATGAAAAATGCAATTTGACAGTGGTGTCTTACTTAAATCTTGAAACAAAGATATGATATTTTCTGTTAGCACTTTACTCATGCTCCAAAAAATGAAGCCATCCATTTGTTGAGCAACAATACTTCCTAGATAGCTGCAACACACACTTCTAATCATCCCAGATATGGAGACTGTGATGTCCAACTTGATACAAGCTAGAGTCATCATAAACAAGGGACTCTCAATCGAGAAATTGTCTCTATAAGATTGTGTGGTAGGCAAGTGTAGGGCACTTTCTTAATTAGTGACTGACAGGGGAAGTCCCCAGCCTACTGTGGCTGGTGCCCCATGGTGGTACTATGAACTATAAGAAAGCAGACTGAGTAAGTCCTAAGAAGAAAGCCAGAGCAGAACTCCTCTGAAGCCTCCACATCAGTGACAGCCTCCAGGTTTCTACCCTGTTAAGTTCCTGTCCTAACTTCCTATGGTGACAAATAAGGATGACAAAGTGTAAGCCACATCTTTCCTCCCTAACTTGCTTTGGTCATGGTGTTTCATGACAACAATAATAATCCTACCTAGAGCAGAGCCATGTGTCACTAAGGTCCACCCCAGCACAGGTGACAACTCACTAAAGCTGGGAACCTGCAGCATACTGCACAACCTACAGGCAGCTCCAACGGGTTTCACTTCCCTTTCAAGTAATTCGTTTACTCTGAACCTCTTTCAGGCAGCTGGTCTAGTCCCATTCTTCCTTTTAGCTTGTTTCTCTGGGAATGACCCTCACAGTCATTATAGCTTATTTCTGTTGGCAGGTGGGGTGGGGAAGATAGTGAATCTGGTCTATTTCAGAGATTTCTTAAAGCTATTTTGAGTTGTATACCTTCTGACTTAAAGAGCCTCCTTGAAGGATAGAATCTTTTGATCTCTGAGGATACTGCTACCCAATAGCATTCACCAAGACTTCCTTTTCTGCCTTTACATGCTGGCAAGGTCTGCTGACAGATAGTAAACATGAGTAGTACTGCTCTGGGAGAACATCTATCCACACAATAAGTGGTAAACTGGATAGTCTGTTGATGAATGATTTTAACTATAGAGATAGGTCAATATCTTTTAACCAGCATTTCAAGTTACATAGAACATGAAGTAGCATTAGGGAAGATATTTCCAGAAATCTCCAAGAGATCATATGGTAAAGGTCGGTAAAATTAACATCTTCGCGACCAGATGTTAGAAAGCCCTCTGGTACAAATGAGAAAATACAGAAGTTAGTATGATTGACAGGACACATCATGCTCTGTACATGTACATCGTTGTTCTTATGAATAGAATATATTAAGCAGAACCACAATAATAAATTTAAAAAGCCCTGGGAGCTCTGGGGGTACTGCTTAGTACATATTGTTGTTCCTCCTATGGGGCTGCAAACCCCTTCAGCTCCTGGGTCCTTTCTCTAGCTCCTCCACTGGAGACCCTATGCTCAGTAAACCACCAACCTGAGAGTACATTTTATAATACACATGGAGGTACCCATGGCTCCAGCTGTATATGTAGCAGAGAATGGCCTTGTAGGACATTAAAGGGAGGAGAGGCCCTTGGTCCCAAGGCTTGATGCCTCAGTGTAGGGGAATGCCAGGACAAGGAAGTAGGAGTGGGTAGGTTGATGAGCAGAGGGAGGGGGGATGAATTTGGGGATTTTCAGAGGGGAAACCAGGAATAACATTTGAAATGTAAATAAAGAAAATATCTAAGAAAAAATAAAAAACAAAAATTTAAATATTTAAATATATAAAAATAAAAATTAGGTAACAAGTTTTAGAAAAAAAGATAAACAATAAAACCAGTAGGTTCTGGTATTATACAATAATATGTATTCTTTTTCTTAAATGTGAGTCCCCAATAGTAATCAACAAATCCTGAAATAAGGAATCCTATAGAGACCGTACAGCATATTCAAAGTAGATTCTGTTCAAGTGTGACTGTCATTCATCTAACTGTAGCCTGAAGGATTTTATAATACAAACCACTCATCCTTTTATCACTTAGCCCATTGATATATAGTATCAAGAAGCAACACAATTGGTAAATTATTAATGTACAACATTGTTCCACAAGATAGAAAGTGTTTTAGGGGACACAAGTACAAGTCTAGACATTATGGGATGCACAGAATTCACTTTTAATTGGGGCAGTATTTGGGGGACAATGATGAATTAACCAGAATAACTTGGAGGAACTTTCTTTTCTGGAAGTAGATAACATATAAGTCAGCCTGTAAATACAGTGAACTTACATAATGTAGTCAGATTAAGTCAGGGGTGATACAGTTAATGACTGGATCTGCCACAGGGAAAGGCTTGGTCTCTGTACTCTGCATGAAGAATGAGAACAAATTAGGAATGGTGGGACATATTCATAATCCTAATACCTGGGAGGTAGAGGCAGGAAAATTCAAAGTCATCCCTAGTTACACAGCAAGTTTCAGGCTGTGCACTACTCTGACAATGCTATTCTGTCTCCAAACAACAACCACAAAAATAAAAATACAGACTAAATATTGTTTAAATAACTTGGAGAGAATGCCCATTCATGCTAGCTGCTGAGGCTTGGGGAATCTTGCAGATATCTATGGTTTTGGTAATCATCTGTGGCAACAGTAATTTACATTGGTGACTAATAATTTCTATCACTCCAAAGAAATCAGAATTAAAGATAGATGATAGGTAGATAATTGATTAAATGATAGATAGGTAGATAGATAGATAGATAGATAGATAGATAGATAGATAGATAGATAGATGATAGATAGATAGACAGATTCATAGATAGATGGAACTATAGAAGATAGATATATGAATAGTAGATAATGAATAGACAGATGACAGATGATGAACAGATTATAGATGATAGATTGATAGATGAGAGATAAACAATAAGTTTAAGTGATAGATATATTGGAAATAAGTAGATGATTTTAAAAATGGTTGATGATAGGTAATAGAAACATAGAGCATAAATTATGATTACATAAAGTGTAGTATATATAGCAGGCATAGCAGCTTTTCAGAATTTTGCCTAAGCCCTCCCTATAGGAGAGACAAATCCTTAAGAGCACATAACAAAAGCCAGTCTTACTACAAGACTGTATACAAAGGCAGGGTAATTGGTTTTGTCCCCAACTGACTTTGAACCTAAAAAATAATTAAATTATGGCTGGGAATAATGCTTCCTGCACATAACTGTATTTAGTAAGTGAGAAGGGATCAGATCTGCTGGGAAGACATCGCTAATATCGCTATAATCCTTACTTATTTGTTCTGTATGGAAATTGAATCATAGCATTGACATGTCCCAATATGGTATAACCTTGGGTCTTCTGTTAAATTTAAACCACCTTTGTAGATATGTCACAAAATAATACTTGTATGCATGGCCCAATGTTCAAGAAAATGTAGTTAAAATCTTCTCAGGATATAATATAAACATAAAATCTAGTTCACCATCATATTCTTACTATGCTAAACACATTTTGCACTTATTTCTCTAAAAATAGATCAAGCAGGAAATAAGTCATCAAGTTAGTATGGAAACAAGGCCGTGTGTAATGACTTTATAGATATTTCATTTTTGATTTAAGACTTTTCCTACACATCACTATTGCCCACTAAGTGCTATGCATCTTCATGCTAATACTATTTTGCTTCTGTCACATAAATGCTATTCTAAATATAGACCCTTAGAAAAATGCCATGATTTGAATAGGAGGGCCTAAGCTAGGAGCCATGCAAGTAGTCTCTACAGGAAAGAATCATACAGAAAGCTAACACTGCATATGCCCAAGAAATATGTGCTTCAGTATCATTCCTGGGTAGAATCATGGGGGAAGTGGTCTCAGGCATGGGGATATCTTGCCTAATCAGAATAATCTTGCAGGTCCATAAAACTCCTATCTGATCATCTAATTTATGCTAAAATGTAATTTATGTGTAGTTTTACCAGGGACTGAGTATGTCAGATAGGTCTCATCTATGTGACTGAACCACATGAAAGATCGTGGGCACCAGGAGTCATGAGACCATCCCTAAGTTTATGCACTTTGCAAATACTGCATGTCAATCATGGTCGAAATAGAGCATCCATGTGGAAGCCCTAACAGGGAATAAATGAAGTCTCCCAACTTGTTTCTCTTGAGCTTCACTTCAAATGCCTTTTACTTTTGCTTCATGTAATCTCTATCTTTTAACTGTAATAATCTATAGCCATTAATAGAATGACATTTACAGAATTCTTAATTTCTCCCAGTGAATCATAACTCTGAGGATAGTTTGAGATCCTCCAGCCATGAAAGAATTTGTGGAAGCTACACAGAGAAGTAAACATAACCTGCGACTTGAAGGAGGAATGTGTGGCCTAGGGAGGCTCAAAAAAGTCATGAAACGATGTGAGGTAGATATGTGGAAGGGGGAATTTTACTGCAACTAAGGCAGTATGGGAGTAAATACATGGAAGTAAACACAGAATGCTCCCCAGGCATGGTGGCTCACTCCTGTATCTTCAAAATCAGGAGGCTAACTATTGTCGTGAGTAGAAAGCCAGCTTTAGATACACAGCTATCCAGTATACAGTATGAGAAAACAAGAGGGGAGGGAGGGAGGAGGAGAAGGAAAGTAAGGAAGAGGAAGAGGAGGAGGAAGAAGGAGAGGACATGAACAGATGGGCAAAGGAATTATTAAAGTCTTTGGAAAACCTTCTTGGGTATCGCTTTCTAACCCTGCCATCAAAACCCACATAATTACCTTTGCTTTTTAAATGATGCTCATAGGTTTGGAATCTCATTATTTATAACTCCATAGCTCATTTGCACTCCTAAAAACAGCAACGGGGCATTTTATTTTAATAGTAATATATTATAGATTTATCTTTTTGTGAGACCTAGTTCTTTTGTTTTTATAGATGAAGTTCACAAATACAACCATCTGTAGACTGTCAGTCTTTTGAGAAAGTTTACAAATTGTGCCACATGATAGAACATGTACTATCAAAAGTTATTCCACTTCAGTTGTCAGTAAAGCATTTAAATTATCTTTGCTTGGCCAAGGCATTTTGCCAAGTGACTAAAATTCTTCTGTCATGGACAGTTGATTTCCTAATAAAGCTTCTAGTTTGTGTTCATGAACAAGCTCAATATTATATGATTCAAATTGGCCTGATATTCTTATTAAGCCACAGTCTGTACTATTGAAAGACTTCCTACTAGTATTTCTTATTGATTCTGTTATTAACCCCTTTCTGGTTGCTTCTTAGTTTGAAAAAAACCTCTCTTGTTCTCTAGTATTCAAATCAAGTATTTCAAGCTGTCAAAATACTTTCTACAGATATTCAGAAATATTTATTCCTGAAATACAGCAATAAGTCATGCTAACTTCTCACAGAATATTTTTCTGACTTTTTCAGAAAAAAATATAACAATAATTGAGTGGGATAGTCACTCAATTGAAGAGTATTCATCTGGGGAGAGTGGTGGAATCTGTTGATTATTCTCTTGGATACCCTATTTAAGATACACTTTTCATGGGTCTAGAATTGTCTTACATTCAGACAAGAAACCAGACTTTTAGGGATCGAAGTCATATGGCTAGAAGATATACTGGGCACTCTGGAGTTATCAATTATGAGAACTCTTGTTTTAAAGTATAACAACCTTGTCCAAAGCCAATGACTTCTTTCTCTTTCTGTGTTTTCAGATAAATAAAATACAAACAGCAATTTGCACACCATATAGAGCTGGTAGAAAGACCATTTATATTGGAGATATAAAAATCTGTTTCTAGTATAAGCCATTACACCAGGGCTAAGTAAAAATATACCAAAGACTTAACACAGCAAGAGTGTGTGCTAATATGGATTCAGCCACCCTTGCATTTTTTATTTAGACTGAATACAAGTAATAATGTTGCCATATAATCTATGTAAAAATAACAAGGGTCAGCCAAGGGTTTGCTCTGTGGATTGAAGCAAAGTGGGATATACTAGGTACTACTGTTTACCACTGAGCCCAGAAGACATATTTTGTTGGTTTAAATATGCTTGGCCCATGGGATGTGGCCCTATTAGGAAGTATGGCCTTGTTGGAGTAGATAGGTCTCTGTGTAGGTGGGCTTTGATGTCTCCTAGTGCTCCTGGATGCTTTTGGATCAAGATGCAGTATTCTCAGAACCTTCTTCAGTACCACATCTGCCTGGTTGTTGCCATGCTTCAACCACAATGATAACAGACTGAATCTCTGAAACTGTAAGCCAGCCCCAATAAAATGTTTACTCCATAAGAGTTGCCTTGGTCATGGTGTCTCTTCACATCAATGAAAGTTTAAAAAAAAACACATATTTAACTTTTATAAACTTGTAGTTGTAAAGAAAGGAATTTTTACCTGAAATTTTGTCTAGTTGTGTGATTTAATATATTCTGGGCACCTGGAACTTCACACCTGACAGATTCTTATTTCAATGTTTTAAATCATCATTGAGAATGCACTAACTTTCATTTTCACTGATTTTAATCACTTAATCTTTTCCAACAAGACTTTTCTATATTTAAAACTTTTTTCACCTTATGAAATGAATGAGAAGCAACATCCTTCTCTAAGATTTAGCTAGATCTTCTTTCACTAGAAAAATATGACACTTGAGTTTAGCATGAAGAGACAACAGATAAAAAAATACTTTTTAAAAATCTTCTATCAGCTTAATTCTCATTATAAGAATGCTGGTAAAAGCTTTTTATCATGTTTTTGACATGTGCAGGTGTGGCAAACTATGTATTCAAAGCAATCCCCTTCAAAATTCCAACTCAATTCTTCACAGAAATAGAAAAAAAGAATTCTCAAATTCATTTTGAAGAACAAAAAAACCCAGGATAGAGAAAACTATTCTCAAGAATAGAACTTTTGGGGGAAATCACCATCCCTGATCTCAAGCTTTGCTACAAAAAATAGTAATTTAAAAAAAAAACAAACAAACATGTAGACCAATGGAATAGAACTGAAGACCTAGAAATGAATCCACACACCTATGGTCACTTGATCCTTGACAAAGAAGGTAAAACCATCTGGTGGAAAAAATACATCATTTTCAACAAATGGTGCTGGTTCAACTGGCTGTTAGCATGTAGAAGTATGCAAATTGATCCATTCTTATCTACTTGTACAAAGCTTAAGTGCAAGTGGATCATGGGCCTCCCCAGAAACTAAACACACTGAATTTAATAGAAGAGAAAGTGGGAAAGAGCCTCGAACACAGGGCAAAATTCCCTGAATAGAATACCAATGGTTTATGCCATAAGATCAAAAATCAACAAAGGACACTGTTAATAGGACAAAATGGCAACCCACAGTTTGGGAAAAGATATTTACCAACTCTACTTCCAATAGAGTTCTAATATCCAAAATATTCAAAGAACTCAAGAAATTAGACTCCTGAAAACCAAATAACTCTATTAAAAAATGGGATACAGAGCTAAACAGAGAATTCTCAAATGAGGAATCTCGCATGTCTGAGAAGCACTTAAAGAAATGTTTAAAATCCTTAGTCATAGCAAATAAAACAAACTCTGAGATTCCACTTTACACCAGTCAGAATGGCTAAGATCAAAAACTCAGGTGACATCAAGTACTGGAGAGAATGTGGAGAAAGAGAAACACTTCTCCATTTTTGGTGGAATTGCAAGCTGGTACAATTACTCTGGAAATCAGTTTGGTGGCTCCTCAAAAAAAACCTGACATAATATTACCTGAGGACCCAGCTATACTACTCCAAGGCATATACCTAGAGGATTCTCCAACGTGTAATGAGGACACATGCTCCACTATATTCATAGCAGCTTTATTTCTAATAGCCAGAAGCTGGAAAGAACCCAGATATGCCTCAACAGAGAAATGGATATAGAAAATGTGGTATATTTACACAATAGAGAGCTATCAGCAATAAAACAATGACTTCATGAAATTCTCAGGCAAATGGATGGAACTAGAAAATATCATCCTGAGTGAGGTAACAAGAACTCACATGGCATGTACTCACTGAAAAGTGAATATTAGGAAAACAGCTCAGAACACCCTTGATACAATTTACAGAGCATATTAAGGTCAAGAAGGAAGACTACAGTGTGGATGCCCCAGTCCTACTTAGAATGAGAAACAAAATAATTGAGAGAGGTAGAGAGCCGGGCAGTGGTGACACACACCTGTAATCCCAGCATTTGGGAGGCAGAGGCAGGTGGATTTCTGAGTTCGAGTCCAGCCTGGTCTACAGAGTGAGTTCCAGGACAGCCAGGGCTATACAGAGAAACCCTGTCTCGAAAAACCAAATAGTAATAATAATAATAATAATAATAATAATAATAATAATATAAAATAAATATAAAAATTAAAAATTAAAAAGAGTATAAGAGGAGATGGGGGATATGCACAGAGGGTCAGGAAATTAAACAGAGGTGTTTAGCAATTGGGAGATGCAGAAATTGGGGTAGCCAACAGAAAATCCCAGATGCCTGGAAAGCAAGAGACTCCCAGGACCCAAAGGGGATGACATTAACTGAAATACCCAACAAAAGGGAAAAAGAAACTGTAGAGACCATATCCAGAGGTTAAGATTAGGTACAGTCCCAGGTTGAGTGATGGGGCCACCAATCCTTCTCAAAATTTAAACCCAGAATTGCTCCTGTCTTAAGGGGACAAAGAACAGAGCAGAGAATGAAGAAAAGGCCATCCAGAGACGGCCCTACCTGAGAATTCATCCCATATTCAGCCACAAAATGCAGACACTGTTGCTAATGCCAAAAAGTGCTTGCTGACAGGAGCCTGGTATAAATGTCTCCTGAGAGGCTCTACCAGAGCCTTAATGATACAGATACAGCTGCTTGCAGCCAACCATCAGACTGACTGAAAAAGGGGGTTCAATGAAGAAGCTAGAAGAAGGACTGAAGGATCTGAAGGGGGTTGCAACCCTATAGGAAGAACATATTATCAACCAAGCAGATCCCCCAGAGCTCCCAGGGAGTAAACCACCAAGCAAAAGAATATACATGGAGGGACCCATGGCTCCAGCTGCATATTCAGCAGAGGATGGCCTTGTCTGGCATCAAAGGAAAGGGAGGCCATTGGTCCTGTAAAGGCTTGATGCCCCAGTGTAGAGGAATGCTAGGGTACTGGGGCAGGAGTGGGGGGGTAGATGGGGAGCACCGTCATGAAGGCAGTTGTTTGGAGAGAAAACCGGGAAGGGGGTAACATTTGAAATGTATATAAACCAAATAAACAATATTTTAAAAAAAAAAATATACAGCTGTGGATTTCTAGATAACATCTGCTTCTGAGTTATGCCTCTGGTGAATCCATTGATTGGGATTAATTCTCTGCTCAGTCCAGTGACTATGATACCATTCAGCTCCAAGACCAGCCTTACCAAACTTTGTCCTTGAATATTTCAGTCTGAATAGCTAATCATGCAAAAAACATCAGTGCATAAAAAGTACTATAGTGTGCCGATATCCTCACATATCTCTCTGCTGTTCCATTTCTTCAAGGACAACTGTATTGTTCATTCATCATATGCAACCTACTGCCTTGGGTCTTCAGAATCAACACAGGATCCTTACAGAAATCAAGGAAAGAAAATTAAATTTTCATCTATATACACATCTATATACCCATTTGTTACAATATATGTGCATATGAATATAGGTATGTGCAAATATTCTAGCTTCATAAGAATTGCAAGAGTCTGAGCTGAAGGCTTAAGGGTACGTATTTCATTTCTACTGAGATTGGAGCATCAGATCATTCAATGAAAAAGTGACAGGCTGAGGTTGGAGAGATGCTTCAGTGGTTAAGAGTGCTTACCCTCATAAGGACTAGGGCATGGTTCCCAGTATCCATATTATGCAGTGGACAATACCCCATAAGTCCACATACAGGGGATTCAATACCCTCCTTTGGCCTCCACAAACAGTCATACTTGAATGTAGACATACACACATACACATAATTAAAAATAGGGTCTATAGTGATAGCTCAGTGGTTAAGAGCACAGGCATTCTTTTAGATGTCTTGAATTCAATTTGCAGCAACCACATGATGGCTTATAACCATCTATAATAAGATTTGATACTGTCTTCTGTCATGCAGATGTATGTGTAGAGAGAGTATTCATAAGTATAAAATAAATAAACAAATAATTTAAAAATATACATAAATATTTTTTTAAAAGTCATTATAGTTGTCAGGAAAAAATAAAAGGCAAGCAATTAAAAATGCCTTTGAGTTCCTCATCCTGAATATCATGTTAATACCCAAGAAATATTTATTTTTACCTGAAATTACTGAGACTCATAAGAGAGTCTGCATTCATTTTCCTACATGGCTGTTCACAGCTTTTAGTGTCTGATCCTTTTTATCTTTTTGTCCTATATCTGGGCAACATGATAAGAACACCTAGGTAACCTTTCCTTTGGACCAATAGCAAGTTCAAACATGCATACAAATCTATTGAGAGTCTTTACCTTCCCCCCTATCTTCTATCCACAATCAAGCCAACTTGTCTTCTATCCTACATGCTTAGGCTATTTTTTGATCTGAAGAAAAACTTCCCTTGCTCCTTCAACAAAGCTTCATTGTCTCCAAAGGAATCCCTGTATTGTACTCTTTGAAAGGTATTTATTACACACTCAGTGTCAACATTCAACACAAATACACTGGGAAAGTAGAGGAGGGTTTGCTCTGTCTCCATGTGGTAGCCACATGAACACTATCATATGATGGTCATGGTTGCTATCAATAGCTTAAAAGGAGGATTAAACTCCTTTCTATTTTCACTCTGTAGTCCAGCATTTCCTTTGCTACTTCATAACATTATCCATGGCAGAAACTTTTATCATGACTATAGAGTGATTATAGCTTTGATCTGTTCATAATATTATCACAAGCTTGTGCCTCAAGCTTCTACCCAGAGACTTCAAGAACTTTTACTTGAAAGCTCAGTATTTTGGTACCAATCCCAATACTGAAAAGGATACAAGGTTTAGTAAAATTAAATAGAACACTGTCAGGCATCATATCCATACTACATTATAATATAGCATATGACTTTTTCTATAACAATTACAATATTATTTTTCAAGAATTTATGTTCCCTGATTAAATATAGATATTATTTAGGGAATTAAAAATTAAGCAAACAGGTTTCTTTAAAACCCTAGTGTGCTGATATCACAGATCACACCTCAAGTAGAAGCCTCCTACACCACCAGAAAGGAGGCCAGCATCCTGAACACAGAGACAAGGTCAGCTCCCTGAAAACCAGAGGCCACCTACAAGGTCAGAACTTCAGCCCCCAACTTGAGCAACAAAATACCCCTGCTGGAGTAGAGGCCAGGTAGGCCACCAGAAGTCCTGCCCCCAAATCAAGGAGAGACCCGCTACTGAACTATAGGCCATTCCAGCCAGAGGACCTGAAAGGAAACAGAAATCAAGAAATGAGATACCCATTCAACAAAGACAAACACAGAAATTGATACCCAGACCTATAGTCACTCTCAATATAGATGTTTACATGCCAGTGTAAGAACACAATCACCAACAGCCAGGATATACCACCATCACTACAGCCCTGAAAGTTCCAACAAAGGTGAAGTACAAGAGAAGGAACTTAAACCCAAACTTATGAAGATGATAAAAGTGCTTAAAGAGGAAAATTTAAAAGTCCTTTAAAGAAATCCAAAAAAGGACAAACAAAAAATTTGGGGGAAACTAATAAATCCCTTGAAGAATGTCAAGAAAAGCAAGAAAAACTCCAAACAGCTAAAAGAAACAAATAAAACTATTCAAGACCTGAAAATGAAAATAGAAGCAATAAAGAAAACACAAACTGAGGAAATTCTGGAAGTAAAAAATATAGGTAAATGATCAGGCTTCACAAAGAAAATACAAAATATGGAAGAGGCAATCTCCAGTGTTAATAAAGGAAATCTATACATGAGTCAAAGAAATGTTAAATCTAAACACTTTCTATTATAAAACATCCCAGAAATCTAGGACACTATTAAAATATTAAATTTCTGAATAAAAGGAACACAAGAAGGAGAAGATGCCCATCAAAATGTCTAGAAATTATTTTAATAAAACCATAGAAGAAAAATTTCTTAAGCTACAGAAGGATATGCCTATAAAGGTATAAGAAGCTAATAACACACCAAGTAGATTGGGCCATAAAAGAAAATTCTCTTGTCACACAATAATCAAACACACAGAACAAACAAAGAATATTAAAAGCTGCAAAGTGAAAAGGCCAAGTAATATATAAGGGCAGACCAACAAGAATTTTACCAGGCTTCTCAGCGAAGACTCTAAAACCCAGAAGAGCCTGAACAGATATACTGCAGACTCTAAGAGAGGACAGATGTCACCTCAGCAAAATTCTCCATCATCATAGCTGAAGGAAACAAAGTATTACATGATAGTGTCAAATTTGAGCAATAGCTATACACAAATTCAGTCCTAGAAAATATTCTGGAAGGAAAAGTCCAACCAAAGGAGGTTAACTGTAAACATAAAAACACAGACATTAAATAATCTTACACACACAAAAAAAATCCAAAGATGGAATACACACACACACACACACACACACACACACACATTAGCAAAATCAGAGGAATTAATAATCATTAGTCATTGATATCTTTCACAGACTAATAGAATGGATGTAAAAACAGAATCTGTCATTCTGCTACACACAAGTAACATAATTCAACACCAAACATAGACATTATTACAGATTTAAGGGTTGAAAAAATATTTTCCAACAAAAGGTCCCCAAGAAGCAAGCTGGTGTAGCTATTCTAATATCTAACCAAATATACCTCAAACTAAAATTAATCAGAAAAGACAGGGAAGGAGTGTTTCACTGATCAAACTGATCAATTAAAAAACAAACAAACAAACAAACAAACAAAAACCCGGGCAGTGGCAACAGCAGCAGCAGCTCATCCAGAGGAAGGGCCATCAGCAATGGAACCAAGGTGACAGGGTCCAGGCAGGTCCTGCAGCTGCTACCACTGACCTTCACTGGCCAGCTGAGCCGCAAGCGGAGGCAGATTTACAGCACCTTTCACCTCACAGAAGCCACATCAGAAATCTGCCTCCTGACAGTCAGTTATGAGGGACTCGCCTCCATCTTGGCTCTTGGACACCAGAAAGATCAGACAGCCTGAGGAACACAAATATAACCTGAGGCCAACATCACGGGGGGTCTAAGCCTGATGTACGTTAGCCTGCACCCAGGCCCTGGGCTGTTGAGGAGGCCACTGGTGTGCCAACACAGCCAGGAGGTTGTTTGCCAGGCCCAGTACATGCTGCCATTTTGGCTACAGGACACCAGAGAGCTCTAGCAGACAAAGCCGGCAAACAGTCATAGCCCGAGGCTAACATAGCAGGGTCTAGGCCTGACAGACCCTGGACTGCCCCCAGGCCCTGGGCTGCTCGGTGGGCCACCTGTGTGCCAACCCGGCCAGGAGGTTGTTAGCCCAGCAGACTCTCCCGGCACTTTCAGGGAGCGCACACACACGCCACCATACTGGGCAGAACCAGTTAACACTCATGGCCTGAGGGGAACTTTGCTTGGGCCTTGGCCTGCCAGGCTTTTGCCTAGACTTGGGGTGCTAGGTTAGCCTTGTGTGCACCAACCCGGTTGGGAGATCGATTGCCCAGCAGAGTGATCAGAACTCAGAAAAGGTCCCGCATCATACACCATCAGCACTCCCTGAAGGAGAAAACTGGCACCACCTGATTCACAGAGACAATCTGGGGCAAGGAACACTACTGCTCCAAGGGCACCCAAGAGAAGGAAAGCACATCAGCAATCTGTGACAGGGGAAACCCAGCCATCCAGTGTTGCAGAAATAACCCTACAGACTCACAGGAGGCTCAAAACACCAGCCAGAGACAAGACCAACTAATGCCAGAGAACAAGATGTCAAAGGGCAAACACAGGAACACTACTAACAGAAATCTAGGCAATATGGCAGCTTCTGAACCAAACAATCCAAGATCAGGAAGTCCTGGTTATGCCAACACACAAGAAAAACAAGATTTGGATTTAAAATCACTGGTCATGATGCTGCTAGAAGAACACAAAAAGGACATAAATTAATCTCTTAAAGAAATACAGGGAAGCATGAATAAGCTAGAAACCCGTATAATGGAAACAGAAAAATCACTTAAAGAAATTCAGGAGAATAAGGCTCAAGAGATAGAAGCCAATAAGGAAGAAATACAAAAAAAACCTTAAAGAAATGCAGGAGAAAGTAAGTCAAATACAGAAGTCACAAAAGAGGAAAGACAAAAATCTCTTAAAGAATTAAAGGTAAACACAAACAAACAAATGAAGGAACTGAGTAAAACCATCCTGGATCTAAAAACAGAAGTAGAAACAACTAAGAAATCACAAAGGGAGACAACTTTGGAGATAGAAAACCTTGAGAAGAAACCAGGGGCCATATACGCAAATATCAACAACAGAATACAAGAGATGGAAGAAAGAATCTCAGATGCCAAAGATACCATAGAAACCATTGACTCAACAGTCAAAGAAAATGCAAAATGCAAAAAGCTTGTATCCTAGAAGATCCAGGAAATACAGGACACAATGAGAAGACCAAACCTAAGGATTATAGGTATAGATGAGAGTGAAGATTTACAACTGAAAGGGCCAGTAAATATCTTCAACAAAATTATAGAAGAAAACTTTCCCAACTTAAAGAGAGAGATGCCCATGAATATACAAGAAGCCTACAGAACTCCAAACAGACTGGACCTGAGCAGAAATACCTCCCATCACATAATAATCAAAACCCCAAATGTACTAAACAAAGAAAGAATATTAAAGGCAGAAAGAGAAAAAGGCCAAGTAACATATAAAGGAAGACCTATCAGAATCACATCAGACTTCTCACCAGAGACCATGAAAGTTAGAAGATCCTGGGCAGATCTCATACAGAATCTAAGAGAACACAAATGTCAGCCAAGACTACTATACCCAGCAAAACTCTCAATCACCATAGATAGAGAAACCAAGATATTCCATGACAAAACCAAATTTACATAATATCTTTCCACAAACCCAGATCTACAAAGAATAATAGGAGGAAAACTCCAATACAAGGAGTGAAACTACACCCTGGAAAAAGCAAGATAGTTACCTTCTTTCATCAAACCCAAAAGAAGATAACCACTCAAATATAAAAATAACATCAAAAATGATAGGAAGTAATAATCACTAATCCTTAATATCTCTTAACATCAATGGACTCAATTCCCCAATAAAAAGACATAGAGTAACAGACTGGATAAGGAAACAAGACCCTACATTTTGGTGCATACAGAAGACATACCTCAGTGTCAAAGACAAAAACTACCTTAGAGTAAAAGGCTGGAAGACAATTTTACAAGCCAATGATCTTGGGAAACGAGCCCGAGTAGCCATTCTAATATCAGATAAAATTGACATTCAAACTAAATTCATCAAAAGAGACACAGAAGGACACTTCTTGCTGGTCAAAGGAAAAATCCACCAAGAACAACTTTCAATTCTTAACATCAATGCGCTAAATGCCAGGGTACCCTCATTCATAAAAGAAACTTTACTAAAGCTCAAAGCACACATTGCACCTAACACAATAATTGTTGGTGACTTCAACACTCCACTCCACTCCCCTCAATGGACCAATAAGGAAAACAGAATGTAAACAGGGACAAAGTAAAACTAATTGAAGCTTTGGACCAATTGGATTTGACTGATATTTATAGAACATTTCACCCAAAACCAAAAGAATATACCTTTTTCTCAGCACCTCATGGTACCTTCTCCAAAATCGACCATAAAATTGGTCACAAGACAGACCTCAACAAATATAAGAATATCAAACTAATCCCATGCCTCTTATCAGATCCTTATGGAGTAAGAGTGGTTTTCAATAGCAACAAAAACAACAGAAAGCCCACATACACATGTAGGCTGAACACTCAATGACACATTGGCCAAAGAAGAAATAAAGAAAGAAATCAGAGACTTTTTAGAATTTAATGAAAATAAAAGCACAGCATACCAAATCTTTGGGACACAATGAAAGCAGTACTAAGAGGAAAACTGATACCCCTGAGTGCCTCCAAAAAGAAAATGGAAAGAACATACACTAGCAGCTTAAGGATACCCCTGAAAGCCCAGGAACAAAAAGAAGCCAATTCACCCAGGAGGAGTAGAAGACAGGAAATCATCAAACTCAGGGCTGAAATCAATCAAGTGGAAACAAAGAGAACCATACAAAGAATCATTGAATCCAGGAGCTGGTTCTTTGAGAAAATCAACAAGATAGATAAACCCTTAGCCAGACTGACCAACGGGCACAGAGAAAGTATCCAAATTAACAAAATTAGAAATGAAAAGGGGGATATAACAACAGAAACTGAGGAAATTCAAAAAATCATCAGATCCTACTACAAAAGCCTATATTCAACACAACTAGAGAATCTGGAGGAAATGGACAATTTCCTAGACAGATACCAAATACCAAAATTAAATCAGGACCAAATAGGCCATCTAAACAGTCCCATAACTCCTAAAGAAATAGAAGGGATCATCGAAAGTCTTCCAACCAAAAAAAGCACAGGACCAGATGGTTTCAGTGCAGAATTCTATCAGACCTTCAAAGAAGACCTAACACCAATACTCTTCAAACTATTCCACAAAATAGAAACAGAACGAACTCTACCCAATTCCTTCTATGAACCCACAATTACACTGATACCAAAACCACACAAAAATCCAACAAAGAAAGAGAACCTCAGACCAATTTCCCTTAAGAACATCGATGCAAAAATACTCAATAAAATTCTTGCCAGCCGAATCCAAGAACACATAAAAGCGATCATCCACCATAATCAAGTAGGCTTTATCCCAGGGATGCAGGGTTGGTTCAATATATGGAAATCCATCACTGCAATCCACTACATAAACAAACTCAAAGAAAAAAAACGACATGGTCATTTCATTGGATGCTGAAAAAGCATTTGACAAAATTCAGCATCCTTTCATGCTTAAAGTCTTGGAAAGAACAGGAATTCAAGGCCCATACCTAAACATAGTAAAAGCAATATATAGCAAACCGGTAGCCAACATCAACTTAAATGGAGAGAAACTTGAAGCAATCCCACTAAAATCAGGGACTAGACAGGGCTGCCCCCTTTCTCCTTATCTTTTCAATACTGTGCTTGTACTAGCTCGGGCAATTGGACAACATAAGGAGGTCAAAGGGATACAAATTGGAAAGGAAGAAGTCAAACTATCATTATTTGCAGATGATATGATAGTCTACCTAAGTGAGCCCCCCCCAAAAAAAACTCCACTAGAGAACTCTTACAGCTGATAAACAACTTCAGCAAAGTGGCAGGTTATAAAATCAACTCAAGCAAATCAGTAGCCTTCCTATACTCAAAGGATAAGCAGGCTGAGAAAGAAATTGGGGAAATGACACCCTTCACAATAGACACAAACAGTATAAAGTACCTTGGGGTGACTCTTACCAAACATGTGAAAGATCTGTATGACAAGAACTTCAAGACTCTGAAGAACGAAATGGAAGAAGATCTCAAAAAATGGAAAAACCTCCCATGCTCATCGGCAAGATTAATGTAGTTAAAATGGCCATTTTCCAAAAGCAATATACAGATTCAATGCAATACCCATCAAAATCCCAACTCAATTCTTCATAGAGTTAGAAAGAGCAATTCTCAAATTCATCTGGAATAACAAAAAAATCCAGGATAGCTAAAACTATTCTCTACAGTAAAAGAAATTCTGGGGGAATCAGTATCCCTCAAGCAATACTAAAGAGTAATAGTGTTATAAACTGTATGGTACTGGTACAGTGACAGGCAGGCAGATCAATGGAACAGGATTGAAAATCCAGAAATGAATCCACATACCTATGGCCACTTGATCCTCTACAAAGGGGCTGAAAACATCCAATGGAAAAAAAATAGCCTTTTCCACAAATGGTGCTGGTTCAACTCGTGGTCAGCATGCAGAAGAATGCAAATTGATCCATTCTTGTCTCCTTGTACTAAGCTCAACTCCAAATGGATCAAGGACCTCCACATAAAGCCAGACACTCGGAAGCTAATAGAAAAGAAACTGGGGAAGACCCTTGAGAACATCGGTACAGGGGGAACGTTTCTGAACAGATCACCAATAGCGTATGCTCTAAGGTCAAGAATTGACAAATGGGACCTCATAAAATTACAAAGTTTCTGTAACCAAAGGGGACCATCAAAAGGACAAATTGGCAACCAACAAATTGGGAAAAGATCTTCACCAACCCTACATCAGATAGAGGGCTAATGTCCAATATGTACAAAGAACTCAAGAAGTTAGACCCCAGAAAACCAAATAACCATATTAAAAAAATGGGGTACAGAGCTAAACAAAGAATTTTCACATGAAGAACTTGGGATGGCTGAGAAGCATCTTAAAAAATGCTCAACTCCATTAGTCATTAGTCATTAGGGAAATGCAAATCAAAACAACCCTGAGATTTCACCTTACACCAGTCAGAATGTCAGGAGACAGCAGGTGTTGGCGAGGATGTGGAGAGAGAGGAACACTCCTCCACTGCTGGTGGGGTTGCAAATTGGTACAACCACTCTGGAAATTAGTCTGGCGGTTCCCCAGAAACTGTGCTTGTCACTTCCAGAAGATCCTGCTATACCACTCCTGGGCATATACCCAGAGGATTCCCCAGCATGTAATAAGGATACATGCTCCACTATGTTCATAGCAGCCCTATTTATAATTGTCAGAATCTGGAAAGAACCCAGGTATCCCTCAACGTAAGAATGGACGCAAAAAATGTGGTATATATACACAATGGAGTACTATTCAGCCATCAGAAACAATGAATTCATGAAATTCTTAGGCAAATTGATGGAGCTGGAGAACATCATATTGAGGTAACCCAGTCTCAAAAGATCAATCATGGTATGCACTCACTACTAAGTGGATATTAGCCTAGAAAACTGGAGTACCCAAAACATAATCCACACATCAAATGAGGTACAAGAAGAATGGAAGTGTGGCCCCTTGTTCTTGAAAGACTCAGTGTAGCAGTATAGGGCAAAACTAGAACAGGGAAGTGGGAAGGGGAAGGTGGGAGAACAGGGGGAGGGAAGGGAGCTTATGTGACTTTCGGGGAGTGGGGGGCCAGAAATGAAAATAAAAAAATATATTGAATAAAAAAAAAACTCCCAAAATGGCATTTCAATTCCCAAATTCAAGGGTTCTCACATTTGTAAAAGAAACATTACTGAAGCTTACACCACACACTAACCCTCAAGCATGGGTAGTGGAAGAATTCAATACCCCAGTCTCACCAATGGAAAGTTATTTCAGACAAAAAAAACAAACAGAGATAATGGCACTAAGAGGACCAACAGACAACTAAATAACATTTAACCCAAACACAAGAGAGCGCACCTTCTTCTCAGCAAGTCAGGGAACATTATTCAAAATTGACAACATATTCAGTCACCAACCAAGCCTCAGGAGCTATAAAAAAAATTGAAAAAAGAGCCTCTACATACTATCAGAATACCATGGATTGAAGCTGTCTACAAACTCATGGAAACTGATCTTATTCTATAACAAATAAATACTGGGTAAAGATGGAAGCAAAGAAAGAAATTAAAGACTTATGAGAATTCATAGAAAATTGAAAATAAATGCACAATATATCCAAACTTATGGGACACAATGAAAGCTGTGCTAAGAGGAAACTTTATAACCCTAAATACCTACATAATAAGGAAAGAAATTGGAGCGATCTTATATCACTGATTTATCAGCACTCCTGAAAGTTCTAGAACAAAAAGAAACAAGCACACCTAAGAGAAGAGAATGGCAAGAAATAATCAAACCAGAGCCAAAAGCAGTAAAATAAAAGCATAGAGAACAAGACAAAAGGTCAAAGAAAGAAAGAACTGATTGAGAAAATCAACATGATACACAAACTCTGACACAAACTAACTAAAAGACAGAAAGAAAATTTACAAATTAAGAAATCAGAAGTGAATGGCAAGACATAATAGACTCAAAAGAAATTCTAAAACTCATTGGGTCATACTTCAAAGCCTATACTCCACAAAATTGTAAAACCTAAAAAGAAAAAACATGGACAAAATTTTCTCAATAGATATCACATACCAAATTTAAATCAAGATCAGATAAGCAACTTAAATACATATACAGCCAACAAAGAAATAGAAGCAATTATTAAAAGTGCTTCCCTCCCCCACAAAAAATTAAGTTCAGGGCCAGACAGTTTTAACAGAGTTCTATACAGACTTTCAAAGAAGGGCTAAGACCAATATGCCTCAAATTATTCCACAGAATAGAAACAGAAGAAACATCACCAATTTTTTACATGTCCACAGGTACCCCGAAACTCAATTCACACAAAGATTCACAAAAAAAACCCCTATAGACCTATTTCCCTCATGAACATAGATGCAAAAAATACTTTAAAAATAGCTGCAAGCTGAATACAGAATCACATTAAAAAAATCATTTACCATGATAATGTAGGTTTCATTCCAGAGATGTCGAGATGGATCAACATAAGAAAATCTGTTAATGTAATGCAGCTTACAAACAATCTGAAAGGAAAAAAATCATATGATCATTTAATTATATGCTGAAAAACCCTTTGACCAAATCAACACCTTCTTATATTAAAAGTATTGGAGGGATCATTGATACAGGAGAAATACCTAAACATACTAAAGGCAATTTACCACAAGCATGTATCCAACATCAAATTAAATGGAGAAAAGCTCAAACAATCCACTCAAACCAGAAACATGACAAGGGTGTTCACTCTCTCCATATCTATTCAACATAATACTTGAAGTTCTATCCGTAGCAATAAGACTGTTAAAATAAATCATGGAAGAAGTCAAAGCATCACTATTTGCAGATAGCACTATAATATACATAAGCAACCCTAATAATGCTACCAGGGGACCCCCACAGATACATGATTTACTAAAAAAAATCAGTATCTTTATTTTTTTATTGATATGTTTTTTATTTCCATTTCAAATGATTTCCCTTTTTCTGGGTCCCCACTCCCCGCAAGTCCCATAAGCCGTCTTCCGTCCCCCTGTTCTTCCATCCACCCCTTCCCACTTCCCTGTTCTGGAATTCACCTATACTCTTGCACTGAGTCTTTCCAGAACCAGGGGCCACTCCTCCATTCTTGTTGGACATCATTTAATTTGTGGATTATGTCCTGGGTATTCAAAGTTTCTAGTCTAATATCCACTTATCAGTGAGTGCATACCATGATTGATCTTTTTAGACTGGGTTACCTCACTTAGTATGATATTCTCCAGCTCCATCCATCTGTCTAAGCATTTCATGAATTCATTGTTTCTAATGGCTGAATAGTACTCCATTGTGTAAATATACCACATTTTTTGTATCCATTCCTCTGTTGAAGGACACCTAGGTTCTTTCCAGCTTCTGGCTACTACAAATAGGGCTGCTATGAACATAGTGGAGTATGTGTCCTTATTGCATGCTGAAGAATCCTCTGGATATATGCCCAGCAGTGGTATAACAGGGTCCTCAGGAAGCGTCATGCCCAATTTTCTGAGGAACCGCCAGACTGATTTCCAAAGTGGTTGCACCATCTTGCAATCCCACCAGCAGTGGAGGAGTGTTCCTCTTTCTCCACATCCTCGCCAACACCTGCTGTCTCCTGAGTTTTTGACCTTAGCCATTCTGACTGGTGTGAGGTGAAATCTCAGGGTTGTTTTGATTTGCATTTCCCTAATGATTAATGATGTTGAACATTTCTTAAGGTGTTTCTCAGCTCTCCGAAGTTCTTCATGTGAAAATTCTTTGTTTAGCTCAGTACCCCACTTTTTAATTGGATTATTTGGTTCTCTGGGTTCTACTTTCTTGAGTTCTTTGTATATATTAGATATTAGCCCTCTGTCAAATTTAGAGTTGGTGAAGATCCTTTCCCAGTCTGTTGGTTGACGTTTTGTCCTTTTGACAGTGTCCTTTGCCTTACAGAAACTTTGTAGTTTTATGAGGTCCCATTTTTCAATTCTTGATCTTAGAGCATAAACAATTGGTGTTCTATTCAGGAACTTTTCCCTTGTGCCCATGTCCTCCAGGGTCTTCCCCAGTTTCTTTTCTATTAGTTTCAGTGTGTCATGTTTTATGTGGAGGTCCTTGATCCATTTGGAGTTGAGCTTGGTACAAGGAGATAAGAATGGATCAATTTGCATTCTTCTGCATGCTGACATCCAGTTGAACCAGCACCATTTGTTGAAAAGGCTATCTTTTTTCCACTGGATGCTTTCAGCTCCTTTGTCGAAGACCAAGTGACCATAGGTGTGTTGGTTCATTTCTGGGTCTTCAATCCTATTCCATTGATCTGCTTGCCTAATATTGTACCAATACCCTGCAGTTTTTATCACTATTGCTCTGTAGTAGAGTTTAAAGTCTGGGATACTGAATCCTCCTGAAGTTCTTTTACTGTTGAGAATAGTTTTAGCTATCCTGGGTTTTTTGTTATTCCAGATGAATTTGAGAATTGCTCTTTCTAGCTCTATGAAGAACTGGGTTGAGATTTTTATGGGGATAGCATTGAATCTGTAGATTGCCTTTGGCAAAATGGCCATTTTAACTATATTAATCCTGCCAATCCATGAGCATGGAAGATTTTTCCATTTTCTGGGATCTTCTTTGATTTCCTTCTTCAGAGATCTGAAGTTCTTGTCATATAGGTCTTTCACTTGTTTGGTTAGATTCACCCCAAGATACTTTATGCTCTTTATAGCTATTGTGAAGGGGATCATTGCCCTAATTTCTTTCTCAGTCTGCTTATCCTTTGAATATATAAAGGAAACTGATTTGCTTGCATTGATTTTGTAGCCAGCCACTTTGCTGAAGTTGTTTATCAGCTGTAGGAGTTCTCTAGTAGAGTTTTTAGGGTCACTTAAGTATATGATCATATCATCTGCAAATAGTGATAGTTTGACTTCTTCCTTTCCAATTTTTATCCCTTTGACTTCCTTATGTTGTATAATTGCTCTAGCTAGGACTTCAAGAACTATATTGAAAACATATGTAGAGAGGGGGCAGCCTTGTCTAGTTCCTGATTTTAGTGGGATTGCTTCAAGTTTCTCTCCATTTAGTTTGATGTTGGCTACCGGTATTGCTTTTACTATGTTTAGATATGGGCCTTGAATTCCTGTCCTTTCCAAGACTTTTAGCATGAAAGGATGCTGAATTTTGTCAAATACTTTTTCAGCATCTAATGAAATGCTCATGTAGCCCTGGAACAAGAAGAAGCTAATTCACCCAGGAGGAGAAGAAGACAGGAAATCATCAAACTCGGGCTGAAATCAATCAAGTAGAAACCAAGAGAACCATACAAAGAATCAACAAGACCAAAAACTGGTTCTTTGAAAAAATCAAAAAGATAGATAAACCCTTAGCCAGACTAACCCAAGGGCACAGAGAAAGTATCCAAATTAACAAAATTAGAAATGAAAACGGAGATATTACAACAGAAATCAAGGAAATTCAAAAAATCATCAGATCCTACTACAAAAACCTGTACTCAACACAACTGGAGAATCTGGAGGAAATGGACATTTTCTTAAACAGATACCAATTACCAAAATTAAACCAGGATCAAATAGACCATCTAAACAGACCCATAACCCCTAAAGAAATAGAAGGGGTCATAGATAGGCTTCCGACCAAAAAAAGCACAGGACCAGATGGTTTCAGTGCAGAATTCTATCAGACCTTCAAAGAAGACTTAACACCAATACTCTTCAAACTTTTCCACCAAATAGAAACAGAAGAAACACTACCCAACTCCTTCTTCGAAGCCACTATTACGCTGATACCAAAACCACACAAAGATCCAACTAAGAAAGAGAATTTCAGGCCAATTTCCCTTATGAATATCGATGCAAAAATACTAAATAAAATTCTTGCCCACCGATTCCAAGAACACATCAAAATGATCATCAACCATGATCAAGTAGGCTTCATCCCAGGGATGCAGGGATGGTTCAATATAAGGAAATCCATAAGTGCTATCTGCTACATAAACAAACTCAGTATCTTTATATACAAATGGCAAAGGATATGGGGAGGAAGTCAGGGGACCAACACCAAATAGTCACAAATAACAGAAAATAATCCTGGATTAACTCTAACCAAGCAAGTGAAAGTGAAGTATAGTTAAAACTTCAAGCCTTTGTAAAAGGAAATTGAGGAAGATACCAGAAGATGGAAAGATCTTGGATTTTCATGAATAGGCAGAATCAACTTATTAAAATTGGTCATCTCATGAAAAGCAATCTACAGATTCAATGAAATCTCATGAAAATTCCAACACAATATTTTACAGAGACTGAAAAAAACAATATTTGACTTCATGCAGACAAAAAAAGTACAGGATATCTAAAATAATCCTAAACTATAAAATAACTTCTGCAGGTATCATTACACCTGAACTCAAGCTACTACAGAGAAATAATAATAAAAATCACATGGTATTTGTAAAGCAAATAAACAAACAAAACCAAACACATTGATCAATTGAATTGCATCAAAGAATCAGCACACTTATGTAAATCTGAAATTTTTATAAAGAAGCCATAAATATACAATGGAAAAATGAGAGCATCTTCAACAAATGGTGCTGGTCTAACGAGATGTTGATATGTAGAGGAATCAAAGAATAGGTATGCTTATACCTATTCCCCTGAACCAAACTCAAGTCCAAGCGGATCAAAGACCTCCATATAAAACTGAAACACTGAATCTGATAGAAGGGAAAGTGAGGAATAACCTTAAATGCACTGGCACAGGAGGCAATTTCCTAAATAGAACACCAATTGGCCAGGAAGTAATATCAACAATTACTACATGGGACCTCATGAAACTTAAAAGTTTCTCTAAGGTAGAGGACAAAGACAATAGAACAAACCAGCAGACTATACTTTGGGAAAAGATCTTCACAAAAAACACAAAAACCCTGACATCAACAAACCAATCCAATTAAAAAATGAGATACAAAGCTAAACAGAATTTTCAATGGAGCAATCTCTAATGACAAAGAAATATTTAAAGAAATGTTTAACACACTTAACCATCAGGGAATACAAATCAAAACACTTGGAGAGATGACTGGAATTGTAGGGCATTTTGGAAGTGAGATAGAAACCTAATGCAATAGAGCTCCATGGAATCTTCATGAGCATCACTAGCAAAGACTTCTAGTTATGGGAACACAAAGCTCGAACTGGCCATGTCCTATAACTAGGCAAGGCCTCAAGTGGAGGGATTGGAAGACCATCTCAGCCACAAAACCTCCAACATACATTTTGTCATACATGCAGAATGTGCTAGGACCATAGATTTGGCATAATTGTCGTCAGAACAAAAAATAAAACCACAGACCAATATCTCTAATAAACACAGATGTAAAAACCCTTAAGAAGACACTAGCAAACTAAATACAAACACAAATCAGGAAACTCCTTCACCACAATCAAGTTGGGTTTACCCCAGAAAATGGAGCCTGATACAACATACATAATGAACAGATGCCAAAAATCATAAAAAGGGATATAAAAACAAAAATCACATGACCATCTTAATACATTCAGAAAATAACCTTTGAAAAAATTCAATATGCTTTCATAAAATAGTCTATAGAGAGTAGAGTCCTCTGGAGCAACTCAAATGGAGCAACTTTACTCAAAACAGTAAAGATTATGTATAACCAACCAAAGGGCAACTTTATACTAAATGAAAAAACACTCAAGGAAATCTCATTAAAATCATGAATGAGACAATAAAAATCAACTTAGAAAATTCAGTAGCTTTTCTGTATACCACCAACAAATACACTGAAGAGTTCATCACACATTCTGAATAACAATGGCATAATAATAGATCCAAGATGATAATTATCCAAGACAATAAAACATATTGGAATAAACATAACCAAGAAGCTGGAAGTCCTCTACAATGACAACATCAAATCTACTAAGAGATTTATTCTACATGGAGAAATATGCTACAAAATAAAAAGACATCTCATGTTCATAGACAAAAGAAATTGATATTGTAAAATGACTATTATAATAAAATCAATTTACAGATTCAATGCAAACTGAATTCAGCTCAAAACTGTACAGACAATTTTTACAAAAAGAGAAAAACTATCATAAAATTCATAAGAAACAATAACAAAAGACTTCACATAGTCAAAGCAATACTGAGCAAAAAAGAATACTAGAGGTATTGCTATTTCCTGCTTCAAGTTAGATTATTACAGAGCTACAGAAATAAAAAGAATATGTTCCTGCACAAAACAGACATGTAAGTGGAATAGAATAAAAGAATATCAAACATGAGTACTTGTTACTACAACCATCTGATATTTGACAAAGGGAAGATAATGTATACTGGGAAGGGTAAGACAGCATTTTTAATAAATGTTGCTGGGAAATCTGAATTTTCATATACAAATGAGTGGAATTCTCGAGACATCTGTCACCCTGCACAAAAATTAGATCTAAATGGATTCAAAACCTCAATTTTAAACCTGAAACACAAAATTTTGTAGAAAACATAGGCAGTACTCTACAAGACATTGAATAAAATTCTATTTGTCCATAAATTGAGGCCAACAACTGATAACTGGGGCCTCAGAAAAATAAAATGTTCTGTACAGCTAAGGAAACAATAAACTGAATGAAGAAGAAACCCACAGAATGGAAAAGAATCTTTGTCAGCTATCCAACTAGCAGAGGAGTAGTGTCTAAAACACACAAAGTACTCAGAAAACACAGAATCAAAAAATGAATTATTGAAATTTTAAAAATGGGCTAAAAATCTAAAATAGAATTAATAAAAGGAATAAAAGTACATTCTGAGAGACACAGGAAATAATGATTAATTTACGGTAATGTATATTTTATCAATATAGACAGTAACTTGAATAATTATACTAAAATTTTTTGTAACCTTATTGCTTTTCAATATAATCTTGTAATTAGTTGCTGTATTACACATGCAAAACATTAATTAATGTTAAACACCAAGTTGACTTATAATGTATTTTGAAAATTCTTCCTGTGGCAAATGAGAACCAAGCTCTATTTTCATTTATTTTTATTTTTTATATTTTATTTTTTAATAATCATTCCATTTGTTTACACCTCAAATGATATTTCCCTTCCCAGTTACCCCTCCACAACGCTGTATCCAACATCTACGCTTTCCCCCCTCCCCTTTGCCTTTATGAGGGTGCTCCCTGACCCTCCCACCCACTCCTACCCTACAGATTCAGAAAAATAAGAAGTAATAAAAATTGGTAAGAAACACCTGAAAATGTTTATTATCCTTAATAATTATGAAAATTAAAATTAATTTTTGCACTTCATTTACCATAGTCAGAATGTCTAAGATCAACAAAATAACCAACAGCAACTGTTGGTGAGGTTGTGCAGCAAGAAGAATCCTCATTCACTGTTAGTAGAGATGCAAATTGGTGCGGCCACTCCAAAAATCAGTGTGAAGAATTCTCTAAAAAGAAAGAAAATCTACTGTATGAGCCAGCTATACCTCTCTTTAATATATGCCCAAAGAACTTGACATCTTATTCCATAGATACTTGATCAGCAGTGCTCATCTTGGCTCTCTTCACAACAGGTAGAAAATGACATCAATCTAAATGTACTTCAACATGGGAATAGATAATGAAAATATGCTACCTTTGCACAGTGGAATTCTGTTCATCTCTAAAAAAACACTGAAACCTGGAAGGTGAGAGAATCTCAAGACTCAAAGGGAGGGACCTTAGATGAAATGCCCAACAGTGGGGAAAAGGAACTTGGACAGTCCACATCCAGTAGAAAGACAGGCATCAAGTGAAGGGATGTGATTGCCATCCCACGGTCAAAACCTCTGACACAGAATTGTTCCTGTTTAAAAGAAACTGCATGGACAAAAATAGAGAAGAAACGTAGGGAAAGGGGGTCCAGTGACCAGCCCAAATTGGAACCCATCTCAAGGGAAGGCTCCAAGGCCTGACACTATTACAGAAGCTATGATGCACTTACAGACAGGAGGCTAGCATGGCTGCCCTTCAAGAGGCCCAACAAGCAGTTGACTAAGATAGAACTGGACAGAAAGTAGGGACCTCTGTGGTTGAATTAGGGAAATGCTGGAAGAAGTTGAATAGGAGGGTGACCCAATAGAAAGACTAGTAGTCTCAACCAACCTGGACCCCTGTGATCTCTCACACACTGAGCTATGTGCCAGGCAGCAGACACCAGATGCTCTGAGGCCCCTAACACAAATACAGCAGAGGAGTACTTGGTCTGGCCTCAATGAAAGAAGATGCACCTAACCCTTGAGAGACTTGAAGCCCCAGGGTATGGGAGTCCTGGTGGGGTGTGGGAGGGTGTGGCGGTGTGGGAATGTGTGCTTAGAGGTGGAAACATTAATTTATTTAATAAAAAAGAAAAAGGAAACCATAAAATTCCCAAACAAATTAGATGAATCTAGAAAATATATTGAGTGAGGTAATCCAGATGACAAAAGACAGATGCTACATGAATATATGACATGTAGTAAGCACAGGAACAAGGATGCTGTAAAAGGATCATGCTGGCAGGGGGTTGAGGAGGGCGTTAGAGAATATGGGTAATATGAAGTAGGAAACCAAAAGGTGGGGAGGAGCCTCTAACTGGAAAAGAGGGTAAATATAGAAGAAATTATAGGGAAAAAAGAAACTAGGGAAAAAGGATAACATTATTGTTCTTTGATTAAAATCTCAAAGAATCATTTTTTGTAACTTAAAATTATAGCCAATACATATAAACATATGTGAATATATGCATTATAAATAACATATAAATGTATATGTGGTGAATGCATGACAGGGAGCTATGCCACTTATTGGAAGCCCATTCCTTGTCCAGGGTCCCTTCGCTAGACAAAAATACTACATACCACTATTGCCTGTTGGGAAGGAAGAATCAGCCTCTCTTAGAGATGAGCATTATTATATTAATTTTCTAATGCATAATGGTCGTCTCTGAGTATATATATATATATATATATATATATATATATATATATATATATATAAAACCAACAAAATAGGGCCAGTAGGTTGCATTTTTGTCTGTGCATGCATATACATATATATGTAACAAAAATAATCAAAGAAAAGGAGTGTGTCAATGTGAGCATGGATGGCATGGGTAGAGATGGAGGGAGGAGACCTGGGAGGAACTGGGGGAAGGGAAAGAAAAGCAGAAAACAACATGATCCTATTTTAATTAAAAACATATAAAAATTGAGAGAAAGTGCTTAGTAAATCCTAGAACTGTGAAACTGGCCATGGGCAGAGGCAGACCTGAGTCTACCAATATTCTGCATGCATATTCCAAGAAGTCCAGTTATTTTGCACTGTGGAGGAAGTTCAGCTTCTTAGAAACGTTACTGTCTTTTCATTTCTCTTCTGTAATATCTATGCATGCTTGCCATAGGTAGATGATGGATGTCTGTTAAACAGAACTATTGACTAGTTCTCAGTAAGAGAAAAACACTTAATTAGGGGATTTCTACAAAGAACTAAACTCTCTTAACAAAGAAGGATGACTAGAAATTCTCAGCCATCAACCACATATTTCAGAATAAAAAAATGCATTTCTGCATTGGGAAAAAGATTGGAATACCTAGCAGAAAGGTCCCAGCCTATCTCTAAAAGGTGGCAATTGATTGATCATGAGAAGAGGAAAAGCTATACTATGAACGTGAAAGTTACCTCCTCTTAAATTTGCATAGGTCTTTTCCATAACATTTCTAAAGAACATGGCACTGCTCATTCTCTAGAGCAGAGTAGAAAACTTACTCAACCTTGAGTTCTCCTCTCCAGAACATAATTTCAAATAAAGAGCCAAGGGTTGGGGTGTAATTGGGGGGAAAATGCACAATTAATCACACTTGTAGCACAGCCAGCACCATCAGTTCACCAACAGCTGAACATTGAGTAGCTATTGTGTCGCTTGCATTGTAGGAGATAAAGAATATTTACACACAAGGGCCCTGGCTTCAGTGTCCTTGAAATACATTTGAACAAGTAAGACATAAAAAATAAATGCTTATAAATAAATGAAAGAGTTTTCAAATTGGCTGCCAGGGACTGAGTCCAATGTGCATGCCTGCTTTTGTGTTTTTAACATGTTGGTCTATAATATGTAGTATTACAATTGTACATCGTTATTTTCAATTAAGTGCCACAAACAACAAATAGCACAGTGGTTTAGAGGATGAAAGAGTGAGTGTGATTGTCGTCTAGGAATCTTCATGGAAAAAGAAAAATGAAATCTTAGTTTGAAAAAAAAAAAAACCAGAAAGGAGACGACAAAGCAATGTTTTAGCACTTAAGTGCTTACTCCTCTTCCAGAGCCCAGAGCTAGATTCCCAGTACCCAAAGCAGGTGTCTCACAACCACCTGCAACTCCAGTTTCAGAGAGGCCAAGAAGAAATGAAACTGACATGAAAAATGGCTATATTCAAAAGAGACACTGTATTCAAGAGATAGTTATCAGGCTATCAAAGTAAGTGACCCCGAGAAATTAGAATTTCCATAGGAGTGTCATGATAGGAGAAAAATCCCTGGGCCTACCATAGGGGTCCTTTTCTCCTTGGCACTCTTTAGTAAAGAGACTTATAATCGTACAGAGCAGTGGTGGGAAGGTCCACTTCTGAACTGGAAATGATTAGATGGGCATACTGTTGCCCTTCTATTTAAATTTTAATATCACTTCAGGACATGAAAGATGGACTGGTGGGGCACAGGATCTCTTTGTAGCTCTCCCCAATGTGATCACATTGAATGTATCTCCTTTTAGGCTTTTTACTATTTATTTGCTTTAAGTGGCTTCTCAGGGATTAGTGACTGAAACTAGCTTATCATGGTTTAGCCTGTGACTCCAAGTTCAGTTGCAGAAACAGAGACTTGCTTGGCTGGAGAAGATGACCAAGGGAGGACAAAAGAACAGATGACTCAACTTGATCAGAGCCAAAGTCAAGGGCTACATTTAATTGAGTCACCTAAGCCAGAGGAAAGAGCTGGGGTTATCTTCAAAGTCCCAATGAGATTCACTGGGAAATTTTCAGTAAGGAAGAGAAAAGATCTCATCTTGGCTGAGCTGTAGTCTGAATGTGTCTCCCAAAAATTCATGTGTTGGAAGCTCAATCCCCATAGTCATATCTCACAGGAATTGTATGTGGGGTATTTGGATATAACTAGGATTATATGATGCCATGAGTGTTGGACACCATGATCCATGATGGTATTAGTGGCTTTATCAGATTGAAGAATGGAGCCATATCACATACTTGCTTCTTGTCATGTAATACTTCCTGACACGCTGTGGTCAGATAAATAAGCACTCAGCAGACCATGCTTCATGATCTGATGTTATTTAGCCTTTAGCACTAGGAGCTAAATGAACCTTTCCTCCTTATAAATTATCCAATCTGTGGCATTCAGTTATAGCATTGAAATGGATAGGCAGCCTGTACATAGTGCACGCTGCAGTCAGTGCGGAAGATTGACAGCCATGAAGAGAGACAGCAAAAAGAGCCATTTGAGACCATTATGGTGGTTTGTCTAAGGAATGATGATGACACAGGCTATGATGTTGCAAAGGACATTGTTTTAGGTGATCAAAGAAATCCAAGACTTTGTGTCTGGATTAAAAAGAGCCATTGTCAGCTGAAGGGGTTTCCATCTCACAGGAAGAACAACAAAATCAACCAACCAGATCCCCCAGAACTCCTGGGACAGAGCCATCAACCAAGGAGTACACACGGCACCACCTGCATATGTAGTGGATTGCCTTGTCATCAATGGAAGGAGAGGTCCTTGGTCCTCTGAAGGCTTGATAGATGCTCCAGAGTAGGAGAATTGAGGGCAAGGAGGTGGGAATGGGGTGGGTGGAGGAACACCCTCAGAGAAGTAGGCGGAGGGAGGAGGAATAGGGGATTTCAGAGAGGCGGCAAACAATTGAAATGTAAATAAAGAAAATATCTAATTTAAAAAAATTAAAAAGTGGCATTGTCATAAAGAGAAAAACAAAAGTAAGTTTTAAAATGGTTTTATATTTGAAATTCACTATGTCTTCTACTGGAGAAATGTATAAACTCTTAGATTGTACTCACTACCCCAGAGCAAAGGCCTACAAGCCGTACCTTCTAGAGCCACAGAGACAGGGAAACATACAAGGTTTAACCACAGACATTTTTTTTAACAAAAAAGTTTCAACCTAAGTGGAAAAGTGTCAACAATTGCTATTTCTGATACGGGGAAAGCCTTAAAGCTTGCCCCACAGAAGAAGAAAGGATGGAAAAGATGCATGAAAAATAAATCAAAATCAAGTTTTAAAAGAAAAGTTGTTTCACAGAGGAATTCTCAAGAACTTCACAAGAAAAAGAAATGAGTTCCTTTGGCCTCTAGGTTTGATAAATTTTGTTCAGCAAAAACAATGGGCAACATTGATCCCCTCCTGCTCCATATTCCTTTTCCTATTGAGTTTTGGCAATTTTTTACAACAAAACAAAATGTGCAGATATGTATTTCTTTACATTGCCCTTCAGAGTTCTGAAGGGGATTTTGGCAGAATGTAGAAGATACACACACACACACACACACACACACACACACACATATATCCTTTTAGTGATAAGAATTTATATTAAAAGCACTAAAATAAAAAGATACATGTAAGATGTTATTAATTACATAATTGCATATTTTAGATAAAAATCTAAAATTGCCTAAATGAACAGCTATAAGGGATTTACCACAATACCAGATGCAAATGTAAATTTTATGCATCTCATTCTGTTAGATCAACAGGCTGGAGGGGACACTGTATAGTCTCATGGAAGGCCCCTTTTCAGAAGTATGCCCCTAAGTCTGTGAAATACCAGACTTGTTAAAGGAATTCCTTTAATCATTTGTTCTTTCAGACCTCAAGTAACAGTTTGAAAGAACAAAAACCAATTAGAGAAAACCAAAATCATAGTAATAGAAGACAGAAAACAAAAGTTCTGTGGAGCACAGGCCCTGTGCTCATGGCTTCAGCCAGCTGGTACCGTTAAGTCTGAGGATGCCCCGATGCCACCAGCCACAGATCATTCTGATGTTGGTCTCAGATATGGCTTGCAGAGTTCCTGCCTTACTCTTTGACAGAATCAGATAGGGATCCTCATTTCATTTCTTGAAAAGTGTAAAAAGTCTATGCCAGCTCAGCCTTTAACACATTGAACAATGGGGTCCAAGCAGATGCCGCTGCGTGCTTCCATTTTCAGTCCATAGTGGAGAAGTTGGGGGAGGAGAAGGCGAGCACAGGGGATAATCCTGGGCAGCAGCCTCAGCACCGTTGCACTGGAAGCCTCATCTTGCTCTACTCATCTGAGAGAGCACGGTTTTTCACAATTAATGGGAAAACTGAAGAAATACATGACAGAAAATTTAACTGTGGGTGCTGACCCTGAAGGTAATGCAGGATTCAAGCAGAGAAGTTAAGTTGACGGCTTCACATACTGAAGAGAGAGAGAAATGTGTTTGTGTTTCAATGATTTCCAGTTTTAATTAGTGATTTCCAAGGTTTACAGAAAACTTAGCTTGGTCTCTCAAATATTGTAATAATTTAATTAATGTCCAGACTGTTTTTCTGAGTAAGTCAGAGAACATGTTGAGAGCTTTTTCCCCCCTTCAAGTAACAAGCAGCTTATCAATGCCATAACAAACTCACTTTAGGACGTTCTGAACCAAGCATGCTGTAAACGCAGCTATGTGTTTGCTTTAAACATCTGCCTGACAGCTAAATGAGCGCCCTTGGCCTTAGGACATTAGACCACTCTGGAATTCTCAAGAGAGACTTTTAATGAACTAAGAATCGTGCAGTGACACCTTTATTTTCATTTTGTTTGTTTGTTTGTCTGTCTGTTTTGCGAAGCCTATTAGTGTTCTTCCTTGTTTTGGAGGTGGAGGGAAACAGAAACAAACAATTCAGGTTTAGTTTTCTGTTTCCTCTGAGAATGGGACATCTAGGCTACTGCAGATAGCACTTTCTCTACTCCTGGTGTTTGGCCTCTGACCTGAAGACGCTGACCAAGGCTAATATATCAGAGTTTGTCACTCAAGAAACTGGTGATACCCATCCACCCCACTGTGGAAACCTGAGGACTCTCTGGGTGTCTTAAGGGACATTTCCACTGAAATAACAAAAACATTCCCACATATCCCCAGTTAGACTTTTAAGATAGGGGCTAATCAGGCCGCATGCATTAGCATCCTCACTCTGAATGGTGAGCACACCAGGAAAGCCATTTCTGGAGTCCCTACTACTATAGGGAAAGACAAATATGCTACCCAGAACCTGACAATCTAGAGTCGGTTCTCACTTCCCCCACATCTCAGAGTTGTACAGCCATGCCTTTTCTCTTGCCTCCCTGAAATCAAAAAGCATGACTATAATCCCCTTTCCATGAAATCTATAAGAAGCACCTCCCCCAACCTGGCTTTGTGGATCTAAACTCTCATCAGAATCCCCACCACACTGTCAACCTTGAGCCCTGAATTCACTTCAGAGTTCAAGCCATGCCAATGTCTATCCATATCCCCATCATGTTAATAGTTCTTTTAATAAATTTTATATCAAAATGACAGTGTCTCAGTGTTCTGCTTGAGTCCCAGCCCTGATATCTTCATCTTCAAATCTTTCATTAGAAGGAAAGGTGATATGTGCAAGGACCCAAGCCTATGTGTCCTATGCACTGTCTGGAGAATCTCATCAACTCACTAAGGGTTATTTAAACTTCATGAGAAGCTGGGCATGCTCATACACATGTAGATCAGTACTCAAGACTCATAGGCAGGATGGGTAATAGTCAGAGATTAGCCTAAGCTACAGAGTGGGACCTTGTCTCACCCATTTGCTTGAGAGATGGAGGACTTAACTGGTTGAATAGTTAGTCTTAAAAGGTCAAATGGCACCTACAGAATTGGTACAGTCAAAGACATAAATGCAACTTCTCAATGCTGTTTGATTAGACATTGGTTGAATCATCTATCAACTCTCAGGGCAAACATGGCATGGTCTGGCGTGGCCATCAACTTCTTCCTGATGTGAGCTTTCTTTTTCCATCTTGAGGGAGATTAATTTGTGACTGAGATTTATTAGCTGAAAGAAGGCAGAGTTGATGAGATTCTCCAGACACAGTGCATAGAACACACATCAATGTAAAGAGGAAAAAAATGAAAAATTGAATTGATAAAGTTGCCTTACTGGCTTGTTGCCTGGGTAATTGAAGTGGCTTGTGTGTTGCTGAGCTGTGATGGGTAGAAATAAAATATGTACAGATTTATCTAGATCAGACTGCTGAAGAAAGGGCCACAAAATATATTTTCTATTTATAGGTCGAGGAAATCTCCCATTTCCTTTCTGACAGTGATATTGAGGCAAAATGAAAATAAAAACCGTTAGAGACAGCTATAAAAGTGAAACCATATTGAGGTTATCCATGGAAATAGATACACAGTTCACATATATAATTGAAATATGAGTATAATGTAAAAATAGCACTTTGTCTGCTAGGCAATAACACAACTCCTCATAATTTCTTCTTAAGATAACTGAAAAAACTAGCACAATGGCTTCACGTTAAAAATCTGCCCAACTGCCTCTATGATGGACATTGTAATTATCAGTAAAATGTCTAAAAATAAATACACAGGCAGGAACATAGCAGGAATAACAGGGCTGCCTCTGTGTAAACACTGGGGGCCATGCAGCTGCAGAAGCAACTCCTGCAGGAGGACCTAACTGAGGACTGCCTGAGAGTACAAGGATTGCTAGAGAAATAATTCCAGCCAATCAGAAACTGCTGTTTAGAAGAGATGCTTTTCTTGGGACCCACAGGGGTGTGGATAGAGGGTATTAACAGACCTTGCAGTAGCGCTCAGATGAGCTTGCTGCATGTTTCTCCCCTGCTCCTGGAGTCTATGTCATTGACTCTGTGCCAACTCTCCCTAAACCTCCAAGAGCAGATATGGTTGGGCAAAGAGCTGTCCAAAGAACAGGCAACACAGGAGAATTTTACATGACATACAAAGTAAGAGCTATAGACTAGTCACTGTACAACAGCAAGATCTAGAACCCTCCTACCTGCTCTGAGTACCTAGCTCAGATACATACACAGGAGTCTCTTGGGATGAGGCTGCAATGTCAAACACTCTCCATCCTTTACTGCTAAGAACTGACTAGTGTCTTCAGTTGGTGTGGGTATGACCAGAAATCTTTGTTTACTCTTGAAAATCTGTGAGCCTAGCACTCAGGGGACTGTAAAAGTTCTGCTAAGCAAGAATGCCCCAAGTCTAGGCATGGCTTGGTCTTGAGGGTATGTTCCTGGACCAGGGCACAGTTCCACCCAGCTTCTTCTGAGCCCCTTGCCCACCAAGGATGTTAGAGTTAGGAGGCTGACCTCCCCCTAGAAACTCTGATGATTTCTCAAATTGTTCTACACCAAGCACCTCATCTCATTTAGAGGGTCATAAGAAACCTTCACAGGACTGACAAAATCACAACTTCTCTCTTTTACTGACTAGAGAAAAGGGATTTAAATGGATAAAAATCCTGGAAGAAGAAGTTTGGGAGGAGAACAGAGGAAATGAATATACAAATAGCCAGGAAATGTATACATGTCTGCAATACCAGTATTATCAGATGGATGCAGTAGACCATGGAATACATGTCTGTAATTCCAGCATTATCAAACGGAGGCAAGAGGCCAGGAGTCTAAGACCAGCCTTGGCTACATGAAGAAGAAAGATTGCAGGCACTGGAGGGGATAGGAACTCAACAGGAACACCAACAAAGAGAACTAACCTGGACCTTTGGGTCCTGAAATACTAACCAAAGAACATACCCAGGTTGGACCTAAGCCTCCCTGCACATATATGTGCCACTTGGTCTTCATGCAGGTCAGAAACAACTGGAGCAGGAGCTATCCCACAGGCTGTTGCCTGTCTGTGGGCTATGTTCTTCTACCTGGGCTGTTTTGTCTGGCCTCAGTGGGTGAGGATGAACCTAGGCTCATAGAGACTTGGTGTGCCAGGATGAGAGACTGCCAAGGGGGAAGCCTCACCTGATCAGAGGAAAACAGGAGAACAGGGTTGTGGGATAGGCCGATGGGGACTGGGGCAGTGAGTGGGATACAAAGTTACAAAGTAAAAAATAAATCAATTAATTCACTTTTAAAAAAGAATTCAAGGCCAGTTACATCTGTAACTTCAACTCCTGCAACATTGTTTCTCTCTTCTGTCATTTATGGTCAACAGACACACACACACACACACACACATACCATATATTCACATAGTCTCACAAATACACATATACATAAATAAAAATAAAATATAATCAAAATTTAAATAAATTTAAATTTAAAACTATTTGCACATCAGACTTAGGGATATACAGCTGTGATCCCAGCACTAGGGGAGATGATAACAGAATAAGCAGTTTCTGGCCAGCCTAAGGCACATGAGATCCTTTTGTAAAATAGCAAAAAGACAAAATAAAATTAACAAATAGAAAATGCATTGCTGTCACAGAGTGAATAGGGCTGTAAGGTTGAAATGTCAAATTTCGGAGGAACATTGAGGAAAGCTGTTTTGTCTGTTGGTTGTTTTTGTTGTAGGTGGTAGTGGTGGTGGTGTGTGTGTGTGCATATATTTTATTCCAATGAAGCTCATTCTCTTGCAGTTCAGCCTTCCTTTTATGTGGTGTCACAGCAACTTGGAGGTTACTACCTGAGGCATGTCTACTTCAGTGCCTCAGGGAAAGCACCAGACTTAGCTTGAGAAAATTCCTTCATGCTGCTAGTACCTATTTGCTTTAGTTCCCCTCACTGTCACCTGGGCTCTGAAGTGCACCCACATAGCAGTCATTTCCTGAATGAA
Organism: Apodemus sylvaticus; assembly: GCF_947179515.1. NCBI lineage: Eukaryota > Metazoa > Chordata > Mammalia > Rodentia > Muridae > Apodemus > Apodemus sylvaticus. Next base: position 15,899,361 of record NC_067483.1, read on the forward strand.
GACTTAGCTGATCTAGCTAAAGGCTATGTATGATCTTCTATCCTCAGACAGACCGGAGGATACCAGGCAGCATCTGAAACTCTTTGGAACCAGTGTCTAGATGCACAGGAATGTCTCAAACTGCTGAAGACCAAAGTAACTGCTAACACGCAGAGGTAGAGACATTGCTGAGAATGCTGGCACTGGGAATTTATTAGGCAAGTGACACCTAGTAGATCAGTGAATAACTGGAGGAGCGTTCTACTCATATGTTAAGTGGGAAGGCAAGATACTGACACTTAAAATTATCTGGTCAGGACTAACTGTATGTAAGATCCTGAGTAGAGATTAAACACTGCACACTCCATAGCTCGGGAAAGCCTCAGGAACATTATCTAAAGTAGAAGAAATCAGTCCCTTATGTATAAGGTATAAGAACATCTACCTTATGATTCCTTGATACAGACAACAAGTCCAGAACAAGGGAATTATTCTGGATATTCAGAACCAGGTCGGAGAAGCGAGGTGACAGAGAACATGAATTTTATAAAAATGGAAAACTGATGCATGGGATTTACAGATTGTGAAAGAAAAGAAACTGCTAGATTACAAACTGGTTTTGTATTCTTGTCATATGGGGTGTGGTGTGGTCCTGTGGGTGCCACAGAGCATGTGTGTGGGCAAGGATGACAACGTTGTCAGTCCACACTTGCTACTTTTCTGGGAGGTTCCTGGCATAAGTGCAGGTACATGACACACAGTGCATGTGCAGCAACGTGTGTGTTAGTCTAGCTAAGCCAAGAAGTCCCAGGCATTCTCTTGTTTCTGCTTCCCCTTTAAAAGTAGGAATGCTGCAATTACAATCAGTCCACAGCCTTATCTGTGTTGGGGATTGGTACAAAGGTATCACGCTTGTACTACAAGTTCTTAACTCCACTGAGCTGTCTCTTCAGTCCTCACATTGTAAACTTTTAGTAATGTGGATTATATCCTAATTAGGTTGTTTAAGATATATTTAACACAATAACTATCATACATTTAATATTTTTAAATCAGCTATTAGTATTGTTTTGCTGAAGATTTTTGTTAAGTTATTAAATTCTAAGGCTGAGAGGGGCTTCTGTTTCTATAATTATTGCATGTTCCCAATTTTACATTACAAAATTTTACATGGGTATCAAATATGCAAAGAAGAATATTGTGGGGGCTTCCATAATGCTGCCTGGACTGAGTACATTACTTGAAAAGACAAAATTACTTCTGGTGTGGATGATATTTTTGACAAAGTTTTTACAGTCAGGAAATTCTACACGCACATTAGGATACTTAAAAATAGCATCAAAAGTTTTCACTTATTCAAAACCAGTCTTGACTTATTTATAGTAAACTCAGAATTTTTTCCAAATGAAAATACATAATTTAGTGACAAAGAAGCTTTCTGTTTCTATGAATCAAGTGTTTCATATTTACCTATCATAAAGATGAAGTCTCCATTTCACAGTTCAAATCAAATAACAATCTTTAAGAATTCCATCTGAATTTCAGAAGATACCAGAAAATTGTTGCAGCTTTACAAAATCTGTTGTCCCAACTAGATTTCCCATGGCATATGTGTATGTAATTGAAATGTGTGTATGTGTATGTGTATGCATGTATGTGTGCATGTATGCATGTATGTATGTGCAGGTGCGTGCATGTGTGAGTGGTGTGTGTGTGTATTTATGTAAGAAGGTATACATGGCGATGAGAAGTATACATCAAGTATCTTCTGGGTTCCCTAATCTATTCAGGAGGGGTCTCTCACAGACCTCAGCATCCTACTCTGTTAGTCTGACTGTCTACCAAGGCCCAGGATCCTCCTGCTTTACTTTTGAGAACTGAGATTACAGGGTGAACTGCTATGCCTGCCTTTTTATGTGGCTTCTGGGGATCACATGTAGATCCTCATGATTGTGCAGTGAATACTTGACAACTGATACAACTACACTTCCTCCAATATCCTGTTTGTTTGCTTCTTTGATTTGAGACAGGATTTCTCTGTGTAGCCCTGGCAGTCCTGGAACTCAGATATTTACCTGCCTCTGCCTCCTAAGTGCTGGGGTTAAAGGCTTGTGCCACCACCACCCAGCTGCCTCCAGTGACTTTTATAAAATAGTTTTATCTTCCATCCTTTTGCTTCTCTCTCCATGCTCTACCACCTCATTTCCAACTTCCCATTAAAACTGGAAACGTAAACATTAAAACATAAAATAATGGGTTTGTCAACAAAATATTATAGTCAAGAAAAAGGAAAAATAGAACTCCAAAATCTGTATCAAATAGAATATTCTTTCACACACATACACACACATACACAAATTGGATGCACTTAGGCAAATGCAGAGATTGGAATGGTGTTGGGCAATGCCAAGGTGGCACGCCTTTGCCATAATGGAGCCCTGAACAGAAAGGAAGACAAGAAAGCTAGATGCAAAGCCAAAGCAACAAGAGGCCAGATCCCCTCCCCTGTGAGCCCTGACTGCTTTGTGTCTTCATGTTAGAGCAGGTAGCCTGCTAGCCAGCAAGCTCTCTAGTGAATACGAAGCTGGGCCTCAAAGACAGCATGGAAGTCACTGGTGAGACGCAGAGATTTGCCAAGATCTTGCAGGGCAGGAATGCATCTAGTACTAGGGAGGAGGCTTATTTTAGAGTAATTGTCCAGTGCTGTCTTGGCTTTCTCTAAAGAACGTCATGGGTTTTTCATTTGTACTGGTTTTTAAAACACCAAAAGGCATTTAAAAAATAGGTGTCATTGCTCCACAAGACAGTGTCCTTCAACAGGTTTACAATGTGTATGCATATTCAGAATGTCTATGTAGATGTAGAAATAACAAGCCAAGGAGAGAAAGAGAGCAGAAGGACAAAGAGAAGGAGAGGACAGAATGAGACAGGTAGGGAGATAGGAAAAGATACAGTGTGACTCCTCCAGTCCAGGTCCACTGCTAACATTTACCATCCTCATTTATCCATTCTTGAAACACATGGCTAGCTTACTTCTCCTACTCTACCACAGCAAATCAAAAGCATTCAAAAATTCCATCACTAATAAAATTTCTTTCAGTTTTTTCTTATAAACAAACTTGTCTATATACATCTAATCACAAAGCTCACTGTAGTTTGTCCCTGTACTCCCATAACTCAGGGTCTGAGGCAGAAGGACTGTGAATTACAGGCCAGACAGGACCACATGATGAAACCATATCTCAAAATTGATGGTAAAATATTAACAAATACATAATAGATAAACTCATTAAAAGTGATACTTTTCTGCCATTAAGACTTTTAATTGATTTATTAGTGCATGTTTATGTGTGTGTGTGTGTGTGTGTGTGTGTGTGTGTGTGTGTGTGTGTGTGTGAATGAGAGAAAGGAAAAGAGAGAATCACTTGTGATTTGTGAGGGGTACACATTAGAAAGTGGAGGATAACTCTATAGAGTTTTTCTTTTCACACCTGAATGTGGGATTTAAGGAGCAAATTCAGGTGACCTGCTGAAACATCATACCAGTGCAAGATCCTGTAAGTGTGTCCTAATAGACAAGACACACACACACACACACACACACACACACACACACACATCATGAACTCTCAACAAGCACATGCTTTTAAGGACCCAGTTCACTAAACTAATCTTAAACCCTTGCAGACTGTGATTCTTTCTCATTGGTTTCATATTTTTAATGTTATCTTTAATTATGAATATATGTGTATGGTTATGTGCATGTGTGTAAGTCAGGGTGCCCATAGAGTCCAGCAGAGCATGTCAAATCCCCTGTAGCTAGAGTTACAAGTAGTTTTAGCAGACCAATCAACATGTGTACTAGAAAGCAAGCATAGGTCTTCTGAATGACTGAACTTCTGAACCATCTCTGAAACCTCTTTCTCATTGATTTTCATCCCTCCCGACTCATGCAATGTTCAGCAAAGTGCACAGATTCTAAAACTGTCTGTGAAATGACCATCGTGCCCTAAGTTAATGCATGTCACTGACACAGTTTTAGAGATCTGTGACTAGTTAAGGCAACTTCTCTCATAAAAACTCAAGCCAGACAATTATCAGCATGTCACAGATGGACTTTGGGAGTGTATTTCATTACACTTCTGCCTTAAGTAGCTTTTAATACTTGCTAGGAATGGGACAGAAACTTAACTCCATTTCAGAAAAAAAAAATTGTTACTGTAGTGATTCAAATATGGTAAGAATATTCTGGGGGATTTACTGACACTTTCCCAAGTCATACTTCTTTTCTTTTTAGTACTTTGTGGTCAAATCAAGAAAGCTGGTTTTGAGTGAAGTGAGATGAGGTCAGATGGTTAGTCTGGGTATTTGGATATGGGTCCTTTCTACTGTCTTGTAATCAGTGTGAGCAGCAGTAATCAGGAAGGGATGGATGTATCCTCCAGGCTCCTGACAGTGGCTGGACTCATGCTCAATATCTCACTTTCCTTCATACGCTTTATTCTTTGCTCGCTGATAGGGATGCGTATTGACCCTGTGGATCTACCACCGAGAGCTGTCAATGATGATATAATGAAAAATCCTTGCCCTGTACTCTACAAGGAAAGGCAAACAGCATCTCACAGTTGCTACAGGGCAATGGTGAGCGTTCTAAGGTAACATTCAGCTGCTTTACCAGCATGGCCAATGTGTCCACATTGTATGAAAAAATATTAACTAATATTTAAATCATATTTAGATCCTCTGATTTTTCCATTTTCTATCCTAGCCATCCTATACACTTAAGGACTTGTTCTTCTTTTGGTCAGAATGTCCCAAATCCTAAATCCTGAACAGATGCACAGAAGGACTTGGGAAGATTACTTTGGAGGAGAAATATGATATTTTTGATTTTCTGTGGACCTCTGTAGTCATTGACCATATGTGTATCTTATCATTGAATTTCAGGTTCTCAAAAAGATTGTTTTACTCGGAAGTTCCCATCCAACTTTAATGACAAACAGGACATCACATTTTGCAGCAACGCATACTGAGTAATGAAGTCCAAGTTGAAACAGACCCCTTCTAGGGTAGATGGCAGATCCTGGCCAAGATGAGAAGAGGTTATTCCTAGGGCGCCTGGGTCCCTGAACTGCCATTCACATCGATACTAAAGAGGTTAGATCACCTGATTTCACACTCTTGGAGTGACCACACAGGATGCCCTGCTTGCCAAGCATGCCTTCCCTACTGCAGGCTGACTCACAGTCCACCAGCTGGTGTTAAAGGGTGCCCGAGCAGCCTGGAAACCAGAGAGACGGAGCACAGCCGGAGACAGCCACAGGCCAGGCAGCCGTGACACCTCCAGCTTGCTTTGCATTGTGTCCTGCTGAACTGGAGCTCCAAGGGCTCAGGAAAAGAAGGCTTGGTGACAACAGCTAGCAGGTGCATGTGTCTGCCCCTGTACCCAAGCTCAGCAGCCTGTCTTGTTTCTCCTGCTTAGCAGCTGCAATCGACCACACATGGGCACATTACCCAGGACCCTGTCATGCCTAGGGACAGGAGCTCCTGTGTTGTTCTAGTTTTCAAATGTTCCTCTACAGGTGCCAGTATCCAGTTTTTCTTTTGTCTTTTAATTGTCATTACTATTCGCTCTGTGAATTAAAACTTTCTCAAGTGTTTAATATCAGTGGAGCAAAGCCTCTGAGGGATATTTGGTTGTTTTCTGGATTGGACTTATTCCAACTCTGAGATAAAATTTTCAATGACTAACAAAATATTATCTTAATGATATTTAAAGATATAGTAAATTCTGATAGAAGAATAAAAGCCAACCACATTATCCTAATGATATCTAAAGATCTAGTAAATTCTGATAGAAGAATAAAAGCCAACCATGGGTAAACCGTGTAAATGCAATCCGCAGTGCACAGGCTTCTTGTTGTATGTTATGCTGCTTTAGAAGTGGTGATTCATTGTTTTCCATTTATGTCCAACTTTGACAGGTTTCTTGGATTCCAGAGTGGCATGCTGCACCTCCAGTCACCTCAGTACACTGAACTATCAGAGGGCTTAATTAAAATTGTGTTGAACTGTGCAGTCCTGACAACAGTCACATAGACATGGGGCCCTGCCCTTTCTTGCTGAACTATTGGTTGGTGACAGATTCTGGGAGAGTGGGGGTTATTTTCTTCACCCATGTACACACTGATAAACCCACAAGAATCCAAGTGGGCAATTCCACCGTAACACCTATGCCTTTGGTTAAATTGAACAGATCATAGAACAAAGCAAAAGGACTGAAATGTGGGAAAGCAATTTGTAAGGGAGGGGAGGTTCATGAGGGTAGAATGGAGCTAGACAGGAATGAGGGATAGAGTATTCAGAACACATTATATTCATGTAATAATTGGCAAAGAAGAAATAAACAGTGAAAAATAAAGCAGAAACCTAAAGTAAAAACTCTATGTACTGTACCTAATCATAGAAATGTTCAGCTAGAGAGTTCCACTGCAAAAAGTACTAGTTGTGGAAGCTAAGTGGGCTCTGCTCTGCTTAATAATAGGATGGGAGATCCACATAGCATGACTAGAATCCTGCGAATTCAAAAGTTCGAGAAATCTTTATGTTTACCGAGGTTGTTTTGTAATTAGAAGACTAATTGTTGCTGCATAAGATATAAGAATAATTCACACACAAGTTGTATATTTGCAATTTTTTTGAAACCTATTTCTGCAAATGTGACATGCAATGTTTTATATCTCCATCAGTGAGCATCATACCGATGGGAAGAAAGCAGCTTCTATTGTTCTTTCCTTCTCTATTTGTTTTTCCATTTCACCAGTCCTTTTGGAGTTTAAGAAGTCTGCCATAATCACCTCGGTCAAGCTGCCTGGACTAAAGAGACCTCCTCAAAGGCCGTTGCACCCCCATCTACTTTCTCTTTCAAGAAAGCTTTTCTTCTGCTCATTTCTACTTACCTCTACTTACTCAGAAAAATATAACCTGCTTGATTCCAATAGCACTGGGTATATGATAACTTCAAATCTGGAAGGTTTTTTGTGTGCATGTGTACTCATGGGTTGAGTGAATCATGTGGGGATGGGTACACCTGTGGATGTTAAAGAATAGGGTCTCTCCCTCCACTGTTATGTGGGTTCTGGAGGTCAAACCCTGTTATAATGTTCACATAACAGGCACCTTTACCTGCTAAACAATCCAGCTGCCACTCCCATTTATACCCAGGCAGATGAGAGTTTCATTGTAGAATTCTATTTGTTTTATACAGAAATCTAATAAAAAAAAAAAAAGCATCGCATACAACATAACAGTTTATCTTCTTCCTGAAGAATAATTTGGACAATCATACTCTAAATCCATAAATTTCTACTTTTTTAAGGTAAAACTCCCTTTAACCCTTTCCTGTGGGACTTTGTAGACTTCCCAGGTAAGAAAAGTAGCCTTCATGGCCCATTTGCCATTGTTTCCCTAACCAAGTCCCTATGGTCACCTGTCTCTTCTTGTCTTCCAAAATATTTATAGCTTGTACTCACAGTTCTTCTGCCAGGAAGAAAAAATTCAAAAGGTTGCCCCCCAGGCATCATAATTCTACCTTCTTCACAGGAATCATGCAAACCCAGAGGAAATTCATCACCACCCACAGCATGTAGCACAGTGTGCTGCTGAATTTCCAGGTGTCCCTTGGGTTCCAAGGTAACACTTTGAATAAACTGTAGCTTGAGGATTCTGCCCATTTAGTCTTTTTATGCTGGAGTCAGAGGAGATACTGGACAGATACACACATGAACCAGCTATTTGTCCTAAACTACATTAACAACATACTCTTAGAAGACATTCTGTGATGCTTAGACACTAATCATTAAAGCCCATTTTTCTACACTGAACTATTCCCATTCCTACCTCTTATTATGCCCTTTGCTGATGGTTCTGAATGTCCCAGGGTTTGTTACTGTCCTTCGTCTTTTATCTATTTAACATTAGACTTGTCTAGCCTTAAACTCTGTGCCTAGACTACCTGACCATGACTAATGAATGCATTTTCAATTATTCCAAAGCTTTATCATTTTTAGAGATTTAAATTTTCCTTTCATTTTAGGATTACAAAGATTTTTTTTTTTTTTTTAGTATAACCCCGAGTATCAAATACTGGCTACTTTTGTGCTCTTTATCAGCAATAAGCAATTATTAACATGTTTTAATGCATGATTATAGGCTATACAATACATCTATTCCATATTTTAAAGATAGAAGAAAACTGGTTGTTGTCAAGGCCCCAGGGGTTATAGATTTAAAATTCATACTGTAACAATGGCTTCGCCAATCTTTCATGTCAACAACTTTTTCTTATCCAGTTCTGAGTGTCAGCAGAGATGCCCTTTACTCTCATGCAAAGATTCTTCATCCAATACAAATATTCTATAGCAGATTAATATAGTGGAAAAGAGAAATGTGTCTGTGAAATCCAAAAGTTAAGACTAGTAAAATTTCTTCTTTTACATCTTTGGGCATTTTGTTCTCTTTTAAGTTTTGATTCTTTCATTAGAGATTTTGTGTGTGTGTGTGTGTGTGTGTGTGTGTGTGTGTGTGTGTGTGTGTGTGTGTGAGAGAGAGAGAGAGAGAGGGAGGGAGGGAGAGGGAGAGGGAGAGAGAGAGAGTTTGACCTTTCCAATACAAATGTGGAAGAGTTTCTTGCAGTAGTTGGTTCTTTCTTTTCAAAATATAGGTCTTGGAGATGAAGCTCCTATCATTAGGTTTATAAGTACCCTATATTTGTTATTTTTTGTCACCTTGACACAAACCTAGACATTAGATGAGGAATTGACTATATCAGACTGGCCTGTAAGCAATCCTTTGGGGCTTTATCTTAATTAATGATTACTGTGGATAGATCCAGTTCACTGTGGGCAGTCACCTGTGGACAGGTGATTTTGGGTGTAGAAAAAAGAAAGTCAAGAAAGCTGAGGGAATTGAGCTAGTAAGCAGTGTTGTTTCATATTTTCTGCTTCAGTTACTGACTCCAGATTCCTGCCTTGGATTCCTGTTTAAACTGTCCTGAATGATGGACTGTGATATGGAAGTATAAACCAAATAAACCCTTTCCTTCCCAATCCAGTTTTGGTGATAATTGTTGTGAAAACTATTCTTGATTATAAACCTGATTATATCTGGAATCAACTATAACCCAAGCAGATGGGTACACCAGTGGGATTTTTTTTAATTGAATCATTTGAAGTGAGAAAAAAACACTTTTAATATGGATTTCTTGAGGCATAAAGATACACCTTTAATCCAGAAGTGGGGCTGAATGATCACCTTTAATCTTGGCCACACCTTCTACTAGCAGCTTGTATAAAAAACATGGAAGAAGGAAGCTCATGCTCTCTTTGCCTGTTTGTTCTTGCTCTTTCTATCAAATCCACTCTTTCACTGGCATGAGACCTTATCTCTTTGAAATGCTGGCATTATACTGAAGACCAGTTGAGACAACCAACCTCGTGTACTGAACAACCAACACGTTCTTGGACCTTCTATTGTTATACAGCCATTGTTGGACTAGCTGGCCACAGCCTAAAATTCTAATATATGAACTTTATATATGTATTCATAATTCTGGTAATCTATAAAACTCTGACTAATACACAGTTTATCACAAAAATTTAAGAATCAAACTAAGGTACCACCCCTATCCAATGTTATCTTGACAGTCTTCTTTACTTTCCTCCTAAATTAATGCCACTCATCTATATTCTGTATAAACTAGATGTGTGAAAGAGATTAGAAGCAACAACTCTGGTCTTGTCAAGCTTACAAGCACCTAGAATTTCCCCACAAATTTTATAATCTGAGTCTTAAATATCAAGGAAAACAGGTTTATTTGCTTGCCTCATTCGCTTTCTCTTTGCTGGTCTCATGTGGAGCTGAAAACACTGGCTAAGGATAAAGAGAGACAGTAGAGACTGAACTATAGCTTCATACACATCAGGCAAACAATCTATCACTAATCCACAACACAAACTCTACCACTCAGAACTTTGAATATCTGTTTACTGGGACTTCAAAACTGCAGAATGAAAGCTTCTACATTATAGATGTTTAGCACTTCTGAAAATATGATTAACCTGATAATTTTGAAATGTGAATAAATGATATTTTAAAAGATAAGGCCAAGAATAGAGGGTTTTGTTTTTAATAGAACTGTTTTGATGGCAGAAAAACAATTGGCTTCCTTGAAAAAATATAAGTAATAATATGTCCACATACACATACAAGCTTGGCATACTCAGAACTTCCAAAATATATGGTTATTATTCCTGTCATCAACACAGAGATAACTTGGGCTTGGCTTTATCAACTGAGATAACACAACTGGAACCAGTGAAGACAGCAGGATGACCGGGAGGAGCTCAAGGAGCAGGAACCTCCCAAAGAACCAAAGCCAGGACAGGAAGTCGCTGACCTTTCTCTCTTATCTTTCTTACGTGCCCTCTGCCTTGTCTCAATATGGAGGATGGAGGATGGTCTTACCTTGTACCTCACTTCTTTAGTGGGTCATTTCTCATGCTCATTCTCTCAGGCTCTTCAGAGAGTTGCTGGTGAGACATCATGATTCACGTTATCTCCTTCAGCTCTGTGTTATATATTTATTCATCTCTCTAATTAAGCAAGTCAATTAGATTCATTATAGCTTGGTCTCTTCTTTCTGAATTAATATTGTCATATATTTAAATTCATCTTTTATTTTTGATTTCCCTTGTACTATTCATGCTCTACATCCTTTTTTGTACACAAATGTAGTTTCTTGAAAGTCTTTAGGCTCATTCTCTGCTAAGTAGGTATTCACCCTCTTGCTTAAATAATGTCATCCCTCTACAACCTATCTTTAAATAGGGTTTCTGCCTATACTTTTAACTTCAGAATACTTCAAAACAAGTCTAATCCTCAGACACAGAGGTCAATCACTCTACACAGCCCCCTGGTATAATCAAGAATAGTGGTAAACATGAGCTGCCTCAGGCTGCTGCTGGAAGAATTAGATATACTGTCTCATAGCAAGCTTTCTAAATAAGTAGTATACAGTAAAATAATTTAAAATGTAGAGCATTAAATACAATAAAAGTACAGTAGCACAGTTCTTCATAATTATTATGAAGTATTATAAACTGCATAAAATAATAAGTATTTTTTACACAATTATCAATTTTGTACATTTGCTTCCCAAACCATCATCACAGAAACATCTGTGACAACACTAGAGGCTATGAGGTCACTTTTAAACTCTGTTATAGTATTGTTTTACATCTGGTCTATTGACCAAGCATCACTGTGTGGCTCATGACTAAAGAGATCTTACAAACAACACTCATCAACTCTGTCTAGTTAATGGTATGCATCCAAGCTTAGTCAACTGGTAAGTGGTAGCATACAGACCAGGCCAACTGTGTCTGGGCCCATAGCACATAACGTTCCCACTTTACCAGCATGGACTGTGTACAGAATATGCATGCTACAGATTTTAGAAGGATACAATCTTGCATTGAGATACACAGTTGATGAAGAGACTTATTTTCTGCTCCACTGGCTTCACAGACCACTGTGGAACCAGCTGGGAAAGGAAATAAGGATCTCTAGGAAATCATGGGCCATTGTGGTGGGAACTACAATTTCCTTGTTGGTAGGTGATGACCCAGCATTTCCAAACACAAAATTGATATGAAGTCAAAAAAGAAGGCAACAGTGTCAAACAGAAAGAACAGAGCATAAGAGGGGTTTTTAGGCAGAAACCAACAGTAAACTAAACTGGTATGCTGCCAGGTTGGGGAGAAAAGAGAAGTTATCATTCTAGGAAGTCATAACAGCTGACTCCTTAACACAGTAATGTCTGCTATGCAGCCAACTCACCATCAACAATAGCTTCTATTTGTAGACAATTCATTCTCTGACCAACTGCTTGGTATCTCATTTGATTCTAACAACTTGTCTTGAAGACTTGCCATTTCATTAATGAAGAACAGATCCTTAAATACTTTTTTTTTATGTACTCTGTTCTCTTTGCAGCTGACAAGTAGTGGTGTAAGGACTGGAACCAGTATATTTAAGTCTACCCTTTATTTCTCTTTGGTTACTAATTTCTTCTACAGATCTCATGCTACAGGTGGTTGGAAGCCAGCATACAATTTGTACATAGGATGGATTCGATTGTGTTTACTTTGTAGAGGAGAACCTGTTCCAAATGGCATAGCTCAAGGCTACTTTAATAATGCATAAAATGTATAATGAGAACATTAAGTGGAATACCAAGCTATAAGGCTAGAAAAGAGAATTAACCTTCCTGAAGTAATGTGGAAGTAGAGCAGATATGTCCAAGATGGCTCTGGGATTGGAAGGGAACATTTGAATTGTGCTGTTAGGATTTTGATGTGCAACTTGACAAGCAGCTATGCTGCTCATTGATACCTGGGGTGGACAGAGACAATTGGTGTTCTGCCTGTTGTGGTTGTTGTTGTTGCAGGATTTTTAATTCACCAGATTGGCTATGGAACAGACAAGGGAGTCTGGAAAGCAATAGATAAGATGAAGTCATGTGAGTTGCTCAGAGGTAAAGATTAGCAATGTTAGCACATAGTGTATATTCAAGCCATAGGCATATAAGGAGACTGATTAGGGAACACAGAAAGTAAGAAAGACAGGAGTCAGAAGTGCAGAGTGAAGTACCAGTGGGAAAAGAAAGCCACTAAAGAACCCTAAAAGGCCAGAATCTCTGTGAGGATTGACTAGCAATACCACCTCCTAGTATACAGGCCTGTAGGACAGCTCCTTTCCCGGGTGTCATCTAAATTCAGTAGGTTGCTTCTCTATAACATAGAGGGAGGTCAGGTTATAAAAAGACTGCCACTTCTGTAGCACTTTCTCAATCTCCCTTGAATCATTTGCTCTAGGGAAGCCAGCTGTCATGCCATGAGATGGTCTTGCAAAACGGAAGCCAGCTGCCACATTGAGCAGCCTGTGGAGAGGCCATGTGGTGCACTGCAAGGGTTGCCAGCAACAGTGGAAAGAGCTTGGAAACATACTCCCCAGCTGAGAGTTGCAATGACTGCAGCCTCGCCATCAGCTCACCCACACTTCATAAGCCTCACCCAGAACTGCCGGCTAAGCTAGTTCTTGATCCCAATGCACAGAAACTGGAAGACAACAGTGTTTGTTGTTTTAAGCTGTAAGGTTTGGGCACAATTTGTATGCTGGAGCAGGTAACTGGTTTGGAAATGCAGCCCCCAAGAGTAAGACAGGACTGAACATTTGCTCACAATGCAGTCATACATACACCTGTCAAGGTTGAAGGTTCATTAATTGTGCTAATAATATACTGTCTATACTTAAATAGATAGGTACACACTGAGCTACAGAAGACTGAGCTGGCAAGATCACAGGCTCTCAATCCAGCACTTAGGTTCCACTTACTGTTTCCTCTTATCACCAGTGTGATAAGTATGTGATTAGCATGTTGCATTTAGTCTCTGGGCGTGGAATTTTTGTTTGTATAAGGGGCAGTAATAGAAGCATCTTTATGGCTGTTAGAAAGATCACATGATATCCTTTTAATTGGATGCTAGAGCACTGTGAGCCCACCACAAGCACTGACTACTACCATTACCATTGTGAAGTAGATCTATAAGAAAAGACGAAAGAGGTACGGCATCCTAGATTTCATACCAGCTGATAAATAACTGCCTCCATCAATTACTGTCTTTATTTTCAATTCTACCTCTTGTCCCTTGAGTGCCGTATATATATATGGAATTATATAGAATGGAATATATATATGTATGTATGTATGTATATACACATATATATGTATATATATATAAGATTCTAGATGGAATTTACCCTTATTAAGGATTATAAAAACTCATAACCTATCCCCAGTGATATCCAAATCCTACTTGCAGAAGTTATGAAACTAAACACGAATATGGAAGACCCATATGTGCACAGCACAATGCCATATTCCTTTTCCAGGGCTTGCCTAATGACTGCCTCGGTTACCGCCCTGTCTGAGCTATTTCCAGGACACAGGTGTCCTCCAGAATATTGTATTAGGCATCTGCATAGGCACAGGTAGAACGACTGTGTAGGACCCAGAAGCCTCCTTCTGCTTCCATGCTTGCTCGTTACTCAGGTTCTTTCTACACGGGTCTTATGTCTGGTTTGGGTCTCGGTCTGCAAAAGGCCCTTTCTTTCCTGTTTTCCTCTGTGTAAATGCCTCGTGCTCTTTATGGAGAAGGAGCTCTTTTAACCCGGTGTGGTTCACAGTCTGGCCTTTTGCTGTGATACTTCTTGACTTCTTATCAACAGCTCACATCCTAGTTCTTGAGGCGCCCCTTATGCTATCCTGAACTCTACCTGTAGATGGCGCCTTGCATCGGTAAGGGCAAATAGCATTGCTCCTCCCCCAAATCCCCTCCCCCCCCTTCCACTCTCACCCTACCGGATTCAGGTTTCTTGTTGACTAAGACAGTCTCTCCCCCAAAGACATGGCATTGGCTATGTAGAGAGATCATTCCACTGTCTTTGTCCTCCATACCTGAAAAGAGTCTGCTGACAATCATTTCTTAAGTCCCACCAGTGTTATGAACTTTTATCACTGGCGTGTGATAAATTAGATCATCTCTCTGAGTCCTCTAAGTCTCTCTGTCCGATGTGGGAAAACACAGCAGGCTTGCTAAGAGATGAAGGTGTCGTGATAAAGCTACATGACTGATGTATTCACATTCCCAGTAGGGTCTGGCTTTTGCTAAACAGGCCCGAGTGCAGGAGTTCAACACTTTACCTACTAGCAACCCGTCACACACAAATGTCTTTTTCTCGTGCTCTGACAATTCCTGGAATGCAGCTTCACTTCCTCTCCTGGGGGGGAGATATAAATAGTTCAATATCCCATAAACATCTTTTTCTCTTCCCAAAATACCACTATCCCCCAAAAGAAGGTCTGATTTCATCAGTATCCACTGTTGTATTTCTGGAAAGAACACTGAGAATGTTTGATCCTAGACACGCCAGCTGAAGTGACAAATCTCTTCTGAAAGCCCTGTCCCATTTCCTCCTATCATCTCCAAAATAAGTCTACTTTCTCAACTGACCCATCCCTTGGATCATTTTCCTCAGAAAAGTCCTATGTGAGACAAATAATCTGTTGTCACACAGCTGTCCTGTTCCATGAAGGGAAACTTACTGTTGGTGACGTGATGCTGTCTTCCAACTTCACGAGCTCAGATCTCCTTTACTTCTTCATTTATGCTATTTTTATTTTCTACATCTGAATTGTATGAAAGGCAGGGCTGACTACCTAAGCAGTCTATCAGGTCTGTAGTGGTGACCAACATTTCTCCTCCCTGTATTTCATTGCCTTGTATTTCTCTCCCACTCTCAGGTTGACCACACTTGGCTGCTCATTTCTCCTAGCCATTTGCCAACCTCACTGTTCCAACACATGGTCATCCTACAGAGTTCTGACCCTATTGGGTTGTAAGAACCAGACCAGCCTCCAGACTAACAGCTTTTCTAAAGTCTTAGACTCTCTTGGCAACAGAGATGACAGCTGTAACCTCTTCCTGGTACATTTCTCACAGCTGGATATGCTTTGAGCTTCTGGTCATCCAGGGAGGTATGATCAAGAGTCAGATTTATAGACAACAACATGCAAGAAAAAGAAAGAAGCAGTTTCTTAAGATCCATATAAAATACAGAAACAAGAATGAATTCTCAATCCCATCATGTATACAACTTTGTGTTATTCCTACAAGCAAAACCTGGAGGTCTTTCCAAATATGCCCAGCTGAGTGCTTCTGTTCATGCTGCCCTCATACGAAAACATTCCCAATGTCCTGCCCCTCTGCCCTCTGTGTGTTCCACACACACAAAGACTGTTCTCCCTGGAGGAACTAGAACTAAGCCATTCACTTCTTAAAATGGTTTTGATTCATGAATCTTCATAGAGAAAATTATTCTATTCATTGATGAGACCAGAGGATGAGCCATTTGACAATCTCTAAGATCACGTCTATTTCAAAATTCTGTTTGTTTTTTTTAATAACACCAACACAAAGGACTTTCAGAAATATATCTCACTCTCCTTCCTTGAGAAGAAAAATATCAGAGAACATGAAAATCCATCTATCTTCACAAGACCTTTTCAAATAAAAGTGAGTCATAAATTTCCTAAAATAAATCTCATTAAGATACCTACATGCCCTTATACCCACTTTACAGGTGAGGCAATGCAGGTACAAGGTTAAATAGATTTTACCGCAACAGCATTGGTGAGTAGGAGAACTTGAAACCACTGGACTCCACAACATTTACTCACTTCATGCTTTTAGCAACTAAAAATATATGCAAATAGAAGCTATTATTTTTCCAGTGCCGTACAGCTCTCACCCTCTAATTTAGATAATCTACAACTTTGCTTTTAATAGGTTATCAATAAGCATATTTAGAGCTGTTCCTTGCAATTATTTGTGGTATATGAATTTAAAATAATCTCAGAATAACAGAGAGGTTTTATTTTACAAAGGGCTTGCAAATTGAGTTTCCTTCATCTGAAAAACCTCTCTACAAAAAATTAGCCATTCTATTTCACATTTTATTTTTAGGCCACTCTATGGTTTCTTACCATCCTGTACAGTGAATATCAAAGAATCACAAACATCCTGTCTCTCTGTGAGGACTTTCCTCATATTTCAAAGACCCTGTTCAAAACTTAATTTATAGACCAGGCTAATCTTAGAAATTGGTGTTTTTTAAATAACACACACCCTGCTCAGGTTTGAAATAATTTTTTACAAATAAGGAGTGATCAGTGATTGGCTCTCATGTGTCATGCTGAATTTAACAGTGACTACATTTCACAATTTTTCCTACAACTTGCTTTATTCTTTGATGAAGTATTAAACTAAAATAATAAGCCAGACCCACATAAGAGTAAAATGAAGAGATTTCCACTATGACTGACAACTTACATATTTATATGAAGAAGGAGCATTTAATATTATCATTACTTTTTTGTTGAATTATTAATCACTTCACATGA
The DNA here is from genome assembly GCF_947179515.1 of Apodemus sylvaticus. Lineage (NCBI taxonomy): Eukaryota > Metazoa > Chordata > Mammalia > Rodentia > Muridae > Apodemus > Apodemus sylvaticus. The sequence continues at coordinate 15,916,423 of NC_067483.1, forward strand.
CATGTGTAGTACAAATAACAATAATAAAACTAGAAAAGAAATTATGTAAGTATATTCGTCTAAAAGATATGCTACTTGAAAGTGAACTTCAGAAATGACAGTTTGAACTTGATTACTTAATTTCACCAAATTTGGGTGGCTCAACGAAAGCTGTTACTCTGCACTGGGATTTCCATGCCTCATCATTGTTCTCAGCTCTTAGGCTGTCAGGATGACATGAGCTGTATTTTCTGGGGGCCATGTTTTCAGTTTGATTAAATTGTCAGTCTCCTTATTGCGCACAGTAGGACCTAATCAAAGAGTACTGGAGATTTCATAGGCAAACACAGGGTTGAATCTCGCAGCCACATTTTATGTAGCTTGTAGTTCATGTGTCTTAATATGCAGCAATTAACACATTTGAAAAAGTAAGCACAGAGGTCATTCTCCAGGATTGATTTTCTATTGCTGCTATGACAAATGAATACAAATAAGCTACTCACAATGGCGCAAACATATCATCTTCAATTCTGGGGGCCAAAACACATTATTCTAGTGTCTTTTCGTTTGAGAAAGAATCAAGGGGGAGTTTCCTGTCTTTTCCAATTAACAGAGGCCACTCACAATTCCATGGCTCCTGGTCTCTCCTTTGCCCTTGAATCAAGCACAGGCTAGTGACCTGTGCTTGGGGACCCAAGCACAGGCTAGGGACCTTCCATGCTGAGTCTAAGCTTGATTCTATCTCACTTTTTAAAACTTGGTAATTGTGCTGAAGTAATCTAGTGGTATGAAATTTTCTCCCTCTTTGACTACCAAATGATTGGCAGTTTTATTTCTCTTTTCTGTGTCAGGTGTGTGTGTGTATGTGTGTGTGTGTGTGTGTGTCTGTCTCATCTCTCTGCTCTTATAAACTTTCCACTAACCACTTTCCTAAAAGATTTAACTGTTAACACAGATGTACATCTCTGTTGTTGCTGTTGTTGTTGTGTTGTAATGTTTTATTTTTATTTTATTATATTTTATTTTGTTCTGTTCTGTTGTTGTCACTTAGAAGCCTGTTCTTTTCTAATGACAGAAGGGGAGTTGATCGGGATAGGAAGGAATGTGGGGAGGAACTGGAAAGAGGGAAGGGAAGGGGAACTGTATTCAGGTTATATTGTATGGGAAAAGAATTTATCTTTATAAAAGGAGGTGAGGTGGGTTCTGGTGCCAAATTAGGTCCTCATGCTTTTAAACTCCTGCCCCCACCACACACAGATGTGATTGTGAGACACGAAAGCTGAAGAGGATTTTGTGAAGGACAGAGTCCAGAGGAAGAATAAGTAAGAGTAATAAATCTCACATTTTCTCCTCTTCGCAGAATCTAGAAATTTATATATTTCATCACTCATATATTACATCTAGCATATATTACATAAAAGCATAAAGGGAACTGTTTGAATGAAGGAAGGAAGCTGTTATGCTCTTTAATGGAGGATGGGAAGAGGAAACAAGGACAGTTGTTTAATGGGTCTTGAATATGAGCAATGCAGAGTGATATTTGTATAAAACTGTCATCATGTCAAACCATTTTGTTTGACTAAAGACAGGTTTAAAAGATAATCATACTCTGTATGAGTCTAGAGAAGCAAGTCTAAAATGTACATACTGTAAAATGTAAAAAGTAGCATGTTTTCTTAAGGAAGATCTAAGTGCAGTCATGAACCAAGTTATGATGTTTTGGTGAGCAACTGACACAGAAGTACAACAACAACAACCTCAGATACTGTTCCTTATCTCTCCACCTTAGAAGGAACAGAGTCTTACTGGCGTGGACTCTCCAGACTGGCTAGTCTGGGCGCTTCTGTTCCTTATAATGTCATGGTACAATCAAAATCATCTTCCACTCCAGGGGTGTCCCTCTTTCCAATTGACAAGCAACAGAGAGGAATAGTTGTGATTTGTCTATCAAAGTCCATCACTTGCCAGGATTGATATTTTGTAATTCCTCATTTTTCCCGATGCCTCATGTCAATTGTTCTTAATTCCACTCAGGAGATAATTGCCTCTAATCAGTCAAATACCTGGTGTTGTGCTAAGATACAAGGCACATATCCTGAAACAATATTTAAGCCCCCACCACTGTCTGTCTGTCTTTGTCTCTGTCTCTCTCTCACTATCTGTGTGTGTGTGTGTGTGTGTGTGTGAGCTGTGCACATGCTGATGCAAATGTGTGTCTATATTTTGAGGTAAAAGCAGCAGGGCAGATCTGTAGAAGCATCACTTTTAGTGAAACACCAGCACATAAGCTATGATTCTTATCCATCTCTGTTTCTCTGGGTCCTGATTCAGGCCATGGACTTCAGCAGTTCTGGTAACTGGGCCCCATCCCCACAATCTTCCACCTCCAAAATGTTCTCTCAAATGTGAACACAATAGTACTCGTTTGCCCTGGGCAGCTCAAAAGTAACACAACCATGAGAATAATGGGTGCTTTAAAGCGCCTGACTAGTAAACAGGAGATCCTGGGTTCGAATCCCAGTGGTGCCTGATTTATGTGGGAGAATAATGGGTGCTTCATTTTGTCCCCGGACTAAGACTCCCTGTGTTCCATTTTGCCATCAGCTTTACTTCCTTGCAAAGTCATTATAGTCAAGGTGGTAAAATGTACCACAGGGGGGCTCAGGTCCCTCTGAGGCTGTCCCTACTGAACCTGTATTCTGAGAATCACATTAGCATTTTCCCATGCGCAAATGATGTCCTTTCTTCAGAAACAAGACCAATAATCACCCCTCCCATGAAACATTCACCCATCCACTCTGAAAAGAATTGTTCTCTGCTGATTCTTTGTAAGGGATTCACACAGGACTATATACATACATATATATATATATATATATATATATATATATATATATATATATATATATATATATATATATATAATGTATCTGCTGCTTAGGCCTTAGATCTTTTACTTTGCTAAGTATCAAGGATGCTCTCCAGATTATAAACTCCTTGAGAGCAGTCACTGCCTTTATTTCTCTTTGAAACATCTACTAACTAGCACAGCACCTTGCCCACAGCAAGGATACTGTGTTCAAGTCTGTCAGACAGAATTCAGTGGATCTGTAGTGTCAACTTCCAGAGCGCTGTCACAAGCACTGTGTTTCTGCAGTGAACGCTCCTTGGAGGTGGCAGGGGGAGGTATATCTTTCCCCTGTTTTATTCACAAACAGAGAAGACCCAGAAAGGAATTGACAGGAATCAACAGAGAGGAACCCATTGCATTGTGTTTTTCTGAAAGAAGACTGAGTCTCTTGTTAACTGGCCAGCTCAAAGGACAGAATGGGCACGTTACAGAACAATAAAGGCCAGAGACATAAACCTACAAAGGGCCGCAGCGAATTAGACCAGAAATACTGAATTACACATCACTATTCCTGAAAACAAAGACCTATGGATTCATTAAAAATTCCTAATACTGTGAGAGTTATGTATGTACTTGGTACCAAAACAACTGTCCAATAATGAATATTTATGGAAAAAAGGAGCTATGAAACCACAAACGTGATTTTAGAATGCTATTGTTATCAGTCCTGCTAAATTATTTTCATTGTCAAACCAAAAATATCTTGAGTGGACAATACAGAAATAATCTAGAGCACCAAATTGCATTAGGAGGGTATTAGCTGACTCAGGAGACTAATTATAATGAGGTATTGAGCTGATTATTTTTCATCTCATTCTTAAAACCATAAACCACACCGTGCAGGTGGTGGCTGCCAATCAGCGTCCATGTGGGAAGGTTAAAATATCCTTGAACAAGGGTCAGGAACTGTGGCTGTCATTAACTTGCTAACCTTGGGAACTCTTAATAAAGATCGGTTCCCACATGGGAAACAGATGCCTTCCGCAGGGAATACGTCAGTGGTAGTGGCTGAAGCTACTCAGATGCAGAAAACCACAGAAAGACTGCATGCACACAGGCACACATGAGTGTGTGTGTGTGTGTGTGTGTGTGAGAGAGAGAGAGAGAGAGAGAGAGAGAGAGAGAGAGAGAGAATGTGTGTGTACATGAGAGGATGTGTTTTCACGTGTGTGCATGTGTGTATGAAAAAGTGTGTGAGAGAGAGGATGTATTGTGTGTGTAGGTGTGTGTGTGTAGGTGTGTGTGTGTGTAGGTGTGTGTGTGTAGGTGTGTGTGTGTGTAGGTGTGTATGTGTGTGTGTTTGTAGGGGTGTGTGTGTGTGTGTGTGTGTGTGTGTGTGTGTGTATGCAGGTTCTCACTCATCCTCCCCAGACTGATACTATCTTGCTTAAGGACCCAGTTTGGGGTTACTATCAACTAGATGATTATAATTTGAGCCAGTGTTATTCATCTGTGTCCTAAATTACAGTGAGTAACATAAATACTATCAAAACTATTTTTCTCACTTCTAAAATCTATCAGCCAGAAGTCAAGGTCATACAATCATTATTCCTATTTCTGAATCTATTTGTTGAAAACAATAAGAATATCATCATATGGTAGTTTTTGAATCAAGCTTTAAAATAAAGCTATTTTACTTTATTAACATCCCGATAAAGCCCATGAGACACACTTAAAAGATTACCTAGGATGCTCTTGGTGGGATTTCTTAGTGCTTCTGACTGCTAAGTGCGGAGCCTGGAAAAATGGTTAGAGACTAGGTCCTGAATCCCAGCTGCTTTTGATTACTGACAGAGATAACACATTGTGTTCTAATTATTTCTTTACACATCTGAATGATCCTAGAGAGAAGAAAGGAGGGTGCTGTAATTCTTCAGCAAAAACCACCACACATGTCTGATGGGGGCCAAGGAAGAGTGGATCAAGAGAGGCCATTGCCAATAATGTCACTAAATGCTGGCCATGTTCTTGGAGGGCAGGCCCTGCTTAGTCTCACACCCGAGGGAATCTCTGTTGCTGTGTGTTTTAGATTCCTCTTCCACTAAATGTGATCAACATTGCTGGATTCACTGGGTCACCAAGAAGATGGGCAGTTTGCAATTAATAGAGAATGTAATAAATGGGATATCATGATTTCACTTTACGGCAGCACTAATTGGTTTACTCCAAAGGTGAGGGGCCTCAGTCCTTCACAGACAATGGCAGTGTCCAACGCTGACTCTGGCTGTCAACCCCCACACTGCCTGCAGAAACTCTTGGGGGGAAAATGGAAAACACCCAGACTGGTAATAGTCTATTGAATCTAAAATCATTAATATACTCATATATATATATAAACATACCCACATCTGAAGACTTGTTTGTGGAAGGTTGCATCCGACTCCCAAGGACTCTCCATGTCAAAAAAAAGAACCAACAAAGCTTTACAAGGGAGGCATCATGAGGATTAAAATACTAAGGATATAGTATAGAGGTAAAAGAGTCATGTACTTTTTGAAAATAAGGGTTTTATACCACATAACATTTCATGGTATAAACATGGCAGGTTCCAATTGTTTAAATTGATTTAGCTATGAACTTTTACAGAAAATATCAGCATTAATATCTTACATTTGGTGCATATTCAATAACTGTTGGATTTGGAGATCTAATTTAACTTGACCATTTTTACCCCTAAGCTGAAATTATAAAATCTCTCCCTTCATGCAGCATCTATAAATTTTGCCTAACTCCATCTTTTAGTTCATTAAAAATAAAACTTTATCTAAATCTAATAACTCACAATAAAATTGAAAATTATACTTATTCTTATTAGAATGAGTCTGAAAAATCTTTAAAAAGGATTAAATTTTATTGTGTCATATTTATCAGACAATGTGTTGAAAGATACAGGTATTTTGATGTTGAAGGTAAATTTATGAGCAGTAGTATTTATGTATTTTCATGTATATTGTCCAGGTTGTCTAAAAAAATTATATATGCTACATAGATAGTTAGATAGATAAATAGATGGATAGATAGATAGATAGACAGATATATAGAAGGATAGATAGATAGATAGATAGACAGATAGACAGGCAGATAGATAGATAGATAGATAGATAGATAGATAGATAGATAGATAGGCAGATATATAGAAGGATAGATAGATAGATAGATAGATAGATAGATAGATAGATAGATAGATAGATAGATAGATAGGCAGATATATAGAAGGATAGATAGATAGATAGATAGATAGATAGATAGATAGATAGATAGATAGATAGGCAGATAGATAGATAGATAGATAGATAGATAGATAGATAGATAGATAGATAGATAGATAGATAGATAGATAGATACGTAGATAGAAGAACTGGCAAGCCTAAAAACCTACAAATTCATGTCATAATTTTAAAGCCACTATGTGAGAGAATTATCTACTATTTGACGTTAGAACAGACCTTCTTCTGATGAGACCATCAACTGATTGAACCAGTCACAAGCAGGCAGGCAGCCCATTTCACTCAGTATTCAAATTTAAATGTTGATCGCATCCCCCAAACCAACCTTATAGAAACACCCAGACAAGTTAGACAGAGTATTAACCATCACTCTTTTCCTACAGCTTAAAACATCTTATGTTAGAAACTTAATATCGAAAGTCATATTTTAGTGATAGTTAGAGATGTAGTCTATTTTAACTAGGATTAGGTAAAGTCATTAGGATGTAGACATTTTAAGAAGACAGAGAAAGGCAAGCACACTTGCTTATCTCTCCCGTGTTGTGATATCTACTCTCTTTAAATACAGCAAGAAAATCCTCACTAGACACTGTCACCATGTTCTTACACTTCCCAAGACACAGAAGCATAACACAAATAAACTTCTTGCTATAACTTGGCAATGAAATGTCCCCCACAGGCTATGTTGTGTGCTTGGCCCTCAGCTCTGATGCTATTTTGGGAGGATCTGAATCCCAAGCGAAAGAAGGAGGTCACCAGGGATATGCTTTGAAGCTGATTCCTAGATCCAGGAACTTCCTTACTCTTTGTCTCTTGGCCTTTGTGAAATGAATATGTTCTCCTTCTGAGACATCACTACCAGTACATTCTATCTCATCCCAGACCCGGAATTCAGAGTCAAGGGCTGTGGATTGAAAGGCCTGAAACGCTGACCCAAATTCCATCCTTCTTCCTTTAAGTTGACCTCTCAGACATTTTGGTTTTTTGTTTTTTGTTTTTTGTTTTTTGTCACAGCTGTACAAAAGTAACATGACTATTCTTTATGCATTCCTTGCTCGGTGTGTTTTCTTATAGTGTTTTGGTAAAGCATAAAAATACCTTGGGTGATGAATTTTCACCAAGTTTTGGTACAGAATTATCACCCTTTATAAACGTGGGAGAAATTTTCTCTCTTTAGATTAGGAGGCATTATAAGCTACTGGTGGCCTAATGTCAAGGAAGTGCCAAGGGGCTGAATTGAATTACTTTTCCTAGCACCTGGAAGTTATGTTGCTTAGGCATCCTGATAGCTTTTTAGGCTTCATCTGCTTTATCTAGTAAGTTGTACAACACTCTACAGATTCTGACTGTAATATTTAGAATGATTGAATGAGATGACTTAAGTTTAACAAATCTGTCACACTACTTCTCAATTAACATTAGCTGCTCAGAATTGATAATTATATTGTTGCAACCCTAAGTCCTACTTTGAGTCATTCTGAAATCTCAGAAATGGCCCAGTTGCCTTAACTAGAATATTTAATACCACCCTGCCCTTGAGAATTGCAGTGGTTACTTAAGTACACAGTGTTATCAGTTGTTTATATAGATCACTTGGCCACAGAGCATTTGCATGATCAATCTTTTAATAACATACTAGTTCAACCAGAGGAGTTTGTGTATTCAGGAGCTCAGTGAAACCCAAAAAGCTCTCACCAGATTAGGTAGGGAGGTGGACAGGCTGGACAGGGTAGAATCTCAGCTGCTCATTGGCTGTACCCAAGCTGCACTGAATAACCCTTCCCTCCTCAGTCACCTCCACTTAGGGTGTGAATGGCAGTGAGAGGGCCTTTCTAGACAGGCTTTAGATTTGACCCCAGGAAGAAAGGTTAGAACTGTGAAACAGAAAGTGCCTTCTAGATTGGTCATATGTAAAACCAAATGTTTTTTTGTTTTTGTTTTTGCTTTTTTTTTAAGTAGTTTCATCCCTCAGGTACTGTTTGATTGGTTGATTGACTTGAAGGAGGATCTCTTATTGGCCTGGAATTCACCAAGTGGGCTGGGCTGGTTGGTGTGTGAACCCCAGGGCTCACCCTTGATCTTCTTGTCTCTATCTGGTGCTTCCAATGTGCTTTTTGATTGTTGGTTGGTTGGTTTTTATTTTTGTTTTGTTTTGGCTTGGTTTAGTCTGGCTTGGTTTTGGTTTTGGTTTGGTTTGTTTGTTTGTTGTTTGTTTTTTTCATGTGGGCTGTAGGATCTTGTTGGGGCCACAGGCTACACAGTGAGCTAACTGTCCTGAATGGTGGACAGCAGATGGCTCACAGGATCAATCCAGACTTAACCTATACACAGAAAACTGTAACAGTGCTATAGGATAAAGAAACCTTTCCAGTGTCAGGACCCTCTCCTTACTTCTTCATGGGACTCATTTGTTATGCTAATTGTGTCTTGCGTATTCAGAGCTTCTGGGCTAATTAATATCCACTTATCAGGGAAGAAGGTTTATGGGACATATGGGGGGGGGGACTGGGAAAGGGGAAATCATTTGGAATGTAAACAAAGAATATAGAAAATAAAAAAAAAAGATCAGAGGGGAAAAAAATAAAACAACATAAAAAAGAAAGAAATCATAACGTTGTTTTCTAAAGAGTGCAGGAACCCCTGCCCTCTCCCCACCACCCTTTCTCTGAAAACTCTCTGGGGAGCAGTCAGAATCCTCAAGGTCAAAGGGGATTCATAGCCATCTCCTCTCACATCCCATTTTTCTCTTTTTTCTGTTCTTATCATGGACTGCTTCTTCCAGAACCCAGAGTTTTCTCAAAATAAGTCACCTCAACTCCCTGCAAAGTTTAGATGCTCCCCCCAACCCCCAACACTCACACACCAGCGTCCTCCTGCCCTCTTGTTCTCTTTCATCCAGCTCTGGGTTAGCACTTTCTAACTCCCCCAGCCAATAAAGAAGTTTAAACATTTAAATGCGGTTTTTAAACCACATTTAAAGAATTAACCCATTTTGCTGATCTAAACCACGGGGTGCCAACCGGACTTTAATTGCTTTCTTCTGGTGGGGTTCCAGACAGCTCCTCAGAAAGAAGGAGCGCACATTCCTGGCACCAATTGGCTAATTCAATTTACTTCAACAGCATTAGCCTCTGTCAGAATATTCATGAGCAGGGGAACCAGGACCCGCGGAACACGCTGGAGGCAGCCACTCGGGCTAGGAAAGGCGCGAGGGAGGGGAAGAAGCGGACCGCGCGCCGTTCTTAGAGGACGGTGACCAGGAGCACTAGGCGGCTCTTTTCACCCTCCTGGCAGAGAGCTGAGGGCCGCGGGCATCAGCGGATTTGCTGCGCTTGTCATCAGCTCTCGACTCCCAGCGATCGAGCGGAGACTTTGAAAACATCCAAAGGCTGTAGAGCTGTGACACTTTTGACTTGGGGGGAAGGGGGGTGGGGCGGGGGCAGAGAGACGAGCTGAGGCGAAGGGACTCAGCAGGACACTCGTTCGCCCAATGAGGAAGGCAGCGATGTGAGCTGGACACCCGCCACGGCGGAGTCTCAACGTCTCTGGAGAATCGCCGGCTGTGCCAGGTAAAGCTGAGGGCTCTGGTCGGTCCCCATGCATCTGTCCCCAGGCACCAGAGGTCACTCTGGGAAAGCCGGGTGCACTGTGCGTGGTCCAGCTCTGCGTAGCGCCTTCCCCTCAACTCTCCGCCGCCTAGGGGGCCACCCTGTCGACCTGGGTTCCACTTCCTGGGACTTTTCGGGGACGGGGTGCAGGAAGGGATATACTCAGCTAGTGGAAGGCTCTGTGTGTAGGAGAGCTGCTGTGCGGCGGGATAGCCAGGCAGGTGGAGAGTGTTGCGTACTGGAATGTGCTCACCAGGTGATGGTGACATGGGGAGCGCGGGGAGCCAGGGCGCTTGACCTGAGCCCTTCGCTTCCCTTGCGGCCGACAGCATCTCCATACTGCCAAGGAAGAGGTTGTCCGAGTCCCCAAAGGGGCAGTTGTGTTCAGAGCAGAGGGTCCGAGGCACCCACCGGCCGATCCTGATTCTGGGATGCAAGGCGCCCCCGCAACAAAGCTCAGCGGTGGGAGGAGAATGTGATGTGGTGGTGACTCTCGTCCCTGCCACCTGCCGGACATCACCAACTCCCCGAATTTCCTGTCTCCCAGTCCTGGCAATCTCTGGGAAAGCTCTGAATTGCGCGCGGGTGGTTTGAGCTCTGTTTGTCCTGGTGCTGATGTTTGAACAGAGCTCAGAGGTGATGGGGCAAGTAAAGGGAGTCAGATAAGGTGAAACATATAGGTCAAAAAAAAAAAAAAAAAAAAAAAAAAAAAAAAAAACCGCCTCCACCATGTCCCAACCTGTCCTTCAGACTGTTAACTGGCTTCCAAGCTGTGGCACCTGACTGTGGAGGGGGGGTGAGGGCAGCTTCAAGACAACACCAGAATCCTTTAGTTATTTCCCAGCTGAGCCTACCTGTGTATGAAGGAGGAAGTGGGGCTGGGACCCTGGCGCGCGAGAGAAGAGCTGAGTTAATCGCTGGGTAGAGTTTACTGTGAAATCAAAACGATTGTTATTAACGTTGTTTTTACCAGCTTGGTCATCAGGAAGGATTGGGGTTTGGGGCGTTGATAATAGCACAGAAATTCAGCCTGTACCCACCGCTGTCTCTCACATAATGTAACCAGACCTCCTCTAGTCTCTGATTTGTCTCCATCAAAGAAAACAAATGCCTCAGAATTGTGCTGCTCGGGCCTGGCCGAGGACTGTGGACTGTACCTAGCTGAGAACAGCACGAACAACAGAAAGTCTTAACAGTAATGCAAGGCACTGATTCCCTCTCCACTCTCCTTAGGGTCTCTTCTCACGGTAGAGGCAGAGCCACCCTGGAGTCCACACTTAACCCAGCTTCCCCTTCTGCTGTCTGGGCAAGTCACTTGCTTGAAGTTGCAGAGCCCTCCAGCTTTTTGAGTGCACTTCCTAGTGTGGGCAATGTTTCCTTTAGTTTTAGGAGGAAGCCTCAAGGACGCCTGAGGTTGCTTGCTACCGTCTTGGCTTAGCCCTTGATCAGATCAGTTCCAGGGCACAGGCTTGGTCCTGCTGATGAAGCATAAAACAAGACAGGAATGTGGAAGTCAGTCCTGGCAGTTACTGCGTGCAGGCGATGAGGTCAAGCCTCTGTGCTGCCCGCATCCTTTCCTGCCAGAGAAGAAAGAAAGACAAATGATGTGCAAGTAGGACATAGACAAACTGAAATTGAGCTCCTAGAGTCAGCCGGGCTGTAGCCACTGACTTTGGGGTGACCTTTACTGTGCTTCTGATTTCCCCTTTGCCAAAGTGCTGAGCCGCCATTCTGATGGTCATGCGATGGTCTAGTTTTGTATTTTAAGAGGTGCTCTGAACACATTGAGAAAGGACAGTCTATAAAACACGCAGTGTTAATCTTCTGTGAAAAGTTTGCTACCTCGCAGGTTAAGGAGGTACATTTTTAGCATGTGTGCCACGTGGCAGGGTGACATTAAAATGGAAAAGCAAAGTACAATCATAAAAATGACTTAGCATTCTTGACAGTCTTGCGCATACTTGTAGGAAAATTATCTTTAATTTGGGGAGAGTTGCTGGGGAATTTAATCAATGTTTGTACTACTGAGCCACTTCCCTCCTACCTTTCTCCTCAGTAAAATTATATGACCTGGTTCTCACCAGAGAGATGTGATGACTGTTGTAAGCGCTGGGGATTGAGAGGAGAGACTGAGGATTGTGAGGAGAATGCCAGGGTTTAAAGACCGGGATGGGAGGCAAGGTTCAAAGCGGTTAAGCGGTCTAGAATGATGAGTGGAACCAGCACTGCTTTTCCATGTTCTCAGACGGTGTGAGGTGTCCTTCTGCTACTGACCTTAGGAAACTTCAAATCAGTGGTTCTCAACCCGCCAACCCGCAGTTTGCAACCCTTTGAGGGTCAAATTGACCCTTTTGCAGAGGTTGCTTAAGACCATGGGAAAACACAGTTATTTGCGATTATAGTTACAAAGTAACAACAAAAATAATTTTATTACTGTGGTCACTGTCATATAACCAACTGTGCTAAAGGGTTGCAGCACCAGGAAAGCCGAGGACTGTCACTTTAAGTGATGGCAGTGCCTTCTCCTGATCTTTGCACTGGAAGGACTTCTTTTTATCTTGCAGACTGTAACAGGGGAGTATTTACCATCCCAGAGGGCTCAGAAGTCTGTTTTCAGACCCTGATGTGAGTCTCAATTTTCCTCTCATTCTGGAGCTTCTCAGTCTACAGCTGTTGATGAATTTAAATAAATAGCTGGACCTCATCAAGAGAGCCACTGAGAAACCCTGATGTCTTCTGGTGACACAGCTATAGAAAGGCCTTTGAGCTAGAAAATTGGGAGTTTAGAAATGAAAAAACAAAACCCCGATTTCTCTCTACCCACCTACCAATTCTTACAGTTTCTACCCTCCCCCCACACACACAGTAGTGAGAACCATTTACTTAAGCATTATATTTCCGTATTTGTACAATCTTGAACTTTAAATGTGGTTTGTCTAGTAGCAGTCTAGGGAAGGAGGGAAAATGTACAGAGACACGGAAGGAAGAGCTGCTGTGGCTAGGACATAAATCAGCCAGGATATATGGGGGGTGATGAGAATAGGTCTTTTCACCCTTAAAAAAAGAAGAAGTCCACTTTGGAAGAAAAAGAAGTCTGATTATTGGGATCCCAGCCTGAAACTGAGGCAGCTGATGCTGAGAGGAGCCAAAGGGTGGTTCTTCTTAGTTTAGAGACAGCAAGACAGCCTCTGCCAAAGGCGGCTGTAAACACGGGATAAAGATTTCATTGTGAGGTGGTGTGACTGGAATAATTACAGCTAACTGTCCATTCTAACCTGCAGGGCTGCAATCAGGGCTGCAGAGCAACAAAAATAAGAGCAACTGGGGACATAAGAGAGTGGCATGGACTACTTTCATTTGCCCGTCTTTTACTTCATAGTGACACTTGGTAGTGGTTGGGATGGGGAGAGTGGGAACTGAGACATTACTCTGTCCCCCCACCCTTTGTAGTCTGTTGTGGTTGGGGACAAGATTTTTCATGTCTTAAAGCCAGCATATGATGAGGGATTGTGTTCAATAATAATTTGTAAAATATTAGGCTTTTCTTTCATTGTCAATGCAAAGTGCAAGGAGAAAATTTTCCATTCTTGATACTTATTAATTTTCTCCTTCGAAGTAAATTGCACACAATGACTAACGCTGTACGTTATGTCAAAGATATATGCTCCTCTCTATTTACATCTGCAATTTAAAGACAAAAGAAAATGTATTTTGTATGACCAAGGCTGTTTAAGCAACTGAGCATTTGTAACTATTAGAGGCTTAATAGACAGAGGTTGGGACCACAGATGGTGAGGAATCCTTAGTGTTCAAGAGAGGCAAGTGCAAACAGTGTATTCATCAGAGAGCATACTCCCACAATCCTAATATTGGCATAGACTATAGATCGGAAGTTGTTTCTGTTTGAATTGAAAATGGACTATCTTTAAGTGTCAGTGTTAAGTATAATTGTTCTGGGAATAAAAGGCACTGTTATAAAGAAAGCATAATAAAGTAAGATAAGGTCATGCAGTCTTGTGGAAAGAAATACTCAATTTCTCTTAGATATTCATCTTGTCTCTTTGTTTAAGAAGGATGACAGTATCTGTACTGACCTTTAGTGTTTTTATCCACCATGAATCAAAAGGTACCACAAAGGCAGAACACTTGCTAGACGTACAAAATGTAAATTGGTTCAAAATATAGAACTATCTGGCTCTCAGCAGAAAAAAAATCTATTTCATGAAATGCACTTTCTATAGCAATTAAAAATAGAAAGTCACATTGCCACATTAAGTTATGGCAACAACCCATTTTAAAGAGAAATTTAGTCTTTTCACATTTAATTGCTATTCATGGCTTGCTGAGTAGTTTTCCAGAATAATCCACCATCTCTTGCTAAAAGAGATGGTCTAGTTGAGAACATTCCTAATTACACATGGACTGACAATTTTAGAACCCTGGGAACACTCTACTTAAAGCATTACTCAAGTACAACACAAAATAAAATGGCCCAACTCGCTTCAAAGGATGTCTTAGCATTTAAGAGATCGTAAATCAGAGAGCATTTGGTTTGGAGGTATACATCAATGCTCAGTAAAAGAGTAAAGAGCCACAAATCTTGACTGCTTTTTAAAACAAATAAAGCTTCTTTACTACCATTCCCTTCTTCTAGAAACATATGCATCAGTCCCCTGCAACTGTACCAATGCCAAAAATATACACCTGGGGTGGCAAGAAGGCTCAGCGGGTAAGGGAGCTTGCTGCCAAGCCTGTTGATCTAACTTTGATCCGTGGTTCCACATGGTTGAAAGTGAGACTGGACTTCAGAAACGTACCTGATCTTCATGTGTATCTATCATGTAGTAAAACATACTTGGAATTCCTGAAATGAATTTGGGGGGGCTTTTTGGTTTGGTTTGGTTTGGTTTGGTTTGGTTTGGAATTTTTAGGATAGTTTAGCAATCTGAGATTAGAACATATTCTAGTGAATATAGTTGTCTCTTATAAAAGAGATTGTAGTTTTAGTTTCTAGCTTCTGTTATAGCTCCTAACTAGAATTTTACTTGTAGTATAATCTTAATAAATATATGATTTTTTTTTAATTTTAACAAAGTTTATCTTTTGTATAGTGTCGGGATACTATTCAAGTACTGTACTACTGGGCTATGCCCCTAGCCCTTAACTTTTTAAGAAACTTGAGCTAATTATATTTAAGGTATACAGCAGGATATTATAACACACATAAAAGAGTAGCATCCTTACTTTGTAACTGCCCACAGTTACATCGAATGTGTTACCTGGAAGGGAAGCTGGGTATGTATGGGAAGGCAGCAAAAAAAAAAGACCAAGATAACACCTCCTATTCAAGGTCTCCAAGTTTAATGGAGAACTCTCAATATCTATCAATCAATCAATCAATCAATCAATCTATCTATCTAGATATTGATATAGATATAGATATAGACATAGATATAGATAGAGAGAGACAGAGAGAGAGAGAGAGAGAGGGAAAAGTCTGGAAGCTTCTCAACAGAACCAGTTCAGTTGCTCCACAGGTGGCTAGTGTTTTTCAGGAAACTGCAGGTCCTTGAAGAATAAGCTTCACCTTTGTCTGAGCACTCCACCCTAGGTGGAGGGGATTATGGCTGACACAGGAGTTCCCACTCAAAGGCTGGATGAGGAACTTCACAGTGGTCTATGTCAAGTTCCTGCCAGGTGGCATGGCACCTCAATAAGGCTCTCTATATCACTTTAGAGAAACAGAGCAAGCATCCCCATCCTCTCACACAGTTGCCCATCTTGCTATGAGGAGCCACCAGCATCCACTCACTGGCCAAAGGTGCGCTACACTGTGATGCTCTATGCAACTGTCCCTAACGCTGGACTCTTTTAGCTACCACATTCCTATCCTTCGCTCTCCATCTCAGCATCTTCCCCCAGCCTTCACCCTAGAGAATGATGCTTTTCTTTTTCTTTCCACATCTCTCTCCTTCCCCATTTTTATAATTATATAAGTGAGGTCACACAATATTATTCTTTCTCTACCTAGTGTATGTACTCTGCTGAATGTTCTTTGGGTCCACACATATATAGATGAGTAATACACTTTTGTATATATGTGCCAGTTGACCCACTCACCTGTAGCTATACCTGGGCTGCTTTTGTCAATTGAATGCTGTGACCAGTGCTTCAATAAACATGAATGTGAAAGAGCCATTGCAAGGTGACAACCTCAGCTCTAAGAGTCAGGGACATATGGTGACCCCATCTGGCTCCTTTAGTTAAGTTGCAAGTTGTTTTGTATGATGGCTGTTTTACTCTGCATTTCTGCCAGTAATATACAAGGATTCCCACTATTCATACCCTCAGGAACACTTGTTACTTTGTAACTTTCAGAAATCTTTGGTAGCAAATCTGAAGGGATGTAATGATTTTAGTAGTCATTTCTCTGATGATTTGAGATGCCGAATACCCTTGCAGGTACTTGTTGGATATTTTTATTTCCTCTTTAGAAAGAGGTCTATTCAAACCCTCTGCTTGTTTGTTATTTCAGTCCCATGTTTTCACATCAGGTTGTTTGAGTTCTTCATCTTATCAGACACTAACCAACCCCTGGCCTGATATATGGTTTTCAAATCTTTCTTCCCACTCTGTAGGCTGCCCTTTCATTCCCCTGATGGTTTCTTTTATGTGCATACTTTCAGTTTTGATGATTTTCTATACTGCAAGTAAAATTAAATCAGTGGCATGTTCAAGTTAGATGTATTCACTCTACTTAAACCTAAATTCCCTAAAGGTCTGGTTATTCTTTTTAAAGAAGCAAGACATTCCCAATTGTAATAATTATTGCCACTGTTGTATAGTAGACATGGAGTACACAAAGGAGTAGGAAATCTTCAAGTTAAATACTTTTACACATATTTTTAATTTTAGCTCAGATACTGAATATGCTTGTATTCACATAAGCTACCTGAAATGTGCAGTACCTCTCTCTAATAAAAAGGATACTACCTTTTGATTGTTTTACAGTTGTTAAGCACCTATGTTTTAAGTACTGAGTACTAATCAAGCCAATTATTACTAAATTTCTGCATGATCTTCTCATATCACCAAATTATGGGGTAATTAATAAAGTGAGTACCTTTTTCCTTGACAAGGGCTACATCCAATGGCCACTCAAATTTTTCTGATACATGGCCAAATGTCAGGTTCAAGTATAAAACTGCAGCCCTGCTTACAACATTTGGAGGCACAAGCAAAATTCAAGAAGAATCTCCCCTTTGTCATATAATTACCACCCAAAACCTTTACTCTGATGAAAATGAAATTTCAGCTTGTGATTTTTAAAGATCATAAATACTTGGCCCATTGCCTTAACCCGTCAGATTATAATGTAATATATACAACATCATTTCTGAGCTTTCTCCTTTGCAAAATCCTTGAGATGACACAGCAGAGGCTTTCCTTGGCGTACAAATTTGCAAAATCATCGTCATTACATCATTGAAAGCAAGTACTACCATTAACGGTCTGAGTCATGTAGACTTTGGGGATAACTGAATAAGAATGAACATCTTTGGATATAATTTCTAAAAATTAGCAAGAGTTCTCAAGAATATGCATAATTAAAGAATAAGTAACATTATTCTGTGTGAAACAATTTACATCAGTGACCAAGTGCATCTCTATTGACATTTCAGATTTGAAGTGTTTCAGTTGCATTACCTATACCTTAGCCTATACGGTCAACTATAGGAGACTGGAAACATATTTTAGTCTAAAAATATGAGTCATACTCATTTTTGGAAATGAAAATCTTGAGTAGTCATTTGAAAATTAATCCATTTCGCACTTCAGAATCTCATCTTGGTGGACTATTTCAGGAAACGAGATACAGAGGACATCCTGTCATTTCTGGAGCTGGCTGACATTAGGCAAACAAATTGCACAGGGTTGTTTCTTTAAATACACACAAATGTAACATGGGGGTGCTATGTACTTCTTTGGTACTTCTAAATATTAGCTCATGTCAAACTAAAATATATGACCTCAAGCAAGAAAGAAAATACAACAATAACAATCATCATTTAATTAGTCCATTACTTCTGGTCCAAATGATGAGTTGAAAGTCTTCTGTACATTACCTCAGTAGTCTCCTCTGTCTATGATACTCTCATACTACACATGCTGAAACAAAGGCACAAGAGAGTGATGTAGGCAGGCTTCCAACTCAAACCCAAGGCCCAGCATCATTGACCTACTCAAATGTCCTGCCTACTTCTAGCAATTGTTCTCAAAGACCATGGCTGCTCATGTCTCAGACCATTAATTTTCTGGTAGAATGTCTTCGGCACTAGAGAACATGTAACAGTATCCCTCTCTATTTGCTAATAATACAGTAACACTTGGAACAATCAAGACTGCCCATGATCATTGACAAATGTTCCCAATGGTCAAAACAACACTGAGAGCAATTTGATGCTTGCATATTAAAGATACAAAATTTTCAATTTGAGAGTGGAGGTATCCAATTTTCAAATCCTAAATATTTTGGTAGCTAAACTAGACACATTATATATTTGTAAAGATAATTAGATAATTCTTTGGAAAAAAAATGGTTGTTAACATGTCTTCATTAAGACCAGGTATCTCTGGTCTGGTCCAGTCTGTTTGGAGTTCTGTAGGTTTTTTGTTTGTTCATGGGCATCTCTTTCTTTAGGTTAGGGAATTTTTCTTCTACAATTTTGTTGAAGATATTTACTGGCGTTTTAAGTTGGAAATCTTCACTCTCTTCTAGATCTATAATCCTTAGATTTGGTCTTCTCCTTGTGTCCAGGATTTCCTAGATGTTTTGGGATTACAAGCTTTATGCATTTGCATTTTCTTTGACTCTTGAGTCAATGTTTTCTATGGTATATTCAGCACCTGAGATTCTTTCTTCTGTCTCTTGTATCCTGTTGTTTATGTTTGCATCTATGAATCCTGAATTCTTTCCAAGGTTTTCTATCTCCAGAGATGTCTCACTTTATGATTTCTTTATTGCTTCTACTTCTACTTTTAGATCCTGGATGATTTTGTTCAGTTCCTTCAGTTGATTATGTTTTCTGTAATTCTTTAAGGGATTTTTGTGTTTCCTCTATAAGGGCTTTTACCTGTTGACCAATGTTCTCCTGTATTTCTTTTATGGAGTTAAGTCCTTCTTGAAGCCCTCTATCAGCATCATGAGATATGATTTTAAAGAAAACTCTGTTTTTCCAGTGTGAGGGGTATCCGGGAAGTCCTCCCAGCACATTATAATCAAAACATCAAATACACTAAACAAAGAAACAATATTAAAAGCTGTAAGGGAAAAAGGGCAAGTGACTTATAAAGGTAGACCTATCAGAACTACACCAGACTTCTCACCACAGACGATGAAAGCTAGAAGGTCCTGGGAAGATCTCATGCAGACCCTAAGAGAACACAAATGCCAACCAAGACTACTACACCCAGCAAAACTCTCAATCACCATAGATGAAGAAACCAAGATATTCCATGATAAAACCAAATTTATACAATATCTCTCCACAAATCCAGCCCTACAAAGGATATTAGATGGAAAACACCAACACAAGGAGGGAAATTAATAAAAGTAACATCAAAAATAACAGGAAGCAACAATCACTATTCCTTAATATCTTTTAACATCAATGGACTCAATTCCCCAATAAAATGACATAGACTAACAGAAATATTTTTTGTGTAAATCTTCAATTTTATCATAAAATGTTTGTAATCCCTCTTTCAATTAATTTAGTAATATTTTTATATCTACTATTTTATCTGCATTATTTTTCATGATAATCTTCAATTTTAACATGTTTTCTATATATTTCTTCGATTTTATCACAAATGCTTTCCATGTGAATCTCTGATTTTATCACAAAATGTTTTTAATTCCACCTGCGATTAAATTAGAAAAGTTTTTTATATCTACCATTTTATCTGTATCATTTTCCATTAAATAGTCAATTTTAACATGTTTGTCTATATATTTCTTGAATTTTATCAAAAATATTTTCCATGTAAATCTTCAGTTTTACCTGAAAATTTTTATAATTCCACTTTTAATCAACGTAGAATTATGTTATTCCTACCATTTTATCTGTATAATTTTCACAATAATCTTCAATTTTAACATGTTTTTCTATATATTTCTTCAATTTTATCAGAAATATTTTCCATATAAATCTTCAACTTTATCAGAAAATGTTCATAATTCCACTTTCAATCAACTTAGGAATAAATAAATAAATAAATAAATAAATAAATGTGATGAAAAAACAAACAGGTCTCTCCCAAATAAGCACATGGAATCCCAAATTGACTAGGAGACTTCTGAGACTACCTCAGTCTACCAACCATGACTGGAAAATGGGTGAAAAACATTGAATCAGTTTTCTCCAAACTAATTATTAGATGATCTATTAGAAAGTTATAGAAGTACAACTTTGTATTTTCTGAGGGAGCTATCTGCCTAAATGCTGAACACCTCATTTTTTTTCCCATGTTAGCGATGGAACCCAGGACCTTGTTCATACTGCTTTCACGCTACCTTGGGTTTCAGCCCTACTTCTTTTTTCTTTTCTTTTCTTTTCTTTTCTTTTCTTTTCTTTTCTTTTCTTTTCTTTTCTTTTCTTTTCTTTTCGAATCAGTCTCAGTATGTTATTTGCTAGCCTAGGCTAGCTGAAATTCACAGTCCACCTGCCTCTGCCTCACAAGTGCCATACAGTAAATTATTTGTTTTTTTGAGTTTAATACTGGGGAGCAAACCCAGAATCCCAAGTGCTTTATCACTGTCATCTCTCCCACAGCCGCAAGGTGGGATGGAACCCAGAGTCTCATGAATTCTAAGTAAGCACTACCATTGAACTGTACCACCAGTTCCTGGAAATGCATAGTTCTTCAATAAATCAGTGAAATCGTGGTTAGCTTAGTACAGAGATGCCCTGCTGTAGGCTCTTGTCTGAACTTGTCACATATTACATTTAACTTTAATTGGTGTCATGTTTGTGCACATTATCGTATGATAATCGTAGTTGCAATTTTTGTGAAGCCATAATGATAATATGCTAGATAAAGATGTAGAATCACAGAGACATGGGCTACCCTTAATGAGGTGAAATGGAACACAGCCACCTGCCAAGGATGAAAATGAACTGCAACCACATGGAAACTGAAGGGCACATAAAGCCCACTCAGCTGCGGAGGGGATTGTCATAAGATACCTGCTTATTTCACTTTTCCAAAAATGAGCTACCCTGCTCTGATTCTGGCCAAGGTGTGCTGGCTATGAGCTGTTCCACTCATCACTATCTCCTTAAGTCGTGGTTATGGAAATAGCCATTGGGAAGGGCCCTATAACATGTTGTTCAGATGAGAAATGGTTTTAGGTCTTCAAATGGAAAACCTGACATAGAGCACTATAAAGGACCAAAATAGGCATCTTCAAGTATCAAGGATCTACTCATTTAAAAAAGAAAATCCATTTATTCTGCATTCCCTTGTAGGCCTGAACCAGGGTCACTGAATAAAAAATGCTTGGAAGCACATATACAATTACTGTTTCTGTCTTTATTATTTCTATTCCAAAATAAATAAAAAGCTCCCAATGTAAATGCTTCAATTTATTCTCCCTGCAAGCTCAGAATCTGGATACATTGGAGGTAGGGAAGGGTTAAAGATAGCTTCTAAGTGAAGATGGAATCTAGTGACTTCTTCAGCAACACTGTTTCCTGCACACCATTGCAGGTGATAATCAGCAAAAGACTTAAAATACAGTTTGGCATTTGCCTTCTAAAGCTACTGCTCCTTTGGTACTTACATGCTTATGAATGTTTATGAAAGTTTGTGATTCTATTTTTATCACTCTTGCAAAGCATCTGTGCACTTGCAAGAGGGACTGTGGTGTTTATCATACAACGCAAAATGGAATCCTATTCAAAATGGAATCCTCTGTGGGGCGATTGTTTTGCTGAATGTCAGGGAGCTTTGCTGTGTCTGGGTTTGGGAAGCTGCAGGGAAGCCCATTTCTTTATCTGCCCATAAGCAGGGTCATCTCTGTTAATGGGATAGCTTGGTGCTAGATGCTCTTAGCAGCCTGCCCCAACACATATCAGAAATCACTGCCGAGGTGAGCCTCTTACCTTTACAGTTGCTCATCAGGGTACCATTTCCCTAAGTCGAGTGTGGCTCAAAGAACTTTTCTGTGACTTTGTGAAAATGAGTGGTGATTAGAAAGCTGATGTTTTATGCACAACTCTCCCCTCTGGTTTAGGTTATTTCATATGGGAAACCTTTATAAAAAGATTGTTCTCAATACACTTCATGATGGTGGGTATTATAAATCAGAACCCAGACATCTCCATAATAAAGCACAGGAAATATCTCTACAGCTATAAAATTTATGGAACATGGCAAATGAGCCCAGAAAAGCAACCCTTGAATCCTATACAATCTCCTCTGAATGGAGGGTTTGATTGCCTATTTGGGGAATTTGGGCAGAATAGAATAGGATTAACATGAGAAGAAAATAAAGATACTTTCCTCTCTAGATTCACCGAACCTAACACCAAAGAGGTTATGAGGATATGAAAAAATGTACAGACACATACTATTGCTCAACCTATGTCCTAGCTGTTCCAAATGTCTTACCTTGGTGCAACTCATGACCATCTCTACCCTCACTCAGAATTATGAAACATGGACGTGATCTTAAACACCTCCTTCCTGGGAATGTCCCTAAATGTCCTATGTATCCAAAGACCATTGCCTAAGCTTTTTTTAATAACTAAAGCAGGAGCAAGATATATATTATATATTATATATTATATGTTATATATCATATATCATATATCACATATCACATATCACATATCACATATCACATATCACATATCACATACCACATATCATATATCATATTATGTATTAATATATTAATGTATATATATGAAAAAGAAAGGTATAGCCTTATATATGTAAAAACAGAGAAGTATGCCATTGCTATGGGGTGTTTTGTATTTTGTTAGATACATTTAAAACATAAGGATCTCTCCAACCTTCACTCGCTATTTATGTCCTATGGAGAACCCCATAGGAATCTCTCTACTGAATGTGAATCTCTCACATTCAGTACTGGGTAGAAGAACTTAATCCAAAGTGAAGGTATCAAGACTAAGTGACTACACTAAAAAGTCATAGCCATGTTGAACAATAAACAATTTATGGAAAGAACTCAGAAAAAAAATTGTTGTTGAGAAAATTGAAAATTATACCTCTTGAAAAGTGTTCTTTATTTATGAGTGTAGAGTTTTTCAAGGAACACAAAAGTGCAAAAATAAAATGTATTTTTCTCTTTGATTTTACCAAAAAAGGGGAAATCTAGGTAGTTTCGAGGTTAATTGAATAGTTTGATTCAATAATCAATATCTGCACTAATTGCGAGAGCAGAAGAGTTCAGAAAGAGTATCTGAAACTATAAATGATTCAAACATAGCTGGTTAAGGAAGTGTCTTGGTGAATTGAGTGTATATCATCATGCGTTCCAGCAACTTTATTTTTCCTAGAGATAAAATAGTCTTATAATTCAGGTTCCAGTACCCAGAATTGAACAACTCTTTAAAAAACAAATTATTCATTCTTTAAGTCACACATGTATAGAGTATATTTTGATCATACTTAAGCCTCATTTGTCATTTCTTAGTCTTCCTGCATAGCTCCCCACAACAGCCACTTTATGTTTCCTTTTATTTTACTACTTTTCTTTCAACCCAGGAAGAAGCATGATGCCCACATGTGCATGGTTTAGTGGCATGTACTGTAGCACGGGCACCCTTCCAGAGGCCACATGACCAGGAAACCAAATCTCTTTCCCTAGTAGTCATCAATGTAAATACCTCCTCACTTAGAGGCAAGGCTTTGTGAACCCTTCTTCCATGATGTTGAAAAGTTGACCATCTTGATCTTGTTTGTGAAGGCAGTCAGGGCAGATGAGTTCATGAATGCACTGACTTGTCATGTCCAGAAGACATTGTTTTGTAGCAGCCTCTCCCATGTTCTGGCTCTTAAAGTCTTTCTGTTCCTTTTTCTGCATTGTTCTCTGGGCTTTGGAGAGAGTAGGTATCATATAGATGTCATATTTCAGTTATTGTCTGAGCTTTGATCAGTTATGGATCACTGTATTAAAATCTATCACCAGTGGGGACGGGGAAAGGAAGTTTCTCTGAGATAGTATGCTGCTTCAAATCATAGGTTCATATGTTTGGTAGCACCTGGTTGGTAGAACTGGAAAGAATTGGGACGTATGACCTTGTTGGAGGTGTTGAAGATTCAAAAGACTTCAACTATTTCTAATTCTCTTTTCTCTTCCCTCTGTGTCTGTCTCTCTGTTTTTCTCTCTGTCTGTTCCAGTCTTACTCTGTGTGTGTGTGTGTGTGTGTGTGTGTGTGTGTGTGTGTGTGTGTGTTGCTCTGAAACAAGATGTAAGCTCTCAGCTTCTGTTCAAGGGCGAAGCCATTTCTGCTTGCCTGCTGCCATTATCCCAACCATGATAGTCTAAGATTCTAACACTCTAAATCTATAAACAGAACTGATCAATTTCTTTATAAATTGCTTTGGTCATGTTTTTTGTTTCTTTTGTTTTGTTTTAATCACAGAAACAGAAAGTAAGTAAGTCAGAGAGGTTAGAGCTTCACTAGCCTATGTATATAAGGATTAGTAGTCCTTGACCAAGTTTACACAGACACATATGAGTTCCCTATTGTAGAAAAGTAGATTCATTCAGAAAGCTATTAGTTTCCACTATGACCTTCATGCTTCTGAGCACCAGTGGCCATATCATTGGTTACTGTTACAGTTTACGGCTGAGTAAGACTGTTGATGACTTTTCTCTTCCAATAGCATACATACTACTAATAAGTAGGAAGCTAGGTCTCCATTGAGCATGACCTGTTCTCTATCATTCCAGCCCCTACCTGTCCTGAAATAAGCTAAACCTATCAAAGGACTTCTGGGCTTACTTTTACCAACTGGCTAAGAAAATCCAATGTTTTCCATTTAATTGTTGCTCCTGTTTTCTATTCCTTTAGCATGCCTTTGATTATTTAAATGCCTGGGTCTGAGAACTAGAAATAGGAGATCTTGAAATGATTAACCAAAGAACCTCTTGCGCCAGCAGCAAATCCTGATGACATAACCCAAGTCTGATTGTCTCCAAACTGTTTACCACCCTTAAAAACACAAAAACAACAACAACAAAAATCATCCTTTAAATGTGTTTCTATTTCTAAAGCAAATTGGAGTTTGAATTATTTCAAAAGGAATTTTATGCAAAGTGAATAGCTGACAACAAAACTGTAATTAAGAAGAGGAGCTGTCAATAGACTGGGGAACGTAATTGTTGAAGCACATACATTTTATCTTATCTCTTTTTTATCCTTGCCTCATATGGCTTCATCTAGAATCATCTAGCGGTCTAGACATTTAAGTTAAAAAGAAAAACTCCACATGTAGGTCTTTAGATGCTGAGAATTTCGCAGATAACACACCTTTTCCTTCCAGATAGCCATAGCTAAGGTTTCCTCAAACTTGTGATGTATTTTTGACCAAAGACTATCCATTTTTTCTTCTCTAGGGATTCATGAAGATTTTAAAAATAGAGATATCTCAAAAGTGTCTGAATTCCGTGTGTCACTTTTAGCTTTAATTTCTTTCAAATTCCTTGAATTCGCTAGGACGTTGGTGGTCTAGGCAGAGGTCTGAACTATCACTTTCTTTGCTGCATGGGGCACTTTCTTTATTCTTACACTCTTAGGCACAGTTTCTTCCCTGGCCTTTCTCATGACAGTTCCATTTCTTAAAAACAAGCAAACAATACACTTGCCTTCCACACTATTCCTGTTTTAAGCCCCAGAATATCTTCACTCAGACTATAGCTCTTAGCCAGGACCAAAGATCAAACATAGAAGCCTCTGATATAAGGTTAAAGGTCAGATAAACTCCTCAACTGCCACATGTACATGGTCAAAGAAAACAGATGAAAAATGATCAGAGTGTTTCAACCCATCTCACGTGCTGGCATTTCAACCAGTGCAGCTCCACTGTTGCTTGTGTTACCTTTAAACTGAGTCAGTACTAATGTGTCACTGAAATCCATGGAGTTTGGATGATTCTACTAGTGTGTGCACAGCAAGAGAATACCTGAGACTGGCTGGCTTACTGGACCCCCATGCTCTCTCTGTCTCTCTCTGTCTCTCTCTGTCCTCTGTCTCTCTCTGTCTCTGTCTCTCTCTCTCTTTCTACATATATATAGAAATTTATAGAATAATTTATATATATATATATATATATATATATATATATATATATATATATATATATATATATAATTCAGAGGACAACTCAGATCTGGGCAGTTCTGGGAGTTTAACTCATGTTGTCAGCTTGGCTGCAAGCACCTTTACTTACCAAGCCAACTCTTTGGCCCAATGTCCAGCCTTTTCAAGTAGGTTCTAGGGACCAAAGTCAGGTTCTTATGCAGTCCGATTACAGCTGTGTCTCCAGCTCAACTTCACAGTACACTACAGCGTCCCTTCTCTGCCTACTCACTTCTTTGCTGAGATTACGTTATGACTCTTGAAGGTCATTAAATTTTCATGTTGCTTAGAAACATCTATTGCTGTCTAACTAGCAATATACATAGAATCTGTTCTTCCCATTTTAATTTTTCATGCTGTAACATTATCCTTTCTATATAAATGTCTGTCATACAGGTACTGTTGGCCTCTGGCCTTCGTTTTGTCCTAGCAGCACATGGAGCTTTCCAATGAGGTTCTACTGGAGACTTGGATTTTTGCATTGATGTGTCATAGTAGCTATGAGATTAAGGTAAATCCAGTATGATTCTATCCTCAGTCTAAAGGAATCATAATGGATTGAATACCAGAAACAGAAAGGGCACCTTTATTATAAACTGAGCTGAAGTGTGACATTCCATATCAAAACCCTAAAACGCAGAAGATGAACCCAACAGTAAGAAACTTCTTGTTCACTTGTTCACAATGAACTTGTTCACAAGTTCTGCCTAAGGGCTTGTCTTCCTAGTGGAAACTCCAAAATCCAGGCTGCTTTCACCTGGTGGCTCCAGCCCTCCTAGGTAATAGAAAACAAAAATCTTTCCTTTCCTCAAAGCCAGGGAGGAACTGGAGCCGTAGTTTAACCATACCACTTTGTGCTCCTAACTGGTTGTTCACGTCCTGCTACCTGCCCAGAAACCCTTTGCATCCTCGACTCAAAGACATACACACACAGTAGCTTAGTTTTGAAATGCGTTGGCTACTCCAAGGCTGGGCAGTTCTAATCCTCAGCCCAGCTATCGTAGATTTCCCTCCAGTACTCCTGATTCAACACCCTCCAAATTTATGCTCTAACTTTGCTGCCCTGCTCCTTCTGGGCAGTCCCCCCTGCCTAGACTTTGCTGCCCAAGACACTCTGGGAAGTTCTTTTGGGGGTCACATTCCTTCTCATCTACATTTTGGATGATTTTCCTTCTGCAGCTCTAAATCTGATCAGTCTCCCTCTGAAACATGATGATTCCTCTCTCCTCTCTCCCTTGCCCCTGCAAGTCTAAGTCTCTTGTCTGTCTTCCTTTTTCTGATGACTGGCCACCAGCATCTTTATTGATTGGTCAAAAACCAATTGGGGACAAGAGCCTTCAGGGACATGTAGATCCCTGATTAAATCAAAGCATTGGAACCAATCTCCAACAAGGAACAAAGACAGAAATTACTAAAACGCTTTTTATTGCCAGATTCCTGCCATGTGGCTGTAACCTTAGGACAAGAGAAGCCAGGAAATAGGCCCTTCCTATGTGCTAAGAAAGAGGCTCTGACACAGGTTTTCAATTAGTAATTTACATCAGTTATTTTTATTTTGTGGCACTTGTCATGGGAGATGACAGTACACTGAATAATAAAAATGCAGATGCTATTTAATGCCTATAGTATTCTAAGAAGTTACCTTTGGCTCTGATAGGGCTACCCTAAGACTTTAGCCACAGCCCAAAATAATTTTTCTCCCCTTATCCCTGCAAACATAACCTTATTCAGTTTGAAGAATTTCTAGGATTTTTACAGTTGAGACCCTATGAAAGCTACCCAGAGTTTGACCCAGTATAAAGGGACTAAGAGATGCAAAACCATTGCCTGATATATCCACTGATAGAGGACTAACTCCTTCCCTGTTCTCTGGGTTCATTCATTCCCTTTGGCAGAGGAAATCTTCCACACATAGTCAATTATCAATTTAAATCAATTATCTTCGCTTTGTGGCACTGGGCACAAGAAGAGACAAAACACTAAATAAAATCTGCATTCTAGCTTAAAAACAACAAAAGATGAAATGCAAATTAATTTAGAAAAGATTGAAGACCTCTACACTAGCTAGAGGCACTTTCTCTGGATCTAGGCACAGATGATGCTGCCTCAAATAAAGCGTGATAAGTACCACTACTGTCACTACTGTCAGGAGTCATCCCATTTGATATGGATGTCACTCTTTAATCTCAGGATGAGCTTCAGGAGCAATGGGTAGGGATCCTCCCTCTGATGTTAGAGTCTGGGTAGCTGACCATGGAGAGATTACATCATCTCTTAGAGCAAGTTCAGGCATTTGAAACTTAAGATTAATAATGCTAGCACTAGGGGAATGACACTTTATCATCTATAGAAAGCATTTTCTGCCTTCCCAACACATAGAACATGTACATGATAAGTGTTGGCTACAAATGTTATTAGAAAATAATATTTTGACTCTATACTACATCCACCACCACCCCCAAGAAATAACTGAAAAAAATCGAACTTCTAAAAAGCCATCTTTTTAGGTAGTTCATACAGTGGAGTAAATAGCACATTTAGAACACAAAAGTCCTTGTGCTAGCCATGTGACTCTTGACAAGGGTCTTGAACTCTTGCTTTAATACAGAATTACCTCTCAGGTCACAGGACTAATGTCCAAGAATCATGTCATTAGATAACATGCAGAAGACTGTAAGTGAGTAGATAGTTCATATGGAGTCATTATTATCTCCCGTAAATGCATACGCACTTGAAATTGTGAGAAAACCCATTTTATAAGACATATTTAAAGAGAATAATTGAAGGTTTCTAGGAGCCTCTTATTATAAGAGTGGTTTTGATCTTTGACCTTCATTGCTTCCCACCCTCCTTGGAGAAAAGATTCTTTACAAGAACTCTATTCAAATGATAATCACTATGCAAAATCTCAATGTCTCTTCATTCAGGAACTTACAGTACACATCTTAATAAACCATAATGAACCAAAGCTTGAAGAACAGGATAAACAGGCCTCTCTTTCCAGCTGTCATGTCAGTTTGTGACAGCAACTGATATTTCATTGTAAAAGATGCTAATTTCAATCTGAACAGCAGCGGTGTTGAGAGGAGCATAAAAAGAATTCTTGATTATCTTTTTCAGTAACTGTGGTCCCTGGGGATATGCTCAGAAACTTCAGATCACATATGGTAAGAGTCCTGTGATAAAATATGCATCAATGGAGCCTCATGATTTAAGATAATAAAGAAACAGAAAGTTTTACCCTCTGTGATAACTATTTGTGTCTGCTACTTCTCCCTTTTTACTATTTCTGGAAGATTTGTAAATGACATTTGTTATACCTATTATAGAGTTCTGTACCTGGACCACCAGCACATTTCTGTAAGCATTCTGTTGAGTTCCTGAAGGCTTATCAAGAGAGCATTTCAGCAATAATAATTTTTCTGATGGAAATGCAAGATATAACAATTGCCTTAGATGTTGGGACTATATTATCTGCCTGCCAAAGTTAAACAAACTCTAATTGTTATTTTTTTTTTTACCTTAAATGTAATCATGTAGTAGGGGTAGTCAGACTAGAAGAGAAAGAGATTAAACTCTCAGAACCATATAGTTTGCACCATTTGGGCATGAATAGAAAACTATGGGTGAAGTAAGGTTTACTACTCTGTTCACTGAAATGGGCTATTTACTATTTTATAGTTCTATTTTTCTTACCTTGTAGATAAATGCCAGGGAGTGTTAAGATAATTTTTCTTGTCTCAGATGGAAATAATAATAGGAGATAATTTGGATGGGAGAGCATATTAATATTTTTCATTGATGAAATAAAGTTAGCTAGCCTAATTCCATATTGCCCAACCATTGAAGTCTCAAAATATAAGACCATAAAACTTTGGTAACCTGTAACATGCAACATTAAAGTCTATAGGAGATGAAAGAAATTCAATGGTTTTACACGTTTTCCATTCCATCCCCAGAAGCTCCCAACCTTAGAAAATTACTCTAAATCCAACCATGTTGTCTAACAGGAAGTTCTCATCACTTTTATTCAAAGATCTCTTCACACACATGAAGAAAGCCAGCCTGGCCTCCAGATGGCCTCTCCCTACTACCTGTGCTTAGGGTCCATGATTCCTGGTGTTCAGTTCCCAATCTGATAGGCACTGCCTGCTCCATTCATGTTTGTGATAAAAGCAGAGATCTATATTAACAGTTTCCAACTTAGAACCACTCACTTCATTGTATAGAGAATGGCACTCAGAAGTTTTTGTTTGGTTGCTTGAATTTTTTAGGTGATAGTGAGGTGAAATCATGGTAACTACAGTCCCCAATTTTAACCAAAATCTTTGTTTTCTGTCATCATTGTTTCTTCAGTTTGCAGCAGGGTATATGATTATTCTTGCACACAGATTGCACATTCTCCTTGGCTAAATCTACAAATTATACATTAATAATAGTCACTTGTAAGAGAAGTATAATATATATAAAATTATTACTTCTTTGTGTGTGTGTGTGTATATCTGTGTGATATGCATATGTATGTGTGTGTGTATGTGTGTGTGTGTGTGTGGTATGTACATATGGGATATGGATATGGGGCCAGGTGTCTTTTTTAACTGGTCTCAACCTTGTGTTTGAGACAGGGTCCCTGACGGACAACAGCTATGTTGGCTGCCAGCAAGCTTCAGAGACCCACCTATATTTGGTTACCTATCACTGGTATTGTAGGTGTCGGATTTTTACATGGGTGCTGGATATCCAAATTCAAATCTTTATAGGAGCCATCTCCTCAGAATCCACAAAATATTACTTTTCCTGGCTCTTGGAATTATAATAAAATAACAGCTGTATTATATATTGAGAAATAATTTTCTTCTATATTCTATATTCATAAAGGCAATTTACTAATCAAAAACTAGTGGGGTAGCATCATTTTTCTCTAATGCCTATTTTATTTTTTATTAGATATATTCTTTATTTACATTTCAAATGATTTCCCCTTTCCTGGATCCCTGCTCCCCGAAAGTCCCATAAGCCCTTTTCCATCCCCCTGTTCCCCAATCAACCCCTTTCCACTTCCCTGTCCTGGTATTGCCCTACACTGCTGCACTGAGCCTTTCAAGGACAGAGAGCCTCTCCTTCCTTCTTCTTTGGCATCATTTGATATATGAATTGTTTCTTGGATGTTCCCAGCTTCTGGACTAATATCTGCTTATCAGTGACTGCATTCCATTTGTGTTCTTTTGTGATTGGGTTACCTCACTTAGGATGTTATTTTCCAGTTCCAACCATTTAACTAAGAATTTCATTAATTCATTGTTTTTAATAGCTGAGTAGTATTTCATAGTGTATATATACCACATTTTCTGTATCCATTCTTCCATTGAAGGACATCTGGGTTCTTTCCAGCTTCTGGCTATTATAAATAGGGCTGCTATGAACATAGTGGAGCATGTGTCCTTATTACATGCTGGGGAATCCTCTGAATATATGCCCAGGAGTGGTATAACAGGGTCCTTCAATAGTATCATGCTCAGTTTTCTAAGGAACCGCCAGACTGATTTCAAGAGTGGTTGTTCCAGCTTGCAACCCCACCAGCAGTGGAGGAGTGTTCCTCTTTTTCCACATCCACACCAGCACCTGCTGTCTCCTGAGTTTTTGTTCTTAGCCATTTTGATTGGTGTGAAGTGAAATCTCAGGGTTGTTTTGATTTGCATTTCCCTGATGACTAAAGATGTTGAACATTTCTTTAGGTGCTTCTCAGCCATTCGATTCCTCAGGTGAAAAATCTTTGTTTAGCTCTAAGCCCCACTTTTTAATAGGGTTATTTGGCTCTCTGGAGTCTACCTTCTTGAGTTCTTTGTATATCTTGGATACTAGCCCTCTGTAGGATGGAGGGTTGGTAAAGATCTTTTCCCATCAATGCTATCCACTACATGAACAAACTCAAAGAAAAAAACCCACATGGTCATTTCATTAGATACTGAAAAAGCATTTGACAGCATCCTTTCATGTTAAAGGTCTTGGAAAGAACAGGAATTCAAGGCCCATACGTAAACATAGTAAAAGCAATATATAGCAAACCAATAGCCATCATCAAACTAAATGGAGAGAAACTTGAAGCAATCCCACTAAAATCAGGGACAAGACAAGGCTGCCCCCTCTCTCCATATTTATTCAATATAGTACTTGAAGTTCTAGCTAGAGCAATTAGATAACAAAAAGAGGTCAAAGAGATACAAATTGGAAATGAAGAAGTCAAATTATCACTATTTGCAGACGATATGATAGTAAATATACTTAAGCGACCCAAAAAAACTCCACCAAAGAACTCCTACAGCTGATAAACAACTTTAGCAAAGTGACCGGATATAAAATTAACTCAAGCAAATCAGTAGCTTTGCTATATTCAAAGGATAAACAGGCTGAGAAAGAAATTAGGGAAATTGGCCAGGTGGTGGTGGTGCACACCTTTGATCCCAGCACTTTGGAGGCAGAGGCAGGCAGATTTCTGAGTTCCAGGCCAGCCTGGTCTACAGAGTGAGTTCCAGGATAGCCAGGGCTACACAAAGAAACCCTGTCTCGGAAAAAAAAAATAAAGAAAAAGAAATGAAAGAAAAAAGAAATTAGGGAAATCACACCCTTCACAATAATCACAAACAATATAAAGTATTTTAGTGTGACTCTAAGCAAACAAATGAAAGATCTGTATGATAAGAACTTCAAGTCTCTGAAGAAAGAAATTGAAGAAGACGTCAGAAGATGGAAAGATCTCCCATGCTCTGGCTAAAGTTTTAACGGTGTGTAACAAAGGAAACTAGAGAGGGAAACTGAGGAGAAAGGAGATTTTACCCTGTGGTATGGATAGGCTAAATCAGGCAAGGATACAGAGAAGAGAAACAATTAGCCTGTATTGTCATTCAAACATCTGCAAGCAGATGTCAAGAATCTGAATGCTGTGGCCATGGCCTGGAAGTGTTGGCTTTAGAGAAGTCCTGAGTCCTGCTTTAGCAGACACCTGGGCATTTACCTGAATTCTTGCCAAATAGCACTATTTTAACCCTGAATGTCAAAGAGGTAATGCTACCAAAATGCTTATAAAAAATCAGATGGATGGAGAGCCACATCCTTTCCCTCAACAGCCTCCTAATTGTTCTCTCCGCTTCCATCCTGTCTCGATGCTGTCTAATTACACGCAGCGGCCAGGCTATTCTCTGAGAAAAAGCAAGATTGTATCAGCCTTTTGCTTGAAACCTGTTAATGTCTTCCTGCTGCAATTAGAATACAAGCAGAAATCGTTACCTCAGAAAATAGACCTTCATGTCCAACCCTGACCACTTCCATTTTTAGCTGCTAGAATTAAACCCCATCTACAATGGCATGCATATCACCACACACAAATAAGGAGAATATTTAAATTCATCATCACTAAACAAGAGGTCTATTTTTTCTCCTTTATCAAAACGTCTAGAGGCTGGCAGTACAGGGCTGGTACAGCTCCAGCTATTAAGAAACCAAATGCTCTCTGTGAGGCTTTCCATGTGGCTTTTGTTCTTACAGTTACAAAATGGCTGCTTTATCTCCAAGCAGTGTATCAATATCCCAGACAGGAAGGAAGAGAAAAGGCAAGGAATGAATATATCATGGGATGGCTGGGTGTGTTTTATAGCCATGGAAATAACTGTTTTCCTAGACCATGCACCCAGGATTCTTCCTATCATTGCCCAGAAAAGCATCATCAGACTATTGCAACAAAATAAAATCAAGTATTGGTTTTTGTCTTTGGGTCTTTTCTAAGCTTGGTAATTACCTCTACTCACAAATTCAGGTTTCTATAAAGAGAGAGGGGACTGAACAAGATAGGGAACCGGTGTATTTCCTAGCCAGCCTTTCCTACTGACTCATTTCTCTTCCTCATATTCACCCATCCTAGTTTCTGGTTCTAAAATACATAATTGTAATTCCTCCCTCCTGACCCTAATGTCATTCCCTCTCTTCGGACTTGTCTTCCTCAAATCTGTCCCAATCCCACAGGAGGTCTGCTACGTACAGGACTCTACACAAATCACGTCCTATCTGTCTTGCTAACATGGGTTCCCATTTCAAGTTCCAATTGCTCCCTCCTCCCTCCCCCACTTCTTTTCTTTTTTTCTTTCTTTTTTTCTTCCTTCTCTTTCTTTCTTTCCTACTTTTATTTTGTTCCCAGTTTGTAGCTATTCTTTGGTTGTGGTACAGTGGGCGAACTTGGAGCCTTATCCCTGTAGGCAAGTACTTGACAGCTGAGCTGCATCCCCAACCCTCCGTCCTTCAGTCTGTGTCATTGCTGTTTCCTTTTATTTTAAAAAGCATTTAAAATAAATGCTATTTATTTTAAATAGTAGAATATATTAATATTTTACTTAATAAGTATTTTAGTTAGTAATATATTAATAATAAACTATTAAAATATTTACCTTGTATTTCTTGATATATGACACATGCTGCTGTTAATGTTTCTGCATCTTAACAACATCTACCCTTCCTCGCCTGAGACACAGCCTCTCTCCAGGAGGCTTTCTGTCTTTCAGTGCTTCAGGCAGTTATTGCCAACTACCCAGCCAGCTCAGGTGCTAAGAGGGCAGTTCACACCTCTGATCTAATAAATGGATCTGTGGCCTTTCGGGTCTATCCTGAGATGCCAACTCTTCTCTCCACTACATTCCTACTTTGAAATGAATAAAAGCACAATGCTGGTGCTATTTGAATTTTCCAGTGACATTTTATGTTTTCTCAAACTCTTGTATGGTTCAGCTGGCTGTTTTAAGGTTTTCTTTTTATCATAAAATCTATTCCAGGAAATATTGTTAAGGAGTTGAACATCTATTGAACCTTTGTTTCCTTCATCATTTGTAAACCTCTGCTTTTCATTGGCTCAAATAATTGTAAGAATCTACATTATTCTCACGTTTCATAATGGCAAACATTTTTAGCCACTTCCTGAAATGAGCAGTTGTAGCCTTTAGTTTTCATGTTCTACAATGGACACATCTCCACATCTTTGCATGCAATTTTTTTTACTGTCTGTTCTTGATTCAAATATGGCATGTCGTGTAATTATTCTAAACACATTTTGCATCATTCACAGTGCACTTTGCAGACATGATATGGGGACTCAATTGTCCCCATCTTAGAGAGTTAACATTTATTATGTGTGAGCCTTCTAAAGAGTTTTTGCTACAAATCTTCCCTGTATATGCCTTTGTATGGCTATAAGGACAGAGACATAGAACTGAAAAAAAAAAGAACAGAAGAGAAAAAATGTGCTAAGCTTTAAAATCCTTTTCATCTTTCTTGGATGAATCCTTCTTGGACCTAAATGAAAACATTTTCATGAGCAAGTTTCTAAGAATTCATTTTTCCTTTCACTGTGGCTTCACCACTGAGGCTAGGAAGCATCGATTAGCTGAGTGAAATAGAAGTGAAACACTGCCAAATAATGCATGTCCTTCTTTCTAAGCCTGGGGCTTGGTACAGTTCTGAGAAAAGTAGAGAATTGCTCCATTTGTGGAGACTCTTTCTAAAGACAAGACAGTACTTGCATTTTTTAAGGAGGGTTAACCATCTGTGGAGAAAATGAATGGTTCTTAGAGGTGACCTAAAATTGGTCTTGCTAACCTGGGTTTAGGAACTGGTGATGAGAAATCAGCTATCATCCTTTTCCTCCTCTGTCAGCTCCTATTCCATGGAAATCACTGGGCCAAGGTGCTCCTGCCCTCTGTTTAACATCAGTGTGCAATCTGTTCCTGTGCAGAATGACACAGATAGACATCCCTCAGTAAGAACACACTGTTTGTTCACTATTGGTCATTATTAACAATATCCCAAAGAAAGAGTAGTTGCCAGCATGTTCTGATGACCAGAAACCATTTCATGGCCCCTGGTTCTGGAAAGGTTCAGTGCAGCAGTATAGGGCAATACCAGAACAGGGAACTGGGAAGGGGTGGATGGGGGAACAGCGGGAGGGAAGAGGGCTTATGGGACTTTCAGGGAGTGGGGAGCCAGGAAAGGGGAAATCATTTGAAATGTACATAAAAAATATATCAAATAAAAGTAAATATGAAAAAAAGAAACCATTTCAAATAAGCATTTTTTTCTTTCCATAGAATTTCATCTACATAAATGAAGGTGGGAAGCATGGAGTGTCTGTGTTGACCAGAAGTCTATCTAGGGGTTGTCTAACATCTGACATTATAGAGATGGCACAGGAAACCAGAGAACCACTTCTATGAGTTCTGTGGGTAGTTTTCTTGTAGATTATTTGTCGGTTCCATTTTGACAAAAAGTGCCCCCAAATTTTTCAATGGATAAAAGGAGGGGGCATAGCTCATGCTTTAATAATTCCCTATTCTTAAAACCTAATAGGGAAAGGATAAATGAATGGATGGGATGCTTGTTCACTAAATATTTAAAGATAGAATGCAACACAGCAGAAACAACCCTGCCCAAGAAATAGCCAGTTTCACAAGTCACACATGAGCCCCAAACTAAAGAGCATTAAAAGGGGGACCAGAAGAGGGACCTGAAGAGGAGAGCTAAGGTTCCCAGGGCAGGGAGGCTGTGCCAAGCCCATTATGCTGATGCTCCACATGGGGAGAGGAGTGCATTACAGGACAAAAATCCATAAGAATGTTCATAAAATTACAAAGTTTCTGTAAGGCAAAGGACACCATCAAAAGGACAAAACGGCAACCAACAAATTGGGAAAAATCTTCACCAACCCTACATCTGATAGAGGGCTAATATCCAATATATATAAAGAATTCAAGAAGTTAGACCCCAGGGAACCAAATAACCCTATTAAAAAGTGGGGTATAGATCTAAACAAATAATTTTCACCTGGGTTGGCCAAGAAGCACCTTATGAAATGCTCAACATCATTAGCCATTAGGGAAATGCAGATCAAAACAACCCTGAGATTTCACCTCACACTAGTCAGAATGGCTAAGGTTAAAAACTCAGGAGACAGCAGGTGTTGGCAAGGATGTGGAGAAAGAGGAACACTCCTCCACTGCTGGTGGGATTGCAAGATGGTACAACCACTATGGAAATCAGTCTGGCAGTTCCTAAGAAAACTGGACATGACACTTCCGGAGGACCCTGCTATACCTCTCCTGGGCATAT
This sequence comes from Apodemus sylvaticus, assembly GCF_947179515.1. NCBI lineage: Eukaryota > Metazoa > Chordata > Mammalia > Rodentia > Muridae > Apodemus > Apodemus sylvaticus. The sequence goes on from NC_067483.1 coordinate 15,953,687, forward strand.
ACCCAAAGGATTCCCTAGCATGTAATAAGGACACATGTTCCACTATGTTCAGCCTTATTTATAATAGCCAGAAGCTGGAAAGAACCCAGATATCCCTCAACGGAGGAATGGATACAAAAATGTGGTATATATACACAATGGAGTACTATTCAGAAATTAAAAACAATGAATTCATGATTTTTTTTTGGCAAATGGATGGAACTGGAAAATATCATCCTAAGAGAGGTAACGCAATCACAAAAGAACACACATGGAATGCAATCATTGATAAGTGGATATTAATTAGCCCTGAAGCTCTGAATACTGAAGATACAATTAGCATATCAAATGATTCCCATGAAGAAGGAAGAAGATGGCCCTAATCCTGGAAAGGCTTGATCCAGCATTGTAGGGGAGTACCAGGGACAGGGAAAGATAGGAGAATGGATGGAGAGAAGAGGACTTATGGGACATATGGGGGGGGGGGGGAAGGGAATGGGAAAGGGGAAAGGGGAAAGCTTTTAGAATATAAACAAAGAATATAGAAAATAAATTTAGAAAAAAAGAAAAAACATCCCAGTGACATAAAAAAAAAAAAAAAAGAATGTTCTTGGCAACAATAGGTGGAGCTTGGATATTGTTACATTAAATGAGATACCTCTGACCCAAGAGGACAGACAAGTCTGTTGTGTGTCATGTGTGGGTTTGAGATTGTGAGGTTTGTGCATGTGAGTGTAGATATGAGACATGTAACTAGAAAAGGGGCCGGTGAGGAGAAGAGTAGAAACATGAGTGGGTGGGAAGAAGGGAACTAGGTGCATATATCATGGAGATGGAAAGACGACTCCCAGGGAGGAAAGGTATAATCTTGGCTGTGTGCACCACAACAGATAGGAGAAGGCGAAAAGTCCAAAACCCAAACCCTTGACTTATATGCTAATGAGAGTAAGCTCATTTAAACAAGGAAGAAGAAATTACCCCATAATCACAAGGTAACAATCCAGGGAAACAGAGCCCTGCTTCCAGGCTCAGACAGGGAAAAGACCCCAAATGGGGGAAGGAAGTCCCACTCGCCTTGGATTCCTTCCAAAGGATGAGTACGTAAACTAAGATGGAAGTCAGAATTTCCTGAAGTTGCTTCCCAGACCATGCACGCTTTACAGAGTTCCTCTTGCTGTTTTAGGTATGATACATAGAAATCATATTTGGTGTGAACTCTGGTAGTTAGCAGTGCAGAAACCACCATGATTCGTGCCTCAGTATTTCCCACAAGTGTGATGTGCAGGGTCCCTGTGATCTCCTTCCCTAAGGATATGACCACCATTGAGCTTCTATGCAAGCGTCTAGCCGTCACTTCACAGAGAGCAACAGCAAATCCCACAGACTCTTCTCTATGGCTTGCCCTGGCTGTGCTGTGCCATGTAGTGTGGTGGTAACAGAGCAAAGGAAAAGTGGGGAGCAAGTGACTCCTGGGCCACGCCCCACACTCACACCTAACAGAGCATCATGGAGGAGCACCTGAAACAAGAGAATGATTTGCCTTTCTAGAAAATCGATAGTAATTTGTTTTTCTATCATTGGTTGTTCAATTGACTTGATTTCTATTTACAAATAATCATTTAAATCAAGCGGTCTCTGGAAATGTGTGTGTGTGTGTGTGTGTGTGTGTGTGTGTGTGTGTGTGAGAGAGAGAGAGAGAGAGAGAGAGAGAGAGAGAGAGAGAGAGAGAGAGAATGACAACTGCCAAATATGATGATTTTAAGTCTCTGCTGGCCAATGGTGGCAATAGGAGCACCAGAAACATCAGAAGTCATTTGCACGCCTGCCAGTGCCTGGCCATAAACAGCTGAATACAGAAAGACTATGTTTAGCAATGTTTACAGCAATCTCACAGAGAAATAGTTTGTCCATTAAATCTAAAAGTGAATTTCAAGTGGATGTAGTTTTTATTTAACTATACTAGCAAGTCATTTTTATTCTATCTTACAAAATTATTAGAACATAATAGCATAAAAAAAATACAACTAGCCTGCCCACGACCAAAAATGATAAGATGCCCTGGTCTGAGAGAAGCTTGTCTTTTTACAGATTATAATACCTCTGTTAATTGACAGTCATGCTATGCCTTGTATTCCCAACATTGTCTTTGCCTTATAGCAACCTACTGATTACTCATGTCTATTTTAAAGGGGAAACATTCCTCACAGGGATGGTGAGTGAGCCTTTCACAGCCATACAGCACGTGGGAGGCAGACTTAGGGACAGGGCCCATGAGCCCACCTTCCTGCTTTCCTCCTGATCCCACACTTAAAAAGTGAAATTGCAGAGAAGTTAAGAAAAGGTGACAACATAGCAATAAATGCATTCCACATTTTTCTAGGTCAAGATTCAAGGTAGTATTTAAAATTCCTTTTACTTTGTGTGTCAGAAGCTCACATATCTATTTCTTCCATTGCAAGTGGAAAATAGAAATCTAAAATTATGAATAATCATGATTGTCAGAGCCAGGGATAGACAGATACTCGCCCACTGACCCAATGCTTTTTCTTATCTTCTTTGCCTTTTTCATGAATTTCTCAAGGATGTATGTGTGCATATACATATGTATACATATAAATGCACATACTTATATGTAGTATGTATATGTAATGTATTTGTGTATATATGTGTATTTATGTGTGTATAAATACATATACATGTACATTATCATACACATACACATATAGGATCCATGGGATGACCATCTCCACAGGTGTTGCACATTAATTACACTTCCTTAATAAATCATAATAAATTATCAAGGGAAATATGGCCGAGCTGTCTCTCCAGAATTCTTTGTAGAATGGTTGTCTAAATACCTAAGGGGAAGTTCAAGTTTTACAGCACAGAGTCTGTAACTGCTTTACCTTATTTCAGTGCCCATTAAAAGCTGTTTCTTTAACCTGAAAATCCTACACTGTTGGAATATCTTAGACTCACGTGACCACCCTGACCCCATGTCTAGAGCTCATTCTTCCCCACTTCCCGTCTCCTGCCTGCTGGCTGGGTCTCCACACTCTGATCCTCAGCCCTGAGTGCTGTTTCTTGGTGATGGGTGACACTTGTTTCTGCTTTGCATCCCACAAAAGAAGATGGCCGACATGCTTCATAGATCATGAAGCAGGGCTCTGGCTGCTGGCCAGAGTGTCTTCAAAGCATTCTCTCCAGGAGGAGGCTAGACACCATTACACACCTCCATTACCAAGCTAGGCTTTCTCACCGGGTGCCATTTGGTGTGACTAAGGGCTGAAGCCTTCCTGTGTGTCACAGTCCCAGATGTTGTGGGGTATAAAGTCTTCTTTCAAGGTTTTGAGTTTTAGCTATTTCTTATGTCCTGGAGAAACAGGAAAATCCTAAATCCTAGATTAGGATTAGATACTTCAGCATATTAATAGGTTTTTAAGTGGAAAAGTAAGTGTTTGGTAAATAAAAATAGAAATTTTAATAACTGTTGAAAATTCACTACTAGAAATGCAAAGAACCTTCACATCCCTTTAAAAGCTGAATTTTTTGTCAATTATGTACTTGAGAGGTGAGATGTCTCACCAGATAGTTGGAAACTCCTATGTCACAACCATAAGAATGCCCAATGTCAGGAAGTATTGAACATACTTTACGCTATTGAAGGTATAAGTGTCATTGTTCAGCATGGCACTGGAACTGGGATGACTGGGATACACTGGGGTCACAAGTCTCTCTGTTGACAAAATAGACTTGACCTCTAAGGATGCATGTGCTAAACAGTTCTAAAGTATTTTAAATTTCCTAGGTAAATATTCCATTATTATCATTATCATTATTATTATTATTATTTTAGTTCTTAAGTTTTTAAAAATCAGTCCTTGGAGTTTTATACATCTCACCTCTTTGACTTTGATTTCATTACCTAAACGGATACTTACAATGACCGCTGGTGAATGCACATTATTCTGAGGTCTTTATCAATTATCTGTAATATTAAACTCTTAAATCTCATTTACTTCTAAAACTGGCCTTCAGCATGCTCTTATCCCACATATGATTCATCTCTTGTGTAAATGTCAGGGGCCATAGAAAAATAAACTCACATTCTGCCATTTGGTATGAAGCAAGGACTCTAAACCAACATCATGAGTGTGGACAGTATTTGTGGTAAGTACTGCAAATACTGAAGACAGCATGGGCTTCTGCCTCCTTACGCCACTCTTGACCATGTTAAACTTCCTTAGACATCAACAAACTGCATGCTATGTAGTTAAGAAAATTAAAATCAATGTCTGTTTTACGAGTTTGATATTATCCCCTAAGATATGCACTAAACAACTGGACGTTCCTACAAATGCTTCTATTTTTACACATTTTTTCCTTTTTACAGAACAGCAACTACTGTCAGTTACAAATATCATGTGATTTGCATTTCTTATTAATGTGAAGTTAATCTGTGATGAGTAGCCACCATCTGAGATTTCAGGCATTTCTTAATTATAATTGAAACTCATTAACTATACAAATTACTCAAGAAGAAACTTGAATGATACTTGAAGGCTTGCAAATAGTGCCCACACGTACAACACACATGCACACACACACATGCAGACACATGTCTTTCCCTAATTCTCTTGTTTAATTTTATCTCCAATGGTGAAGCAAAGATTCACCATTAGAGATTGTGAGTGCAGTCTCTCCCTGCACGGCTGTTTTTTTACAAGCCTATCGTCTATTAAGTGTTATTTTATGCAATGATGTTACCATAAAAAGCTGTGGCATTGTATCCGAGGCTTGTGGAAAGAGAAAGTGAATATATTAGGGCTCATAAAGGTAAAATTGATCACTAATTCTTATTAAACTAATGGCCATCTCTCTTGGGACTTAAGAGTTACAAGACTGCGAAGTTATTTCAGAGAGAAGGGAGGACTAAGAAAATAGGCCCATTGTGTGCTTTAGCATAAAGGGCTTCACTGGTCTTTTGGGGAAAGTGCGAATTTTTCAAACGTTTCCTCTTATGTAGAGCAAGGGTGCACCCTGAAAGAGACTGAGATTCTTAAGAAAGCCAGGAGAGAAGAAGCTCTCCAAGAGCCTTTAAAACTGTTTTGCATGTACTTTACAATAGAGACAGAGGAAGGCATCCAGAACCTGAAAAGCTTTGAACCCAGGAGATAAAACCAGCACAAAGGAAAACTAGGCAGATTCTGAAGGAAATACAGTTCCATAGTAAAAGAAATCAAGCTCACTGTGACTTGCCTGTCCTGGGGCTGTGGTAACACTTCCTCCTTCACATCTTGAATCAACATGTTACCAACTAACAGATGTGCAGTTCCAGAATGCAAAACTAGCCTAACTAGCCTATGCCTAGTGATGAGTGGACTTTGCTTCTGGAGAGTTCGATGAGAGAACCCTTGGCTTCCTGTGTTTCCGGTTTCTTAAGACCGAAGCAGCTGGCATTCCACGGTTCGTAGCTCCCTTCTATTTTAAAGATCAGCACGGGCCAGTGAAGATGAATTCTTCTATTGCAGTCTGCCATCCTCCTCTTCATTAGAAGACCTAACAAGGTGCCTGAGGCTGGCACTAAGCAAACGCAGATGCTTTCTGTCCAGAGATTGCCAGGGCAGACTTGCTTTGGTAGCTCTCACAGAAGCCTCTTTTCTAAGTTGTATGTGTATTAATTTTTTTCTAAAAGAAAGTGATTAAATACAAATCGTTCCTAGAACCTGAAAAATTCTGCAGGAACCATCAGTTTGTTTGGATTGAAATGAGGAGAAACAGCACCATTTGCTCTCTAGAAACAATGTTACATGGTGATACACACTCTAGATGAATCCAGGAGGCAAGAAGGAGGAGGCTCAGCAAAGCCGTCTGCTTCACCCAGGATCAAATCTCCTGTTGCTATGGAACTAGAAGACAAATTCAGGTAGCTATGACTGCTCTGTGCTGCTTTCAGAGCTTGGAAGAATCTGGACCCTATAGATTTCTAACCCTCTGGAGTGAAGCTATACTTTAATAGGAATATATAATACTAAGCACAACATTGCTTATCATCTTTGGAATTGCCCATCTTTTGAAAATGCTAAAAGGAAACTGAATTCTCAGCCCTAAACGGCACATCTATGTAACTCCCTCTAACCAAAGCTCAGAGAACATGGGCAAAGAGGAGGCAGAAGATGTAAGGACGAGGCAGAGGACTTTGAAATGTTTTCTTATAGACATGGCAGGGCTATCTCAAACACAAATACACAGCAGCTGTGGCTATTTGCACATGTTCTGCATAAAATCAAGCTGGTTACAATCCCAGAGTAGAAGGGACAGGTGATCTCCAGACCCTCTCCCCTTACTGAGGAGCTATTGGGAGTGGATAGCTGCTACAGGAGTAATTATTCTTTTGAGGCTATGACCACTGGTAGGTTTCCTATGCTCCAGAGCATAGTTACATATGCATGCACATGTGGGTAGCAGTAAAAGCACTTAGTGGGTTATTAGAAGAAAAATATCAGATGTTGGGAGGATAACATGACGTGGAGTGAGAGAGGAAGTTGGAGAGGCAAATGTGGGGTAGATATGATCGTGGTACATTGAATACATGCATAAAATTCTCCAAGGTAAATAAACAGAGACTGTACCCAGTTCAAATGCAAAAACTATGTGCTGAGTCCTATGGTTTCAGGCAATGCATTGGGCAGGGAACATACTAATGCTTCCATTTTCAAGAGTTTCTTTTAATTTCTCAGTCTTCCTAACTAGCATCTGTTCCCATCGATGCTTCCTCTGTAGATATTCACTTATGTCCTCTGCACAAAAGACACCTAAAAAGACAGCCTTAACTATTGAGCCTGGTGTGTGTGTTTCTGGCGACACTCCTCAAAAATTGCCAGGACACTGGCTGCCTGCCCTGCTCTTTTCTACACGGTGGCTCTTTTGAAAGTGGTACATGTATGATCTACTTTTAATAGAGACAGAATATAGGGTAGATTTCATAAATGTGTTTGTTATAATTACCATGTTACTTTTCTAATATGAGCATATTTCCTTTTCATAAGTGCAAATTGTGTATCTTTAAGGTATATAGCTTGATAATCACCCACAACAGTCTATCCATTAGCTCACACAATTGTCACACTGTGAATGTGCATGTGTCTGTGTGTGTGGAGTGCTTGTATGTGTGTGTGTATATGTGGAATGTATGTATATCTCTGTATGTATGTGGAATGTGTGTGTGTGAGTGTGTGTGTGTGTGTGTGTGTGTGTGTGTGTGACATTAAGAGTTTAAGGTCTACAACCACTTACCCAGTTGGCCTTGCCTGTAGCCACCATGCTGCACATCAGATATATCTATAAGTTATTTATCCTCTAACTGAAACTTTCTTGGTCAAAGTGTATAAAATTTTCCTTTGAGATATTGACTTCTCTGACTACAAAACAAGACCAAAAGCATCTCTTTTGGAAAATGTCATTAGCCAATAATAGAGCAATTTTAAGTTGAAAACCACAACCAGAATATTCATTTAACACAACAGAATTTTCTCAAACTATAAGAAACTTAGATGAGTCAAGAGACCACAGAAATAGTTCTGATAGCAATAAAATCTATTTTATTGAGTGGCAAAGGAGACTTTTGATGGAAATCTTTGTTGATAGAGCTATGATCTCAGGTCAGATGCTCTGAATTAAGAATAAATTTTAAGAATAAAACAATAGTAGGACCCAGGGGAATAACTGAGTTGGTAGTGTGCTTGTAGCAAAAGCATGAGGACCTGAATCTGATTACCCATGTATAAAGCCAGGTATGGTAATCCTAAGTCTTGGTGCTAGAGGAGCTTAGAATTCTATGTCTTGATCTACAGGCAGCAGAAGGAGAATAAGATTCCACATTGGACAGAGCTTGAGCATAGGAGACCTCAAAGCCCATCCCCACAGTGACACACTTCCTCTAAGAAGGCCACACCTAATCCAACAAGGCCACACCCCCTAATAGTGCCATTCCCATGCGGCAAGAATTCAAACTCATGAGTCTATGAGGGCCATACCTACTCAAACTACTACTTTCCACTCCCTGACTCTCATAGGATTGAAGCCATAACATGCAAAATACATTTAAAGGGAAACATTTAATTTGAGACTGGCTTACAGTTTCAGAGTTTCATCATTCTGGGAAGCATGATAACATGCAGGTAAACTCAGTGTTTAGTTAAGAGTTCTACTGCTATGAAGAGACACCACGACCATGGCAACTATTATAAAGGAAAACATTTCATTGGAATTGGCTTTTAGTTTCAGGGGTTTCATCCATTACCATCATGGTGAAAAGTCTGGTGTCAGGCAGATGCTGGAGAAGGAACTACAAGGTCTACATTTATTTCTACAGGCAGCCGGAAGTAATAATAATACTTCCTCCAATAAAGCCACGCCTATTCCAGCAATTCCACACCTCCTGATAGTGTACAACTCCCTGTGTACCTATGGGGCCATGTTCTTTCAAACCACCATGCTTAGAAAATAAGATGACAGCCTTCTGAGGAAGAGAAGCTAATGCTGACTCTGGCATGCATGCACACATGTATGAACATGCACGTGTTCAAGAACATGCCCTTCCTCATAAGCCCTTTAAATCAGCCACTTAGGTATTCTGAAAAAGGGGTCTGGAAAGGGGTTAGGAACCTGGAGCTGGTCAGTGCTTTATATTCATCAGATAGCCTTATACTGTCACTGAGAAACCAAGCCCAGGGCCAGTATTTCTTCATTAGTGCTGCTTGACCTGCTTTTCATTTCTGTCCCGACTGGGGGAAAACCCCACTGATGATAATAATATGGTATGTGTCCTGGGCTGCACCTTGTTACAGGTTTTGTATGCTGAGTTGCTACTTCAGTCTTCCTTGGTATTATTGTTGATATTATCAGAACATAGTATTTACTGAATTGAGGAGGTTGAACTCAGGAAAATAAGGTCACAACTGTTTTGTAACCCATTTGCATGCATGGATATAAATATGAGCATTGCCTTAGAAACAGAAAGAACATTTGCTAGAACTGAGGAGAAAAAAAAAGAAGAAGAAGAAAGAAAAAGGAGTTCTTTTCCTTCCAAAAGAAATCCTATGCCCTGTGTGTCATTACACAGTAATGACTGACAACTGCCCAGAGGGTTTAGTCTCAAGAAAGGCTAATAACTGGTTGAAAGAAAAGCAGCTCATTAGGAGTTAGAAAGCAATGACTTTTCATAACCTCTGGCTAAATTTGTGATAAATATAATTATAGGTCTTACACAGTCCTGGTGGGGTGCCCTTCTATCACTGCTAAGATACTGCAAATGAGCTGTGATGTCTGAGGTGGGCAGAAGCTACCTGTGAAGGGCATGGCCATGTAGAAGACACAGCCTAAGAAAAGAGATTTCACTCCTAGTGATTCCCCTGAGCACTTGAAGCTCATGTTCTTAATAATCCCACAGGAGTAAAATTGCAACTGGAGAAATAATCTCTGGAAAATCTTAAAGCTGAAGGTCACACTGAGGAGAGATCCTTCAGAAGGTTTGACACTTACACTCAATAAAAATGTGTGTGTGTGTGTACGCGCGTGCGCATGAATAAAAATAATTGGCAAAGATATTTTACCCACTTACAATTTTGAGCTAATAGGCACTATCCTATAAAATTTCATTGATCTTTACTAGGTCTCTAGAAGTTTCTCCGAATCTCTTTTCCCAGGATTCATTTTTATTTAGCTTTACTGCAAAGAATATTCCTGCTTAAAACATCTTCGGAGACTCCAGAGCCATTCAAATGTTCAACTGGGTTTTCATTTGAAAATAACTTTTTCAATAAAAGGAACATGCTTTAGAATAAAATTAACAAGAATTTCAATATGTAAGTGTTCAGAAGTAGGCTATATCTGCCCCAGTAAGAATTCTAATTTAGACTATCAACTAAAAGTTGTGGCCCACTGCTTTGTTCTGTAGGAACTAGAAATTTTGTAATGGCTTCTTACCCATTTTTCTTTTCCTTGCTCCTTTTTTTATTGCTTGAGAATTTTATGCATGCCTACAATGTGTTTTGTCCATGTCTATTCCCTATTCCTCCCTGCACTTCTTCCCCTATGTCCCAACACAACTTTCTCCTCCTATCTCCATGTGCTCTCTTTGTAAGCAGTCAGGGAAAAAATTCAAAATAATAGCTTGCTATGGTTAAAAAAAGCTAGGAAATTCACATGTCAGTGCTCATAACATCTTACTGGAACATGGGCTATTCATTTATTTACAAATGGCCTGAGGTTCTAGGCTTGTACTGCAAATGCTGCTGGGTAACAGAGACTGTGACTGAGGATCCACATAGTCTTCAAGCATTTACGCTCTGGCCCTGTTGGTTTTCTCTGCAAAAGGTCTGCCTGCCTACTCCTGCAGCACAGGTTACCTGTCTGCCCGCCACGTGCGCGCAGGGCACAATGAGATACACCAGGCCAAACAGTTCCACATGGGACTTTATTTAAGATGGGGAAAGGGGAAGGAAGAAGAGAAAGAGAGAAAAGAGGGAGGGGGAGAAACGCTGCTTGGCTATATACGGGTGATGATGTAATTACAGGTAAAAGTGGGCCATTGAATTCTGGGTATATATATGGTGGCTGTTGCCTTGGCAACAGACCTATACATTGTCTTAATTGTCGCTTGTATGACGTCACAAGCCATGCAGGTCTCGGTACCTACGGGCCCTGTGGAGAAAAGCTTTGCAGATGGAATTCCTCAGTATTTCAACTGGAGGTCCTCAGCTCTGCCGCAGTCCCATGGCAAAGGATGCTGTCCAGAGTGTACTCTCTTACCTGCTTTTATCTCCCTCACTAGTACTTGGTTTATCTAATATTTTGCTTTGTTATCTTGTGTCATTTTAATTGTTTCTAATATGAGCAACTTCCATTACATGTGCAATTCATATTCCTAACCCTCACAGTGATTTCTAAACTTAAATCTCCCAGTTCTGATGAAATGAATTTGCATAGCTGCAGAAGTTAGGTCTAATCACATCTCTCCCTAGTAACTTCTGGGGGCTACAGCTCTGCTTCTAACTCTAGAGCATCTGATGGCTAGGCATATTTTCTGTGTATCTTCTGCTGCCATGCCAGACTTGGACCACTCTAGCTGTTATCCCAAGTTATGAAGCCCAGCATGTTTCTCCATAGTGTGCATTACAAGGTAAAGTCTTTAATGAAGGAGTGGTTCTGGTGGAACTAAAAACATACTTGGCAACAGCTAGTAGCATCAACCTGTAAGGTTCAACGCATCCATTCCCAAGATATCAATGCCTGCCTCTGCCTTGGCACATTGGGCCAAAAAGAAAAGAAAACAAAACAAAAAACAAAAACAAAACAAAAACCAACCAACCAAACAAACAAACAAAACCCCTGGGTGACATTAGCCTCTATCATCCAAGGTCCGTTTTATTTCTTACTCCACATCCAGGGAGCTTACTCTTCTCCCCAGACATCCATGTTCCTCAAGGGGAACCATGCTGGCTAAAGCTAGGGACTGATTTGGCACCTTGGCTCAGACAAAATTAAATCTACCAATGTATTTTTTTCCCAAATGATGAATTGTCTTTCACTCTGTCAGTCTTTTCTCTAAGCTAAAGTGATTTTAAAAGAATCAGGCTCACTCTTGCTCAGAATCTTGTCTTCACTTGTAACTTGATTAGAATCAACCCAAAATCTACAGTGACAGAGGACTCTACGTTCCCAGTCTGAGAGTGGGGGATGGTGAGTTGGTGATGTCAGCATCCTCCCTCCAGGCAGCCTCAGCTGTGCTCAGATCTCCAGGATTGAACACAATGTGGAATACCTGATGCAAAGCCTCTGTATGGAGTTGCCTCCTGGCCAGAATTTTCTGAGAGTAGTGCCTGGGAGTTTGTCAGATAGGTATGCAACTAATAATGTCTGCCATCAAACGGTCAGAATAAAAAAAAAAAAAAAAAAAAAAAAAAAAAAAGATCTGCCGAGTAGTATTCCATTGTGTAAATATACCACATTTTCTGTATCCATTCTTCCATTGAGGGACATCTGGGTTCTTTCCAGCTTCTGGCTATTATAAATAAGGCTGCTATGAACATAGTGGAGCATGTGTCCTTATTCATGAAATTTTTAGTTGGAACTCGAAAATATCATCCTAAGTAAAGTAACCCAATCACAAAATATACACATGAAATGCAATCACTGATAAGTGGATATTAATTAGCCCAGAAGCTCTGAATACTCAAGACACAATTAGCATATCAAATGATTCCCAAAAAGAAGGAAGGAGAGGTCCCTGGTCCTGGAAAGGGTTGATCCAGCATTGTAGGGGATTACCAGGACAGAGAAATGGGAGGGGTTTGATTGGGGAATGGGCAGAGAGAAGAGGGCTTATGAGACTTATGGGGAGGGGGGAACCAGGAAAGGGGAAAGCATTTGGAATGTAAACAAAGAATATAGAAAATTTTTAAAAAATGATCTGCCTCAAATCCAGGAAAAGTCTTAGGTCTCTTTAAAAGTTATTTTTTCCACTTAGAATCAAGGAAATGTCTCCGGCATCTTTAAAAGTTATTTTTTTTCCAATTAGTAAAAAAAAAAAGAAAGAAAAAAGAAAAAAGAAAACCAATAACATTATGGATTAGTTCTTTGAAGTAAACTATAACTCAAATTACTAGAACTTACAAATAACTTATAAATACATGCATATGGAGCACACTTTTAAAACAGAAAAATAGAGGAAATTAAATTAATCACACTATTTTATTTTATAAAACAGTAAAACCAGAGTTTGACACAAAATTATTTACTCTTGCAAAAACCTAAGCAACATTCTTGTTTAAAATATTTTTAAAGTTATTTATTTATTTATATTTTTGTTTTCTGCATATGTATGTATTCCACATGCCTGAGGCAGACAGTGGAGATTAACAGATTCCCTGGCAGATTTAGGCAGCTGTGAGCCACAATTACAGGTGCTGGGAACTGCAGTTGAGTCCTTCGCAAGAGCAGCAAGGGCTCTTCACCACTGAGCCATCTCTTCAGTCCATTTCAACCATTTCTAAGTAATTTCAATTTTTTAAAAATTCTTCTGGGCTTGAATGCTTCCACCTCCAGTTCTCTGTTAAAGACTTGCTTATGTCTATTTCTCTAAGGATGTGTCTACAGCAAGACAGTTCAACCAGAAGTATCACAGCTTTTGAAAGGCTGCTGCTCTTTTCTGTTCTGTGCACAGCCTCTTATTCTGTCATATATTGGTTCTTCTCTCCAATTCTATGGGTCTGCAGTTATGCCTAAAGAAGTTCTTTTAATGTGGGTTTTCCTAGTGCTAGCAGGAAGATTAGGTTCATTGAAAATCATTGAATTTACAGTGTGAGGTAAACATTTATTTTATTTTATTTTATTTTATTTTATTTTATTTTATTCTATTTTATTTGTTTATTTGTCCAGTTATTGGTTTTTCAAGACATGTTTCTTCTTTGTAACAGAGCCTTGGCTGTCCTGGACCTCACTTTGTAGATGATGCTGTCCTTGAACTCACAGAGATCTGACTGCCTCTGCCTCCTGAATGCTAGATTACTTGCATATACCACCAGTCTGGCTGGTTAATATATATATGAAACATAGAAGAAACATGATAAGATGAAAATGAAATATACAGACCTGTATGCCTTGAACTTCACTGGTAAAACAAAGTGTTGTATAGTCTATCTATTAGTAAAAGAAAAATATTAACCGTATTGATCCCAAATATCTATTTGAGATGTGTCTACGTACAAGGTTCGTTTTATTGTTTCTTTGCTATTACAGAGGGCAACAGTCTCAGAGTCCATGACTCAAGGAGACATAAGCAAGAAACAGGCATTAGGTGTTACCAGATAGAGTATTATAGGAGATCAAAAGTATGCTAAGGAACTCTCTAGGTTTATCAAGACTAGAATCTGTCATAAAGAGACTGAATAAAGACTGAGCTAACATAACAAGAAAAGAAATGTAAAAGAGAAGTTTATTTCTTCCATAACCAACATCATAGCAACTCTGCTCCATGACATCATTCAGGACCATCTCATCTATCCAAGTTGGAGAACCATAAGATTCATTTCATTTGAGCCCTTAGAATTTATATGATCAATGAGGAGTTCACTTGCAAATGTCTTTTCACAGGAAGAATCAAAAGAGAGAATCTATTCCAAGTAATTTCTTTCTGGAAAAGTTTTGTAGAACTTATGATTAGTGATATCCATTCGTATCTCACTTGACCTCATCTAGCAGCAGAGTCTGAGAAATGTCCTTTGTAGCAAATTACAAACCCTGATAACAAGGAAAAATTACTGGGGCTACTCTGCTAGACTTGAGATGCTGGGATATTAACAGAGGTCTATGCCCTTTTTTACAATGTCTCCAGTTTTTTTTTTCTCTTCACAAAAAACATATATTGTAAATACTCAGCCTCAGACTCTACCTTCTACATCTTCATCCAAAAGAGCAAATCATATCCAAATTTTGATTGTCATAATCATTGATTCTTTGGTGACAAAGGTTATATTTACTTTTGAAAACTCAAACTAGCTGAATTAATATCTATTTATATTGTTCAACAGTATGCCTGCATCCCTTCTCTCATAATAGAATTTATCTGTTACCAAATTAGTACCAAGAATCCATATGTTGATGCTTATTTGAATACTTTATTTTTATGGCGTTTCAATATTATTTGGACTTTTATGGCTTTTCATATATTATTTCATTTGGTTTTGATACTTTGTTTCTAAATCTTGAAGAAACTATGAATAGGGTATCTTTCATTCTTCGGTGAAGAGATCTGTACATATGAGGTCACTTACTATTTTACTAAATATATTGAGATCATGTCTTGGCAGATAATGAGGTATTAACTTCATACGTTTAAAATATGACTTTACCTTTAGGAACCACCTTCTCATGCAGGAGACATCTGTACTTCTTCCAAATTGGTAACATATATGCAATAATCTAAGCACTCTGATGTCCTTGGCATTCTTTACAGAGTCTTAAGAGCCAGTAGAGCTCTGTTTATATCAAGAGTCCAAATACTGAAGTATCAGATTGCTCACTCTTGGTTTGTTCCACCAGGAGCAAATTTTTGCATGGATATTCAAAATAAAAATTTTAAGTGGTAATGTTAACTTTGGGAAGGTGAAGTGTTTGTCCTGGTTCCCCAAAGAAATAAAACTAATGGAGCAAAGATAGGGGTGTGTGTGTGTGTGTGTGTGTGTGTGTATACACATGTATGTGTATGCATGTGGGGGAAGGTTGGAGAGAAAGTGGGAAAGAGAAGGGCAGTGCAGAGTCTGACAACTCCTAGGATTTTTACGTACAAATTAGAGAGCCAGGAATTGATGAAGTCTATTCTGAGTCAAGCCCTTTACAGAGCAGAGCCTTCCTATCCACTGGAGATGCAGGGGCTAAATGATAGTCACCCACCCTGGGAGGACAGTCTGATCTACTCAGATTCAAATGTTAACCTCATGCAGAAACACTCTTATAGACACATCCTGAGTAATGCTTCTCAGATATCTGGGCAATCCATGGCCCAATCAGATTCGAATCTAAGAGAAAGCATTACACATAGCGACTGTCCTTATTCTCTTTGGTAAATGCTCTGAATATGAGAAAGTATGACAGAACTATCAGGTAGATACTGAGGAGGACAGTTCTCCTTTAAAACATTCTAAATGACTGGTATCTGGCACCTCAGCTTAGGTGTGACTTAAAATGTATTTTAAGGAAACAACCACACTCAAGGAGAGTTAATATGACACACTCAGGGCTACTGACCAAGAATAGAATGTATACCAAAAATAGGGTGTCTGGGAGAGAACATGTGCTAATTCAGGAGGAGCTTGTGATGAACAGGACAGCACCTTCCTCAGGCTTCAGCAGTTCCCTTAGAGCATTAAAAGTGTTCTTCAATATCTAAATAAATATGAAATTAAAAGTTAGCACCAAACTTTGCAATTAGATTGTCCCTATGTTATGTCTAAGGCTTCTAGGCTAACTGCATCCTTGAAGTGATGCCTAAAAATGATAATGACTCATATTAAGTACACAGGCCACAGATAATCGGTTTAGATAATTACAGAAGAGTAGATTTCTGCTATTTCAACTGGCTCTTTTTAATTCATCAGATAAGCCTAATAACCAAGCAATTTCTATTTAATATTTGCTGGACACATGTAATTTCCAAATCCTGCAAGTATTATTATTCTCCCTTAAAATGTATGCTAAGGCTGCTTCGGAAACTGTAATGTCAAAATTGTAATGGCTTTGTTGAGTACAGCATATTTTATGATGTTAATGGGATGGCCCCTTCACAGCCTTGCACTGGTTGTCCTGACTTCAAGAGACAGAACACACAAACTTAGTGACTTTTTCTGTAATTGTGGCTCACAGTGGAAAGCAGGAGAAGGAAAACCTATACACCATTCTTAAGAACAGCAGAGAAAGAACATGGATAATTAGCTGATAATCTTCCTGTCACAAGCTATTTCCCACTCTAAATCCCAAACACATCTGAGTTTTAATGATTGTTAAGCTAAGATGACACTAAAAGGGAGTTTAGCCTGGAAAAGTGTGGATGTGAGATTTGTGTGTCTTTCCCATTTTATCTCTGTGTCTATAAGTGGTTATTGTCAAGAATATTTTAATGCTATCTGATGACTGACTCTGAGAGTGTCCCTTACAGGAAACATCAGCACTGAGAAGATGGCTGTAGACAAGACTGGTAGACCTTTAATAATGTAACTCACACCTTTACATCATGAAGCATCTTATATGTGTACTACATCAGCTCTGTACCGAAGTAAACAGAGTACATCCAAAGGCTGCTAGCTTGTAGTTGATACAGCGAAGCATCCTTGCCAGAATTAGAAAGACAGCTGACAAATAGTCGCTCATTTAAGATCATTCATTCTGACAACTTAGTAACTGTGAGTTAAGGGAAGTACCAAAAGTAAACCAGTAAACACTCTGAATGCAGGTTCGTGGGAGGAAGTCTAATATCCTCAAAAGTATGCATGGATTTAGTCACAATTGCTTTGAGGTTTCAGGATCTGATACAATAAGGAAAGAATTCTGGAACATCCCTGTGTTTCTAAGCAGAGAAGAGGGTGATCCCAGGGTGTACATGAATGACAAATACTTTACCCAAATAGAGACACACAAGAACAATGGCTCACAAAATAGAAAGTATGCCTACTTTGCATTTCCATAGTCAAGTTTCAGCAACTTGTAATGTAAGAATTAAAGTCTTAAGATCCATGGTTAAAAAAACAGTTCAACAGAAGCACCTGTTTGTGCTAAAAGATAAATGGGTTCTGATTTTGAAAAGCAATTATTCTGTAGAAAACATATAGCCACTCCTCCCCTTAGAGTGATGAACAATATGTTTGCTATAAATGCTTATTAGCCCTTAAAATTATTAATGTAACTATTTTCAACTAACGGCATGGCTGACAGCGCCTGAAGATGGAGGGACTTTTCACTTTAAAGCACCAGTTTTCAAACAGTGTTCCTCTAACCTATTTGCTGATTTTACACTGAATCGCTGTGCAAAGAAAGAAGTTTTAAAAAAAACCCACTAACTTGCCAGTCATTCAAAGAGGATGAGGATGTTTGGAGCTAAATTAAGAGGCTGTACAACACAGGCCCTGTGATCCTCAGGAAGGTGCTATTTTTAGTCCTAACAAGAGCAGGTCATAGATTTAAAAGTGTGAGTTCTGAATGTCCTGGCTAATTTCTGATAGGGTATCTTGTTTGGAGGACTGTCTGGAAGAATTATTTGGACATGGAATAAAATAAAAATAATAGTATGTGTGTTCACTAGTGTGGGGGAGTTTGAAATGGGTCTATTATTTTCTTTTCTTTCTCTTAGACTTGATACTTTTCAATCCAGTGCTAACTTGCTTCCCTGCCCATAGTACCATCTCTGGATACCCAGGCATTGCTCTGGTTTCCTATCTAGCTCAAAAGATGCGAAGCACACTAAAGAGTCACCAGTCATTATGGAGAGATAAGTCTCAATGGCTTCCAGAAATGGAATCATAGATATTTAGGAAGCATATAAAACTGCAACACATGGAGTCCACCACCAGCAAGCACACCACTCTTGCAGCTACCGAGAACCCAGGGAATCTCTAAGAGCTGTGGACCGTCTGTAACAGACCCTTGTTTTCAGAGGTCTGAGTGTTTTTTCCTAAATATGCCCCAAGTTCATCACACTCATCATATTGAAACACAACTCAGCTTCAGACTATCTTGTTCCCTAAGTCTGTGCTTCAAAGAACTTGGTATACTTAGGGTGATGACACAAAATGACCAGACACAAAATGCTTGAAGTGGGAAGTATTTGCTAAAGCACCTTGAATAAATGTAAGGGAACAAATGAGACCATGAAAATCCAGGACTTCAAGGTCAGGAAGGCATAGACTGAGCTTAGATCATTGCTGGAGTGAAGACTATGTAGGAATGGGACTTCTACGTTATCAACACAGCTGTGTAGTGTGCAATTTGGAAAGCGGTGAGGGATTTAAATGAAGAAACAGAAGTTGAGCATCAAACGTAAAGCTCTGCTTACAATAGACAATTACTGTTCTTTTAACTAAGCCTTTCCAAAATAGTCTCTTGGCTTTTCTTTTTAAGCCAAAGCTAAGCCTACTTGCAAAAATTCTAGATGGTAATGATACACTATTCTAAGTGTATCATTCTGAATCAATCACCTAGAATAGATAGGTGTATCTTTTGATCCTGGTTCCTCAGCCTTAAATCTAAAGACTAGTAGCAGAGAGAAGGGCAGGAAGAATCAAAGTGATAAGAAGAGGAGATGGAAGCAAGAACACTCAAGCAGGAATGTTGACTGCAAAATAGAGAACCTGAAGATTCACACAGCAGGACAGACAGCCTTGGCTACTGTGGAAGAACTGCAGGGTACACCGCCTTGGCTATTGCAGAGGGACCCTTCCTGAGGTATAGAGACAGAGCCTAAATTGGAGGTAAGAACACAGAGAATTCTGAAGGAATAAGATTGCCTCCCAGTTCTCTGCTGGCTTGTTGATGTCCAAAAACAAGTTTCTCAACTACTCAGAGCATACAAGGCTCCTCTGTAAAGTGAAGATAAGCACTGTACCTACCTAAGAGAGGTCTGTAAATGTATAAAGAGGTCATGCTTGATTCAGAGTGAGTGGCCACAGTCACACTTGCCCATGTTTCCCTGTGACAGCATTGCCTCTGACACTTTCTACAGTGTCTGCTTCATCAGAAGTTCCAGGTATGCACTGTATCAAATGTCACATTGTGGGTTTGTTTTGTTGGCTTGTTTTTATGGTACTATAAACTGAACCTAGAGTATCACACACTAAGAGACTAGACAAGCTCTTGACCACTGGGCTACATCTGCAGCTCCGTTTCCTATTTTGAAGGACTTATTAAGTCAT